>NW_024424452.1:62911992-63134275 GCF_017311325.1 Ursus maritimus
CCCCCCCCCCTTACTTCTTCCTTTTCTTCTCCTACCGATCTTCCTAGTTCTTATGTTCCATAGGAGAGAGAAACCATATGATAATTGTCTTTCTCATTTACTTTCTGATATGCGTGGGAAGATGCTCATCTTGGTGGAAGGACCTGGCCGAATTCAGTTTGCCCCGCGGGTCAGACTGCAAGAGCTCGGCAGCCCCGGCCCTGCAGGCGTCGCTGCAGCCCAGTTGGGCCACGGGTTTAAGTTGGGCGCGGGAGGGCCAAAGGACACGAATCATGTGACTCGAGGGGGCGGGAGCGGGAGGACGGAGAAAACTGTGAATTTGCCTGCTCACTTTCTCTTCAGGAAGGCGGGCGGAGCCGAAAACCAAATAAACGTCTTCTGAGCGGCTGGGGGCGGGACAGACGGAGCCGCCTGAGCCTCCAGCGCCTAGACTCTCGCGGAATTGGTTTTTCGGTTGTTGGTCACTGTGCAGAGCGGTCTGCGGTCGGGCCGAGACGTGGGGAGCAATGGCGACCTTTGTGAGCGAGCTGGAGGCGGCCAAGAAGAACCTCAGCGAGGCCCTGGGGGACAACGTGAAACAGTAAGAGCTGTCGTGGCGCAGCCTCCAGGTCTCCGCGCCGGCGCTCCCCTCGCTTCGGGCTGCCGACCCGCCCTGGAGACGCCCCCCGCCGCCCCGAGGCCTGTGCGGCTTGGCGTCGCGGGCGGCGGGGCCTCCGGGCTCGTCGGGCAGGAGTCGGGCGCGCGAGCCGGACTCGCCCAGCTGGAGGGGCCGGGCCTCCCCGGCTCCCCCGGGACTCGGGCGGGCGCCTTGGCCCGGGACCTGCCCTGGGTGGGGCGGGAGGGGCGCGCTGCACACCCCAGGGCCTGCCCAGCGGTTGCGGGCCCTGCGCGGAGTTCGGGACGCGGGAGCGGGAGCCCGACGCGCCCCTGGAGGGCTTCCTGGAGGCGGCCGCCGATGGAGGTCGGCGCCGCGTAGACCTGGCGTCGTAGAGCACCGATGGCATTCCGAAAGACGGACAGAGCGTCCGGTGAAATTCCGAGCATCACTGCGGGTCAGTGAGGAGCTCGGAGCGGACGTTCTCCGAAGGCGCTGCCTCCTGAGAGACGGGAGGCGGCCGCGGCCGCGGTTCCCGGTTAACCGATGTGAAGGCAGGTCTGGGGCGGCTGTGTCGCTAGGCCTCTCGTGCCTGGGCCCTAGCACTGATGCCCTCCGAGGGTCCTCGCGTCCGGCTGGGCACCCGTGCTCGGCCGGGGCGCGCGCTGAGCGCCGGGGGTCAGAACAGTCGTTGAGCCGAGGCCGAGGCCCCAGAATATACTGCTGAGCTTCAGGCAGAAGTTTGGAAATTTTCAGAACGTTAATGGTTATGACCATTTTATTTTTTAAAAACATAGGAATTGCATTTTAAATGTTCAGGCTATAATGCCTGTGTCGTTGCTGCGACGTTCCACACAAAAATTTGCATTGCGCATAGGTGGTCCTTTAGACGTACTGTTGCTGGAGGAGCGAGGCATTTGGGGGACACTTTCCTCTTCTCCGTGTCTTTTTCTTTATACTCTTTAGTATGACTACACTGAGGTTACTTGGATGTCGTGCGTTATTTTGGAATTTTTCCTTGTGGAATTTTGGGGTGGTGGAGTTGACATTATGCTTTTTATCCTAGCAAGACACGCAGAATTCCCGAGTAAGACTTCCTGAAACACTCATGGCCTAAACAGAATAACTAGAAACAGAATATCATTTTTTAAAAGATTTATTTATTTATTCGAGAATGAGAAAGAGAGACACGAGCCAGAGAGGCAGGGAGAAGCACTGATCCTGATCCTGTCGTGGGGCTCAGTGTCACCCTGAGATCATGACCAGAGCCGAAATCAAGAGCCTAACACTTAACCATCTGTGCCACCCAGGCGCCCCAAACAAAATATAATTCTTAAAGGTTATTTTAATGTTATGAACGTTGACCAAACTTCTACAAACACTAGCATTAAACTCTAATCTATTATTTGGGCATAATTATTTAAATTTTTGTGAACATTTATTGACTCCCAAAGATAAAATATTCTACCTAAAATTACATTTTAATATTCATATTTACTGTGAATTTCTTTGCCTATTTAATTAATTGGAAATTATTATTTTAATAGGTAAAATTAACAGTTTTCACCATTTATTAATTACTATAGTTTCTTTTGTAATACTACTACCATTTATGTTTTTTTAAGCATAATTGACTTTTTACTGTTCCATCTAGGATGCTTAAAATATTTCAAAGTGTTTACGCACCGTGATAACTCTGAGGGATCTGGCTTGTCGGTGTAGTTTACTGACTAGATGTGATGGTGACTTCTGTGATCCTACACATATCACACACGGTGGCCAGAAATCGGAAGTTAGGAGTTCATATTTGGTCTTTAAAGGCCAATGCTGGCTGTCAGATGTTGATCAACTAGAGATGCTGGGGCCACATTTGGTGCATCTGTAGTGTGGGTCTCCGCGGACACTAACACCGCAGTCAGAATCCACTTCTGTGCAGGAATACTCAGTGGCGCTGTGTTGTTTCGTATGAATTTTATCTCCATTCTCTCTCTGTCTTGTTTCCCCTGCTCCTTAAAAAGTGCCTCTTGGTTGAACGCTCTGTGATACTCTGTACAGTAATTTCTCACGTTTCTTCCATGAGTGCTTTGCTTTGGTTGCTATGACTTGGCCATTTAGACATGGTCCTTGGTGGTAAGTAGAGCAGAGAGCGTATATGGAGAACCCAGAGAAGAGTTGTTTTCCATTCATCTGGTGGTCCAGGCGTCCTTTTTGTCAGCTTCCAGAAAGACATGGCCTCTGCTAGGTAACTCACTTCCTGTAGTACCCAGGAGAGTGTCCTGGTTTAAGAGAGGTGTTGGATTTTTTGGTGTTTCGATCATATGTTATTTAGTTTTCTCCGAGTATCTTCAGTGTTTCCTAGTCCGATCCACTTACATTTCTCTCCCCTCACCCTCACCTTCATAGAGGTTGACCATTCCCTCAACTAACTGTTGAGGAAAACAGTCATTTGTCTACGGCTCTACATTAAGGGAACACAGAGACCAGGATTGGGGAGCAGGTCTGCCAAATCTCAGCATGGGTGCTGGCTCTTTGGGTTAGCAGGTTTGCCATTGGAGAAGTATCATGTTGGCAGAGCTTCCTGGTACTGCCTGGTTTTACTTACAAGTTCACGTTCAAAATACGGATATATTTGCATCTTTCTTGGAAAATAGGGACACAGGGCTTTTAAATAATATAATTTGTCTGATTTTACTATCTTTTGTTGGATAGAATGGGACGGGAAAAGACTTGTTTTTTCTGTGGAGCTTTATTTCATATCATAATTGTTCCTGTCCTAAAAAAAAAAAAAAAAGCATTTAAGTGTCCATTGTTGGGAAGTTATTGACTTATGAGTGTGTATCAGGTGAAAAGTCGTGCCAAACTCTAGAACTAAACATATTTTGCTGTTGAGTGAAATGGGTCTTGGGCACCTTTGACTCCCTTAAAGCCATGGTTTTCTCCTAGAAAAAAAGAATGCACATGAACCCAAGCTTTGCATGCAGTTAGGTGCATACACAGCCGGTTACATGCAGAGATGCGTGCGAAGAGGACTTGAAGCTAATCTGTGTCAGGAGAAGCCCTGCCGTGGGTGTAAGAAGGCAGCGAGAGCCTTAAACCATCTCCTTTAGAAATCTTTTTTTTTTTTTTTTTCTTTTCCGTCAGGAACTCAAGCGAGCATCAGAAAGTAGCTAAGTGTGAATTGAAAATGATTGTAAGACATGGACTGAGTAATTTTTAATTCTGTTTTGTGAGCAAAGAGGAGCTTCCTTAAGCACTGAATCAAGGGCTGTGGACGTGAAAAGTCATATTTTACTCCTGTTTCTAATAATATTATTAAGGCATAAAGGATCAAATCTTTTTTTTTCCCTGCTAGTTAACTGGTACCTTTTATGATTAGTAGTTGATTTTCACTTTAAAACCACTGAGTTTCTCAGATCCACGGGTATTTTGTGGTGAGGTGTTTTAGAAACTCATTACTTCAGCCAGTTAGATTAAAACTTGAGTTCATTTTGAAAGGAAGGAGGTGACCATGATCAGTATTCATGACCACTTCCCACCCCATAAAACACATACACCTTTAAAATATAAATTTTTTTTAATTGGGGGGATGATAGATATATAACATATTAGTTTCAGGTGTGCAACAAGTATTCTATATATATTGCAAAATGATCATCACAGTAAGTAGTTAATATCTGTCACGATACATAGTTACAAAGTTTTTTTCTTATGAACTTTTAAGATCTCTCAGCAATTTTGAAATATACAATATAGTATCATTAATTATAGTTAATAATTAGAAAATTAATGTATTTGAAATTAATATTTAAAAGTTAACACTTTTAATAATAATACTTTTAAAATATAAATCTTAAATGTAGGATTCTGGAGGGTAGGTCTTTTAGAATGGTAACAGTGAGGAAGGAAGGGTACAACTGTGGTTTTTGACTAAATGATTCATGAGCCCGATTATGTGGCTACCTGTCAGTCCCTTTTGGGAAAAACTTTTCTTCCATGTACTTCTTCCACGTAATTCTGATTCCTAGGTGTATTGGTTTTCAAGGCTGCCATCACAAAATACCACAGATGGGGTGGCTTAAACAACAGAGATTTGTTTTCTCATAGTTCTGGAGGCTGGAAGTCTGACATCAAGGTGTCATCAGGGTTGTTTTTTCTGAGGCCTCTCCCTCTGGGTAGTATGTGGCCACTGTCTGGCGTGTGTGTGTGTGTGTGTCCCCTGATCTCTTACAAGGATACCCATCACATCGGCTTAGGGCCCACCCTGAAGAGGCCATTTTAATTTAATTACCTCTTTAAAGGGTTTGCCTCCAAATACAGTCACATCCTGGGTGCTGAGGGGCTAGCGTTTCAACATGTGAATTTGGGCGGAGGAGCACACCTCAGCTCATAATTCAATAGGGAATGCAGAATTTCCTTCCGTGGGTTTTGGAGCAGGTAAGGTGAATGAATCGGGGAAAGAAGCAGACCCCTTGGTTCTTTTTTTTTTTTTTTTTTTAAAGATTTTATTTATTTATTTGACAGAGATAGAGACAGCCAGCGAGAGAGGGAACACAAGCAGGGGGAGTGGGAAAGGAAGAAGCAGGCTCACAGCGGAGGAGCCTGATGTGGGGCTCGATCCCATAACACCAGGATCACGCCCTGAGCCGAAGGCAGATGCTTAACCGCTGTGCCACCCAGGCGCCCCAGACCCCTTGGTTCTTAATACTGCTTCTGCCTTTGCAGATACTGGGCTAACTTAAAGTTGTGGTTCAAGCAGAAGATCAGCAAAGAAGAGTTTGACCTTGAAGCTCATAGACTTCTCACACAGGATAATGGTAAAATCATTATCTGGGGAGTTATTTTACTATTCTGAAGTTTTCCTGCATTTGTAATAAATGGCAAATAGGTAATTGCAATAATAAATTGCAGTACATTTTGCAGTCTTATCACTTAAAAGAATAAAATTGGGTTTTTAGTGGTGTGTAAGATTATTTTAATAATGTGGATATTTAAAATAAAGTGTAAAGAATGGCAGGGTAGGGGATAATCCAAAGTCAAATAATGGGTTCCTTATGTTTTCAGTGTTTTGTATTTGACTTTTCAGTCCATTCTCACAACGATTTCCTCCTGGCTATTCTTACGCGTTGTCAGATTTTGGTGTCTGCACCAGGTAAGAGAGTGGAAATACTTCCAGGTATGTCAGTCAGCAAAGCCACGGAGCACTGGGCTTTAGCTTCCTTTAACAGACACATCTGTTGTTTGCAAATGAAATGTTCTTTGAACTGCTCAGAAGAAAACATTTAATATGTAGGTACAGACTGTGTTATAGAACCTTTGTAAAGCCGGTGATTTCCCTGCGCTTATATTGACTTTCGGTCTTTACTCTCCACTCAGCTTGATTTTAGGTTACTTAAATGAAAGACGAGTGAGGAAGAGGGTGGGCAGTCAGAATGGAGAAGCTGAAGGCAGCTGGTGTTAGGAGAGGGTTTCCGTGATGGAGGGAAGGTGAGTTCGGGTTCGGTGGAGGGAAACCACTGTGTATGGTGAAAACCCGAACTTTCACTTGTATCCTCAAGTAGGGTAGTAGCACCTGGAAGGTTAGAGCCGCAGCGTGTTGGGGACATAGGTAGAAGCTAAGTCTGTCACTTCAGCCTGCAGAGTTAGAGATAAAACAGTGACTACTTTGCCCCTAATGTTTTGGAGCTTAAGGGGTACAAGTCACTTCTTTCAACCATCTTAATTTAATCAAGTAGTCAAAAATAAATGATTAAATACATTAAAAACTTGTCTTGCAGTAAAACCCTGCGCTCTTGTTAAAAGCTTGGATTAATAGGTACCTCCTGCTGTAGATTAAGTTGAATATTTTTGTTTTTAAAGGACCTCTGGAGATTGTGACGGTCATCTTTATGTAGAAGTGACTACTAGTACTTTTGTCGTTTCTCTCTGCTAACCTCTACTGTATGATAAAGAATTCAGATACAGTCTCCTAAAGTCCAAGTCCTGCACACTCAAAAAAGTCATCATTGGTGTAGTGAACAGTGAGCATTTGTTTATGGAGAGTGGGGTCAGTAGGGGCTGCTTCCCTTACCCACACTGCCCTTTGCTGCACATTGTCACATGCGTCAGACTTCTGATGGTCTGTTTTCTTTAAATAGAGATGGACTTCAGCTAGTTAAATCGTAAAGATGATCCGCTCCTCTGTGTAAAATTTAATTTGATCAGGAAAGCCAACATTGTGAGAACTAGATCTTGCTTTTTACGTAGGTATATTCCAAAGTGTCATATGTGCGAAACGTGAGTGGTATGATTGGGAGTAAAAACCCCAGTTGACAGGAGTCAAGAGACTTAGGTTCAGGTTTAGGTTTTGCCACTAGCTTAGGTGGGATAGTTAATTATTGGGTGTTCTTAACTTTCACATTTATAAAATACAGTAATGTTTGCCCTACAATATATGTATAAAAAAGCTGACAAAAGAACATATGAAAAAGTGCTCTTGAAAGTAAAAAATGCCAAACAAATATGAAGTGGTATTAGTAAGTGTTAAGTGACTGATTTTAACTAAATTAAACCTTTGATATTCATGAATGTTTGTTACTGGTTATTTTAAAATAAATGAGGAAACATTTGGAATTTGAGAGGTTATTTCACTATCAGACATCCAAAGTACATTTCCTCAAAGTGAAATTAATAGTTGCTGCCAGCAAAGAGATGATTTCTATTAAAAGTAAAATAGAGAAATAGTTCTCTGTATGTATGATACTTAGGGATGGGTTTTCTGTTTCTCTCAGCTAGGCAGGAAAGATGATTTTAATAACAATGTCGAGTGCAATGCAGCACTTTCTGTGCATTCTTTTTAATCTTCACAACAGCTCTTCAGGGTAGATATTATCCTCTTTTTATGGGTTAGGAAACAAACTTTAGGGAAGACAGAAAGAAAAGCAAAACTTAACGGACACCTTATCCAGCTAGTAAGTGCAGGTGTGTTGGATCCACGCTGAAATCTGCCTGCCTCTGGAAGGCTGTCCTTGTCGTCAGTCAGTCCTTAGGACTGTGCTCTGCTTCCTCGCCTGGAACGTGGCCACAGGTCAGCAGCGCCACCTGCCATCCAGGCCATCCAGCAGGAGTAGGTTTCTCTGGGAGTCTTCTGAGGTTGGCCGACCTCATCCGTGAGACCTGGGCGTACCAAAGATATTTGAGGTGCTGGGGAGGAGGAACCTGACTTCCCAGTCCAGTTAACATGTGGTGTTACGTCAGTCCCAGGTGTACAGCGAAGTGACTCAGCAGTTCTCTGCATCACCCAGTGCTCATCATGATAAGTGTCCAAACAGCTCTTTGTTAACTGACAGACTTTTTAAAAAGCTTTAAAAACTCATTCTTCAAAGAAACATCAAAATGGAAATAATGTTTTTGCTTAGATGATGAGTGGTTTTTTTTTTGTCTTATAAAAATTTGGGGGGGTAATTTTTTCTCCAGTGTACTGTAATGAGCTTGAATTATTTTGATGTGTTTTTCTTTATATATACGTACACTCATGGTTAGAAAGAAATGATACAGAAGGTCTTACAATGCAACGTTCCTTCCCACTCCTAGACTTCTTCTCAAAGACAACTACTTTGTTTCTTGTTCTTCTGGTAGGACTTCGATAGCTCCTCACTGGAGCTTAAACCTCTTTCTGGATTTACTGATTTTAGACATCTGTCTTAATGCTTTGTGTTTGTGAGATTTCCTCAACTCTTTCAACCTTTCTGTCCAATACATTCTTTTTTTTTTTTTTTTTTTTAAGATTTTATTTATTTGAAAGAAAGAGAGAATACAGGCAGGGGGAGAAGCAGACTCCCTGCTGAGCAGGGATTCCCAGGACCCTGGGATCATGACCTGAGCCGAAGGCAGCCGCTTAATTGACTGAACCGCCCAGGCGCCCCTCCAATGCATTCTCTAATTCAGCAATTTTTATAATCTCTTCTTTTTGTTTTATGAATCTACATCTTTTCAAACTTCTCTGAACATACCAGTTAGAAATTATTTGAAGTCCTTTGTGTTGCCTGAATTCTTTAATCTGGGACCTCTATTTTCTGTGTGTTTAGCTTGGTCTTTCTGATCATGTTAAAGATTATCATCAGATGTCTGGTGATTCGTGTTTAAGAGTGAAGTATGCAGTGCCCGGGTGAGTGAGCTGACGGGAGGCCAGCTAAACTGGGGTTCCTCAAATGCCAGCATGCAGACAGTTGTGCTCTAGGGTGCCAACATCCATACCAACTGCCTTCGTAAATCCCAGAAATTCTGTTCAGTTTAACTAGAGGAGAACCCTCCATTCTCTTGCCCCCTGTCCCCCTTCCCCTGCTGTTGTAAATACTGTGCTATGTACGGGCGTGAGCTGGGCTGGCTTCAGGGCCTGTGAGCTGCCCATGAACTCAGAAGGGCCCCATACTTGGCTTAGTGCTCTACTGTGGTTGCTTTGAAATTGTAAATGTTTGAACAAGGGACCCTGCATTTTTATTTTGTACTGAGCGCACTGCTAGTGGTGAGTAAAGGGGTTTGTGTAGATGATTTTTTAATATAGACCTTCCGTTTATCTCGTTTTTAGCTTTACTGATCCCTCCCTAGTTACTTACCTTCTCCAAATCCAGATTCTTTGTGGATTTCTGCTGTGCAGGTTGACTGGTTTCTGCATTTCCCAACCTTGCCTAGCCTCGGTTACGGCTTCCATGCGTCTGCTTGTAATTCAGCACCTTTTTAGCTCATTGTTGAAATTTGCTGAGATCTCATCTTGTTCATGCATCTCCTTTTTGTCACTGTTGTGGATATGTGCTGTTTACTTTCCACTATTACCATTTTCAGTAGGGTTTTGGAAGAGAGAGGAGATAAATTCATGTGCTCTGTTCGCCATCTTGAACTAGAAATTTCTGTCCTACTTTTTTGATACTTGCTGCTACTCATGAGCAAACAAAGCACCCAATAAACATTAATTAAAATATGAAAAACAAAGTGTGTCTTCATAAAGGAATAATTTCACCTACAGCTGAAAAAAACATGATTTGAGAGGATTCATAATTTTGTTTAGAAAGTGGAAAGGGAAGATCTGAATTTAAGCATTTATTATTTATTTTCATTACTTGAGCATGCCATACTTTTTTAGCCCAAAATGAAAACAAACTTAGCAGTTGACAACTGTCATTATTTTCTCTTATGGTTATGATTTTTCTCTCTCACAGAGGGTGCTGGATCTTTGCCCTGGACTGGGGGTTCTGCAGCTAAACCTGGAAAACCAAAGGGGAAGAAAAAGCTTTCTTCTGTTCGTCAGAAATTTGATGTAGGTTGTTATTCAGTAGATCTTGGTAACAACTGATTTAAATGCTGGTGTGATGAAACTGGCTTTAGTTTCTAAATAAATCTTAAAATACTGGTAGTAGAGTTGAAAAAAAGGGGGGCATGATTCAAGGAGGAAATATGTTACTGTATTTGAAGTTGATGAGAGTTCCAAAGATTATGAGTCCCAAGTGTCTGAATTTTTATAATTCTAGTTTGTTATTATATAAATATTCACGTTTTCATTAGTACCTAATGATTTTTTAATGATTCAAAAAGTATGCCTGTATTCTCTCTCCTCTTAAATATTTTTCTGGAATGAATAATGTTTCTTACATTGAGGACTTCTGTTCCGGGCTCCAGGATGCCTGGAGGCCTCTGGAGGGATCCTGGTATACCCAGCTAGGCCTGGAGCCTTTGGGGATCAGCAGAGAAGCCATGAAGGCATGTGGCTATGACATTTGGAAACATTTTAGAGTAACTTGCTTTTTTGTTTGTATTTGGGGAAGAAAGTTTCTCAAAAGTACTCCTTTTCTAGATTTGACTAGGTGTTGATAGGGTTATTGACTAACATCAACAAACATTTATTGCTACCTTTGCTCTTTATTTTCTATCAATCATATTTAATCTGGAGGGCATCAGTATCTCCAAAGAGGAATACCTTGGTTTAAAAAGGGATGTTTGATATAAAATACAGTTTTTTGTACTTGGAAAATGGAAAAACAACCAGTGTTTCTTTTGTAATAACAAACTTCAAACAGGGACTGGTCCTATTCGCTACCAGCAGTGTATCTCCCAGCTGATGATGGAGGATACGATGGGCTGTCTGAATCTACCAGAGGTTTTATGGGTGGGAAAAGATTGAGAAATACTAGTTGTTTTTTTTTTCTTTTTAAGATTTATTTATTTATTTTAGAGAGAGAGAGCGAGCGTGCACACCCACGCTCCTGTGAGCAGGGGGAGGGGCAGAGGGAGAGAGAATCTCAAGCAGACTCCCCACTGAGCACGGAGCCCTACTTGGGGCTCCATCTCATGACTCTGAGATCATGACCTGAACCGAAATCAAGAGTCAGACGGGTGCTTAACCAGCTGAGCCACCCAGGCGCCCCAAGAGAAGCTATTTTAAATAATTAGAATGACTGTGTGTTAGCGAGATTCTGTGTTAAGGATTTTAAATAGAAGATGATATAAAATTGTTACACTGTCTGGTGTTCTCTTGGGATGCCTGTTATTAGATCTGTTATGTTGGCTGGCTAGGCTTTTTAGAGCATAATTGGAGTATTACTACATATTTCTGCTATCAGAACTTGCATACTTACGAGTATACTTAAAATGCTCTGACTTATTTGAAAACAGGTTTCTATCATCTCCTTTCCCCTAATTGTAATTTTGAGCCCAGGGCCATATGTGCTGTGATTACCAAGGCACTGATTGAATGGAATAACGTGCCGTGCATCCTACATTCTTCCCCTTAATGCCCGTCTTCAGTATTACTCTGTAAAGGGTGTGAATCTATGATTATTTGTGCATGAGTTACTTTTTCTTTTTTTTAACTCCTGTTGTACGGTTTTGGAGGCATTAATTTGTGGGCTCTCAGGTCCAGTAAATTGGTTACTTTTGTTTGTCTTATTACTTGCCACTGTGATGAATAATTTTGAAAAGTTTTCTTACCCATAGCATAGATTCCAGCCTCAAAATCCCCTCTCGGGAGCCCAGCAGTTTGTGGCAAAGGATCCCCAAGATGATGATGACTTGAAACTTTGTTCCCACACAATGATGCTCCCCACGCGGGGTCAGCTTGAAGGGAGGATGATAGTGACCGCTTACGAGCACGGGCTGGACAACGTCACCGAGGAGGCTGTCTCCGCTGTGGTCCAGGCGGTGGAGGTTGGTGTGCTGGTGGCGGAAACAATCTTACAGGTTGGATGTAACGAGCTTGTGCGTGTTGTTAAAAGTTGGTATTGCAAGAAAAGAACCGAAATGTCGCGATCTCAGAATTATCATCTTGAAATGGTTTTCTTTTGAGGAGAGAAGCACCTCGTAGTCCAAGCAGTTGCCTTCAGTTAACAGACTAAGCACTTCAGAAAGGTGTTTTTTGTCTTTTTTTTAAAATTTATTTGACAGAGAGAGACAGCCAGCGAGAGAGGGAACACAGCAGGGGAGTGGGAGAGGAAGAAGCAGGCTCCCAGCGGAGGAGCCCGATGTGGGGCTCGATCCCAGAACGCCAGGATCAAGCCCTGAGCCAAAGGCAGATGCTTAATGACTGTGCCACCGAGGCGCCCCTAATTTATGGCATAACACTTCTGCTTGATTTGGTGTTTAATTTAACAGGGGAACAGTTTTTAAGGGGAAAAAAACGGGATTGAGAATCCTAAAGATGAAAATCACTGATTTTGGCTGGGGCACAGCATTTAAAGAGTGTTAGACGTGGTGTCTAAACAGTGGGGTTCTTGTCTCTGCGTACTCTTTCACTGATCCATTCACTTTATTCATTTAGTTCTTTGACAAAATGTATTGGGTTCTGTAGTCACAGGTATGCCAGGCGATATTGGGTAATTCCCAGTACGTGGGGCCTCGCATTTCCTCACATGGACCTCAAAGATCATAGTAGCTGCCTCGGGAAGTTGTAAACATTAAATGAATTGTGTGTGTGGAAAGGACAGATTAAATCATTAAGGCTTGGATAGGAGATTATCTTGTTGGTCTAGTTGAAACACCAGGCCTGATCCTGACTCCCCTGTTACTAATAGTAGACTGGGACCAGCTCTGTGTCTTTATTCTCACGGACATTTTCCATTCCTGTCGTATGTACTTGGTTCTCATAAAGAGATACGAAATACCTAACTTCTTGTTTATTTCCTATATATCTGTATATGTGGCTTTTGAGACAGCCAAGGTTCTTTTCATGCAGGGATTTTAGTAGATTGGACATTATAACCAATAAACCTTAGGTCTTAAAACTTTTTGTCCTGTTTTAAGCCAGGTTTCAAGGTAGTTTGCCTCCTTTTAAAAATTTTGTGTATTTATTTTTGTACTTTTATTTAAAGCTATCTGAAAATCCTTGAGAGAGAAGCCAGTTTAGAGCTAGAAATAACGTCTTTAATAAATTTCATGTAGAGCAAACCCATATTAAATAGAACTAAATAGAAATAGCACATCTCCGTCTTCCCTGCGCCCTCCAGCTCCGGGAAACACGCATCTGGCTGCACCGCATGCTGGCCTGTCTCGTATCTCCATACATGAAATGCTAGGAGACGTTTTTCGGTCAGTGGAAGTTTTATGATTTGCTTTTAAGCAGGAGTTCATGCTATTTTTCTTTTCTTTCTTGTTTTTACAGAATCACCTTAAAGATATATTGACATCAGTTGTGTCAAGAAGGAAAGCTTATCGGTTACGTGATGGTCATTTTAAATATGCCTTTGGTAGTAACGTAACCCCTCAGCCGTACCTGAAGAATAGTGTGGTAGCTTACAACAACTTAATAGAAAGGTATATGAAGTCTCTTGTGATTTTGCAGCCGTCCTTTCTAGTCGGCGTACTACTGTGGTGTGTTAGACCAGTGGTCGGTGATTGAGCATCATGTCTCTGAGTCTGAAGTACCTGTGAGAGCAGCGCGGTTTTACTTCCTTCAGTTGCGCCCTTGCACGATGACTAGGTTTCTCGGAAGTGAAGTTGCAGGGGCTGCCCCACGTGGTTTAACGGGAGTGCTCCCCGTTTTCTGAGGTGGATGGAGTGGTTCCCTGAGGTGGTGCATTCAGAGGGCTCCTAAGGGGCAGCACTTGCCTGCTGGTAGAAGTGGGCCTGCCCTCCCTCAGAAGCACGGCCTGTGACTGTTGGGTCGAGGTTGGGCATCTAGATGGTGGGGGGAGGGGTGGGAGGTGTTTCTCTATGTCCTTACATGGCTTCTGTAGCTGTCTGTAGCTCAAGGGAGTGGCCCGTGCTGGGTGTCATCAGGTTGCTCTTGGCCGACCTGGTCTCGGCCCCAGACCAGGGGGCCACCACCCTGCATGGACGGCTCCCAGGACTTGTCATGTCCCGAGTCATCACTTTAGGAGATGCCCTGGATTACCTTTCGTCTCATCCATGTGTTGTCTGTTTTCACCCTCCACCTTCCTTTCGTCCTTCCCTGCAAATTATTTAGTCCAAATTTTAAGCCTTCAGGAAGGCAAAGGCAATGATGTAATTTTTCTCATGGTAACTGAAGTGACTGATTTCTTTGCGCGCCAGTTATCTGGTTGGTTTAGGGTGATGACAGGGAGGTCCAGGTTCCGAGAGAGAAGTGTAACTGGGAAGGCTGGTGGGAGTGATGATGCGGAAGGACTAACAGGAAGGAAGGGTAGGAGATGTGGTGGGAAAGGGGTGAGAAGAGAGTTGGTACAGCAGAGTGTTGACAGCACGTGGAGGGCGTTGTGCCAGGGCCTGCTTCGTGGCTGGAGACTCTGCGGGGCTCACAAGGCCCATTTTGAAGAGCATGGTCTTCAGTTGGGTTCACTATTTATATTTAGATTGCCGGATGTGACGACTTCCAATCTTAGTCTCATTCAGGCCTACCTCTGTGTGAGTGCTTGTTCTCTTCTGTAAGTCATTCTTTTCTAGAAGAAATGAAACCAAAAAAAGGGGGGGGGGCTCCTTTTAGTGGCTGAACGCTGGGAGCAGTGTCTGTGACCCTGCCAGGCCTCCTGAGCTGCCCTCTCTCCCCCACCGGCCAGTCCCTGGAGGGCTTCTGCCTCCCTCTCGGCTGCATGTTTCCCTGACACGGCCGCCTCTGTCTGGTGCCCGTGCTCGCGCTCAGACCTCGTGCGTGCTTTCGTCCGAGTTACCTCTTCGCTGTTGCTCTACCTCCTAGATGTTCTGTGGGGTTGTGTAGGTCATGTCCTGCAGTATGGTGATGTAGAAATTATGCCTGACTGCCCTGCTGGGTCCTGTCTTAGGAAACTGGCAAGATTTGGATTTTCTCCATCGTCCACGTTTCCCTGTTGCTTATTCTGTGCTGTGTCTTCTTTTCTTGCTATTTTTC
Organism: Ursus maritimus; assembly: GCF_017311325.1. Taxonomy (NCBI): domain Eukaryota; kingdom Metazoa; phylum Chordata; class Mammalia; order Carnivora; family Ursidae; genus Ursus; species Ursus maritimus. The sequence goes on from NW_024424452.1 coordinate 62,926,890, forward strand.
AACCCTGGTATCTCCAGTTACGTTTTATCTTCCTCTCCCAAGTCAGTTTTTCAACTCCATTTTCCTTTAATTAAGGTCTATTTTTTCCCCTGACTAGAAGCACTTTAAGGGCAGGGAACAGTTCGGGCTCAGTACCCTGAGCTCAGTGAATATCGTAACTTTGGGAAGAGAGGAGTGTCAGTGCAGTTGCTCTACATTTTGCTTCTGGCCTGACAGAGGGGCTGCCTTTAAAAATTAAAATTATGGGCTACTCATGTATATACTAGCTAAAAAATAATTGGGTTTGTAATTGGGTTTCTCATTCATTGGAAGGTATTTTTAATAAGAAGCAGTAGAGCCCATTTCTATTCTGGTGGTTCAGTTGTCTCCTTCCTAGTTACTGGCTTTGTTTTCAGTCCTCCAGCCTTTTCTGCTCCTTGTGCCGGTCAGAACCCAGCTTCTCAGCCGCCCCCTGACGATGCGGAGCAGCAGGCCGCGCTCCTGCTGGCGTGCTCCGGGGACACTCTGCCTGCCTCTTTGCCTCCAGTCAACATGTATGACCTCTTTGAAGCTTTGCAGGTAACTCTTGGCCCCTTACGGCTGACCTGGATTTATGGAGAGGTTCAACGTTGCCTCGCGTTGATAGATTCAGGAGCTGTCCCTCCTCCTGGTTTTGGTTTTCAGTTTGTTATTAAAGCCATTAATACTGCCCTCATTTTTCAAATCCAGGGCCCGGGCCTCCTTCCTAACTTACCTCTCCCAGCCCCCATGTCCCCAGTGAAAGAAAGGAAAGAAAAACAATCTTCTTGTTCCCTTACTCCGATTTCAGAAGCTTGTTAGTTCTTTGTTTTCTTGTTAGCTAGTTGGTGCTTCACTGGCTTACGGTTGATAGGCTCGTGCATCTTTTGTGTGAGTGTTTTGTTGATGTAACCTTTACTTTTTAATTTTGTGTGTTGGAAAAATAAATATACAGAGGTGTAATTGGAAACATGCTAATGTTTTAATCACAGGTACACAGGGAAGTCATTCCTACACATACCGTGTATGCTCTCAACATTGAAAGGGTCATCATGAAACTCTGGCATCCGAACCATGAAGAGCTGCAGCAAGACCAAGTCCACCGCCAGCGCCTGGCGGCCAAGGAAGGGCTGTTGCTCTGCTGAGTTAGGGTGATCTGAGGGTACGGGACCCTCAGCAAATTCATTGGTTATGGAGAATTGAATGTTTTTTGGGTCCACATTTCAAGACTGAAGTGTATAGTGTAAATATAAGTTTTCCTATGGAAATGTGACACCGAGTACATTTTGTGTTGCTACTGTGAAGCTATTAATATAAATGTGACTTTGATAATGACCTGTATCTCGTGTGTCTGTGCTCCCAGGTGTGGGAGTGAGCACCGATAAAATTCTGTGCCTGGAGGGGAGGTGTTTCTAGGCATCTGAGGCTTAGTACCCTGTGGTCTGCATGTGAGGTAGATGACATACTAGAACAAGGACGCTCTTACAACCTAGTCCCCATGATCAGCAGGACTCCTGCGCGTTCAGCAACGGCATATATTCTCTATCCGGCAAGCCTAAAATGTCTGCCTTTCTTCTAAAGAACTGGGCTCTTGCATTTTGGCTGAAATAAACCACACAGTGTTAAAAATCATATACCTCCTTTAGTGACCAGTTTAATTTTTAACAGATACAGGTGTCTCCCCCAAAGTTCATTACAACTCCACGGAAAATAGGACCCAGAAACGCTGTGCTGTTAGACAAAATAAAGTCCTTTCTTTGCATTAAAAACCAAAATAAAAACTCTGGAATGTAATTAATTAAGCTTACAAAGTTTTTTCCTCATAACTTAAGCTTCTTTTATAGTTACTATGCCCAAAGACTTTGATTGGCAAGTTCATCTATTGATTATTCCTATCAAATATGTTTTAAAAAGCCCATGTAGACATACTGAATTTATACTTAGAAATTCCCCAGTTCCTATGCAATTCTCTGCGTTTGGCAGTGTTACTAACAATAAAGTTTGTTTTTAGAGGTGGCTGTGTTAGAGCGTACAGACGGTTGCGTAGGTCTAAGTGATAGATGTATGGATACGTACACACGGTTCAGTACTTGGGTCTGCCTGTTGGATTTTTACTTTAAATGTGGCAAATAAACCTTTTGGGAGAAAACTTTCCTTTTGTGTGTTTATTAAGTAAACATATAAGGAATACTGCCTCCTACAGAAGTTTGAAAAGCCCTGCTCTGTGAGATCTTAGCAGACTTTTCAGAGATGTGCCAGATGAGAAATATTAAAGAACATGTCCCAACTTAGGTATGTCATTTCTTCCTTTTGTGATGTGTAGACTAAAAAATAAATAAATAAACAGTTTCAGTTCTTGGCACAAGTCTGAAAAGTCCTTTAGCGTTTTGGATAATTTTTCAGATTTAGAAGAATTTGGACCGGTATCTAGCTGAATGTAGTGGTTTTGTTTTGGGCTATCTGTACATCTGGGGACTTAAGGCTAAGTATGTGTTAAATTTCATGCAGTCCTTCGGTGGAGAGCGGCCGGGAGCCTCAGCCACGGCCTGCTGCCTCTTGCAGTGACGGCTTCCAGGGAAGGCCGGACGGCAAGTCCTTGCTGCTCTCTAGGACGTGGCCTCCATCTGCAGAGTCACCTACTCCGGTAGGACCACAAGATACCAGAGGATTCCCTTTGCCTCCTAGGATTTGGGCCGACATGAAAATCTGCTTTCCATGCCGGTTTTCCGCAAGAACCAGTTTTGTAAAGTGGAAAGATGGGTTGAAGGTAGAGGGATACTTAGGGTTTTTCAGGAGAGACCCTGAAAGACTTGAACACCTCTGTTCCACCAAAGCTTGGCTCCAACCCTAACTGTTGCCAGCAGTTCCTGAGTGAAATTGGGACTGTTGTTAGAAAAATAACTCTCCCAATGAGGAAAAAGCTGTTAGAAACCAGATCATTTCGGACTTAGAATAAAGCTTAGTTTTCCTGGAGTGCAACTGTCTTCTAGCTACAGGTGTATCACTGTTAAGACCGGGTTTGCTAAGGCCCACCTTACCTTATACCAGGTACCCAGAGTGCCGGCTTGTTAGCACACGTTCTCAGCGCTCCGATCACCCCTGCTGTGATTAACCAACACGCGTTCCTCAGACACCACGCCACCCCCGCCATCCCCTGAAGCCATCCGGATGTCTCTGATTGGACTACACAATTAACTTCTGAAGGGTTACTCTTTGACCATTAGATAAATGTCTGCGTTCCATCTTATTTTTGGCTCTTGCCGAAATGCCTCCAGGATGTAGAAAAAGGGTAAGGACGCTGGGTTTTAGGAGTCAGACTTACGTGCTGTGGCCGACAGATTGGCTCAGCACTTGATTCTGGTGGCTTTAAAAAAGGGAAAGTGTCTGGATTATTCTTGGATAGTAGACTACTACTTATTTAATTGAATCTATGGGCATGGTAAATTGTCAGGATTAATTTGGCTAAAAGCACACCATGAAAGGGCATGTAGGTTCTTCATGCTTTCATTTTTAAAGAAATTTATGAAAACAGGATACTAAGTTTTCTTCTCTGTTCAACTTGCTAGCATGCCTTCACTCATTTAAAATTAATACCCCTCGATGTATTTCCTTCATGTGATATGTACCGTCCCGAGAACATCTGAAACATGACTGAGGAAAAAAGCTATTCACGGGGCACCTGGGTGGCTTAGTCAGTGAAGCGTCTGCCTTTGGCTCAGGTCTTGATCTCAGTCCTGGGATCGAGCCCCGCATCAGGCTCCCTGCTCAGCGGAGAGTCTGCTTCTCCCTCTGCCTGTGTCTCTCTCTCTCTCAAATAAATAAACTCTTTAAAAGAAAGAAAGAAAAAAGCTATACATGCCAGGCCTTTCCCTAGCACCCCAGCCCTGGACTTTTGGTTCAGTTTAAAGCCACATGTATCATTTTTCTTTCCTTTGTCTTTAGACACCGATGTTTATACTGCCATCCCATGAACAGACGCTTTTTTGATTCAAGGGTATTACATACATACACACAACCCCCCCCCCAAACTGAATGGAGAATAAAGCATAAATGATAGTTTGAAGTGTGACCTTTCCCAATGCTAGCAGGTAAATAACAAAACCACCATAGCCTATTGTCTTTATTATCAAAGTTTATTGTTGGGGTCAATTTCTATCTACTGGGGAGTACAACTATGTCTCAGTATGTGCTATAGTAATTCTAGGGTAACAGCCGTTCTGCAACATAGGTGTACTGGGACTCTGTTAAGCATAGATCATAATTAAGTCAGTGGAAGAATGAGCCCAGAAAAACCCTGACAGTAGAGCCATTACTCTAGGAAAGTTCCAGTGCTATGCAACCTGTAAGGCATCATCTGTCAGCTGATGATGAGACTCAAAAAGGTGTTGGTGGAATGAAATAGGAGTTGAACCCATTTTCTACTCTTCACTGTAAGAAAACTATGGCTCCAATGCAGGAACCCAAAATTAGGTCTTATAAAATCATGGAAGCTCCCAAAACAAGTAAAACAGGACATAAAGAGAAGGGCCAGGAACCAGGACAGTGGAGGATAAATTAAATCGAAGTGGAGGGGATGGAAACTTCCGGAATGAAAAGTAGCTGGATTTGGATGCCATTTGAGATAACAAAGAATTCAGTACAGGTGAAAGCAAATAGGGAAACCATTCAAATACTGAAAGTTATTCAGATACCAGAAACTAAGTGAAATGTCCCCTCCTGCCCTTGGAGGAAAACTGGTTTTAAAAATATGAGAAAGGTGAATCACTAATCGGAAAATGAGTACCTGAGTAGAAATAGGTGTTTCAAGATGCCAAGAACAGTGTAATATATAAATGAGCTGAGTTTACAGGGAGGAAAAGTGGTTACGGTAGTCTGTTACTCAGATCTGACATTGGAATGACATTTCTAGCAATGGCTTTGTCTGTAAGGTCTGGCATAGTTTTTGTAGCACGGATAGCTTGGAAGGAATGTTTTCGTAACAACTTATGTGGGAATGCAAATTACTATAATGTAAAAAGTCAAAGGCCTCCCATCTATTCCTGCAGGGTAGAAGGAGATTAGAAGTCTTGAAACAGCTGTGGCTAAAGGCCCATGTCCTCTCATACCCCTGTGATGAAAATATTAAAGAAATCAACAAAACAAGTATCAGATGAGTCAATGAGCCTTGTACCGTGTAGACAGCAGATAATTTTGGTGACTTCTTCTGCAGGCAGCCTGAGAAACAGAAGAGCTCGTGTACTAAATGCTGCCCTATCATTAAGTATAATGACAAATACAGCCATTAAAGAAGATCCTTAAAAATTCTAGCTGCCAACCAGACTGGGAAGATAAATAAAACGGCACAGTTTATTTTAACCTGTATCTTCCTGTAACCAAGTTTGTCTGTAGAAAAGCCATCTGCTGGCACCAGGCCAGCATATCTGAATTTTGTTACCATTAGTATCCCATTTTTCCCAAAGAGCAAATACGTAAGTAGCAGGTGTACGTAAAGGGCTTGCTGCCGCAAAGCCTTCTGTGCAGTCTTGACCTGTGTGGGTGCACATTCTACTCCTGGAGGCATTTTTAAAGGCAGAAGAAAACATTTACTTGAGGTGTGCTCCACAGAAAGGACACCAGTGGAGGTGGGCCCATCTGAGTCTCTTGTTGGTGTTGAACAAATGGTCTCTTCTCCAGGAAATACCTTTGTTCATTGGTATTTACAGGGTGTTTTTGATGGACACATGGATTAATCTCTTAAAACAAAAAAATGGGGCAGAAGCCGTTTCTTCCCTAATCATGTCTCTGCTGAAACCAAGGGTCCCAGACACCTTTTCTGACACTTTGTGCATGTGGGGCGGGGTGGGGCTACATCGCAGGATGGGCTGCACAGGCTGCCGTCCAGACACGAGCTTGCTGCGAGCCCTGTGGCCTTCTGCTGCTCCCTGTGCAGCCACACTTCGAGGAATCTTCTGGAGGACTTTTGTCCTCACCTGTTTCAAAAAGTTCCATTTGCTGGAAAACAGAGAGAACCTAAGTGTGAATTAGCCCTTGGATTTTAGAAATCGTATACATCTTAACAAACAATTATTCCATTAGTCCGATTTCCAAATAGATGAGGAGAGGCCATTTTATGCCCAGCTGTCCCCTCCTAAATCTCCTGTCTACTGAGAATGCCTAACTACTTCTATCACTTTTTCAGTTCACACAAGGGCAGCTGTATAGAGAACTGGTGTTCACAGTGAGCAGAAGGTCATGGTTGATACCAGACGTAAATGCCTACCTTCACAGCTGCAGCCTAGCCCTGTCTTTTCCCTTTCCTCTTCTGGTAGCAAAGAGTTTAGAAAATAAAAAATGCACAAAAATATGTAACAAGGAGAGGGGAGGGAAGAAAAAGGTAAAATGAGAAAAGAATTAAAAACTCACTATAATGCAAAGTTTGATATCCAATGGAGACAGTATAATGATCAGCAGAAAAGGGAGGCTGAATTCATGGAGGGACAGGGTAGGGGGCATTGGGGGGGAAGCAGTTTTGGTAACTTGAACATAACAGGAGGAACCCCTCCTCGGCTCCACTGTCATCAAGGGGTCTCAGAATTACACTGGAGTTCAGGAGTGTGAGGACACTGATTTGCGGGCAGGGAAGGAGACATAAGTCACTCTTGCTCTCAGACAGTAAGGAGTGGGATCAAAGATTTCAGTTAGCATTTCCTCTGGAGAAAAAGCAAGCAGGATGGAACCATGCAGTTCCACGCTACAGAAGGAAGAGACGTCAAGGTAGTTCTAGGTCCTCTGTAAAAGAAGGAATGACCTTTCATACTAAACCCTGTGTCTAGGGAAACAAATTAGTCCACAATTAGGGAAACGAGAGCAAGAGGGTAAAATGAATTGTTTGTTCTTTCCGCACGCTCCCCCACTGTACCTGGTTTGCTGTTCTCCCATGTCAAGGTGTGTTTGTATGGGGGGGAGGGGCGTGCAGGCTCGCCTCCACTAGTGTTGTTAGTCCCCACTCCCCACTTCCTCTTAAAGCTGCTTCCCTTCCACATTCAACTCTGAAAATTCCAGGCCCACTGTCCTAGTCCTTGGACTTTATTCACTGTAGTCCTAGAAATGTGCCCTGTTTTCTTTTCTTTTTTTGGTGCAAAGATTCGATTTAGAAATAGCTCCCTTCAGACATCAGTGGATTACAAGAACTTTTTGCAACTGCTCGCTCCATCCATGGGAAGGTCATGAGACTCAGATGATGTTTTAAAACACTTGACAATTCCTTGGGAAAAGCAAGCCTCGGCTACTGTTTTCATGCGCCAGTGGGCCTCTGCGGACCTCACTCAAGGACTGGGAGCTGAGGCCCACAGCACAGGGCGCTGTCCCTCCATCACAGTGTCCCCCTGCGGGCGGCCCTACAGGCCCGCGAAAGGGAGCAGAACGCTCCAGGTGCATCAGATACACACTCTGGCCCTAAGTGTTCAACATGAACAAACGCTGGCTTTGGGGCCGCCCTTTCTGTTGAAGTGAGCAATGTCAGACGATGCTACTTCAGGCCCACAGACTTTGAGCACGACGGCTCTCAGACTGAATGTTCTGGTTCATTTTACGTACTACGCAAGTGCTCCCAGGTCCAGGCCTCAGAGCAAAACCCCCACAAATAAGCCCGGCAACACAAGATTGCCATAAAGGAGGCGCTGACGGCCGTCACCCGTGGCCCTGCCCCACAGGCTCGAGAGCTCTCGGGACAGAGGAAAAGAAGGGCCAGAGCAAGGGCGTCTGCGCGACGCTAACAGCGCAGTCGGGGAAGGCGCGGAGCGCGCGCTCAGCCCGCCCGGTTACCTCGGCTGCCCTCAGCGGTCAGTTGGCCTCCGCCGCAGGGTCCGCATCGCATTCTCTGGGCGCTTCCCCTCCTCCCGGGAGCTCGCTCTCGATCTCCCACAGGACGTCATCCTCGTCTTCCAGATTGCTGGAGATGTGGCACTTCTTGAAGCCCTGGACGATGGACTCGCTGGAGATGCTGTTCCAGGCGACCATGACCCACTCCAGGAAGAGGCCCAGGGGCGGCTTCTTGGCGTTGCCGGTGGGGCTCAGGGCCAGGTTCCCGGCCAGAAGCCAGTTGGAGTACTGGGCGCGGACGCTGTCGTTGAGCGGCTTGTAGACCACCACGTCCAGCACCTGCAGCTGCGAGGTGAGGCCCCCGGGGATGATGACCATGTCGGTGTCCATGCTCTCCATGGAGCTCTTCACCGAGTCCGTGGCGTGGCCGCGGAAGCCGTTCAGGATCAGCATGCCGCGCTGCTTGGGCGCCGCGCCCGTCCGCCGCCGCCACACCACCTCCAGCCAGTCCTGCATCAGGTCCTCCGTCATCCAGCCGTAGCGGTGGCAGCGGATCTCCATGCCGCTGGGGAACTTGCCGGGCGGGATGTACGTGCCCCTCAGGATGATGTAGGGCGGCAGCTTCCGCCCGTCCGCCAGCACGCCCAGCATGGCCGTGATCTTCAGCTTCTCCCTGCCCGGCGTCTTGACCAACACCGGCTTCTCGCCCTGGTTGTCCACGGTCACGCGCGACGGCACCTCCAGGCAGATGGGCGTCTCGTCGGCGTTGCCCATCTGCGCCACCTGGTAGTCGTGCGCCCGGCGCAGGGCCAGCACGCTGCGCTGGTAGGTGACCAGCTTCTCGGTCAGGTCCTCGGGCAGCTGCTGCGGCACCGGCACCTTGTGCCGCAGCGACAGGTCGTACCTGCGCATCATCCGGCGGCACCAGCCCAAGCTGGCCTTGAAGCCCTTCTCCGGGATGTTCATCTCCTGCGCGATCTCCAGCGCCTTCAGCTGCATGGCCTCCCTGGTGATCGGGTCCCCTTTGGCCTGCATGTAGCGCACGTACTCGGCCACGCGCTGGTCCACCAGGGCGAAGCGCCCGTTCTTGGGGCCGCGGAAGGCCCGGCGCATGGCGTGCGCGTTCTGCAGCTGCGGCTTCACCTTGCGCCAGTCTCGGACGTTCTTCTCCAGCACCCCGAACTGCTTGGCGGCCTGGCAGTTGTTGGTGCTCTCGGCGTACTCCACCACCATCAGCTTGAAGCCCGCGTCGTAGCTGCGCCGCATGCCCCTGCTGAACTGGAACTTGCCGGCCAGGTCGTCGGCCGACAGCTCGTAGCCCGGGAAGCCCACGGCCATGTAGAAGGGGTAGCCCTCACCCCACTCGGGCAGCTCGGCGAGCTCCCGCGGCAGGCGCAGGCCGAAGCCGTCCAGGGGCTGCGGTGGCGGGAACGGCGGCGCGGCGCCCACGGGCCCCGCCCAGTCCGGGGGCTTCACGTCGCACTCTTCCTGTTCTGGGACAGAAACACGGACAGGCAAACGTGACAGTGCGGAGAATGATTCGGGGTCAAAACGCTAAGGTGTCTTAATCCGAGGTTCACCCGAAGCACTAACTTTAGTAACAGAATGCGTTTCCTAAGTCCTCACCTTGCGCCAAGTGCTGTGGCTCACCGCATCGAATTCCCACGTTACCTGCGCATCCCGACCCCCGCTTTGCACGGAAAGCTACAGAAGCGCAGTAGCACGTCAAAGGTAGGAGCTAGAGTGTGCACACCAGACCTGGATCGCACAGTTGTTCTGCGCCATGTTTGGGTCAAAATACTTTTATGTGGGTGAAAAACCAAATATAACCCATACGACCATATAATAGTACAGAATTTAGATGCATCATGGCCCAAATCACATCCCTTAAACCAAGAAAATCCATAGCCAAACCATACTTAGCACCGTGAAGCCTGTAAGGCAGAAAACGAGTTCCTTCATGCCAGTGTCAGAACTGGGTTTCAGTGTATAGGTATATTTAAAAGGTGGTCACAGAAACGGAATCGTACTTGGAGAAATTATCCTTTCTCACCAAAACTAAGATGCCATCAGTGGCAAGACACACCATTAAAAAAGAACAAAATGCCATTAATTCTAAAAGGCGTTCTTAATTTCGGAGATGTGAACAAGGTGCCGGGAAAATGTCTTAGAATCAATGCAATACGGCATTTTAAACTCTTAGCTATAGAGAGAAGGTGAGTAAAACCACTGGCTGCTTGACACCTGTATTTATCCAACCGTTACCCTCCTAACCATGATGCTTGATGAAGGACCGTGTGCTTCTCAGACATAATTGCTCACACACCTACTACATCTGCTCTTGCTTTTTCTATCCAAGATGAAATGGACAAGAAACCAGGGAAAATAACCCTGGCCACATGCTTCGTCACATCATTTTCCTTGGTTTTCAGAGGTACACGCTTGCACTACTGAGGTGGCCTCCTTCACCCAGGATCTGCACTGGACCAAAAGCCATATAAGCTTCAATGTGCTTCATACACATACAAGATTGCACATTGAGATGTATTACCCACAGCTGTCAGGGGAAGAAATGGAGGCTCAGAGAGGTGAATGAAGTGGCCTAAGGTCACACAGCACTGGAAAGAAGATTCTGAAACTCCAAAGCCCACATCTTTCTGCCTCATAAATACCCCACACGATGTATATGGAAACTTAAAACCCAGCTTCACGGTGCTCCACTGGGTGGGTGCTGGCATGGTTTAACTACCTGCAAAGGTTCCTCCTCGGAGCTGCCATTCATCAGAATTCTGAGACTCCTCGTCCCCTTCCAACCGACTGATCACGTCTGGCTTAGGGAATGGGAATTCTGTTTATAGGAAATAAAACAGGTAACAGCCGTGTGTTACTGTCTTAGAGCACTGCCAAAGTAAGTACGTCGTCATAGTCAAGGCATACCCTCCCATGCACAGCTATTCTCAATGTGGAGATACACGAAAGATGGGGGAAAGGGCTCAGGGGTACTTAGAGAAGAAATATGACAGGCAATAAGTCTGTCCAAGGGAATTCATGGATCTTTGCTAATGAGGGCTGGTACTAGCAACAACAACAAAAAGAACTGCATTTAGTAGGGAAGTGGCTGGACGGACTGACTGATCTGCTGAACATTCTGATACAAGTATGAGCAAACTAGGAAATGCCTCCAACTGGTGACATTCTAATTACTCGGATTATCGATGCTGGGAGGGGAGAAAGCATTCTTTGGGGGTATGTTTCCAAGTGTCTGAGGCTTGACAGGGTAACAATGAGGCCTGCCTTCCCTCCTAAGGAACACAGGAAACACAGGCTCAGACCTGTGTTGACATTTATTAGGTTATGTCTTTTTTTTTTTTTTAAGATTTATTTTAGAGAGAGATTGAGAGAGAGAGAGCACACGGGCATGTGGTGCATAGCGGCAGAGGGGCAGGGAGAGAAAGAGAAAGTTCTAAGCAGATACCACACTGAGCACAGAGCCTGACATGGGGCTCGATCTCACGACCCTGAGATCATGACCTGAGCAGAAATCAAGAGTCGGACGCTTAACCGACTGAGCCACCCAGGTGCCACATGGGTATGATGTTTTTTATGTGAATGCCCGGGTTGAATAAGGATAGTTCGGAGAGCTGGCATGAGTTGCCAAGTAGAAGGACACAATATTTATATCCTGCCTACATCGAAAACAGGAAATTAAGTGGGCACAGGCATTGAGGGGACAGAGTCCAAGTTCAGGAGAAAGGGATGTTGGACACACCGAGAAGAGACATGGAAACAACTCTCTGGGCTCAGAGCTTCCAGGAGACGAAGGAAAACAAAGCTTTACCCAGGGACAGGACAGTTTCATAATTCATCCTCATGACTTCCCGGTAGAGGGCCTTTTGTTGCTCCGTCAACACTTCCCACTCCTCATCGGAAAAATATATGGCCACCTCATCGAATAGGGCGGGCACCTGAAACAGGGAACAGGCCTTTCTCAACGACTAACAGGCACATGCAGACACCGACTCACACACCTTCGTTTCACAGGGGAGGGGCCACACTGACTAGGCTACTAGAGGCAAAACGGGCGCACAGCCCAGGTCTCGCACGGCCCGCTGAGAGTCTACTACTGCCTCGGCTCACAGGTAAGGAGAGCAGCACCTGGAGAAGAGAAACTCCCCAGCACTGATCACCAGATCACCAGGCTGGGACACACACCGCTCGGCCCCCACTGCAGAGCCAGGAGCAACAGCACCCAAGGTAACACCGAGACCACCCCCCACCAATACAACGCCCCGCCATCCCCTGCCTTCCCGAGTCGCAGATCCCCGGCCCAGGACGGGGGCGGGTTCCTGGGCACTGTTCTCCCTTTCCAGGGGCACTGGCCCTAGTGTTTGACTCAGGGAGAAGCCAGTGAGAGAGAGGGCCTCATTTGGCCTTTTCTAATCTACAAGAGCTGAGTAGGAGGAGAGAAGAGCTAATTAGAGCTTCAATTTATGTAATGAGATACTGGAGCAAACTAGTTTGCTTTCCTGCCTAGACCTTCGGCAGAAAGCCCTAAGGACAGAGAAGGCAGCTCTTCTCCTCTCCCCCCACGGCCCCCACCCCTGTGGGAGGGGGCGCTGGCAGCTACAGGCAGCCAGGCCACCCAAACCAACCTCCTCTTGTTTACTCAACGATGTGCTTTTCTTTTTACCAGTCGCTTCTTTCAGTCATTAAAAATCCTACTCCAAAGTTCATCATATTCAGTGGTAAGAAATCACTGGACCGGGGTTCAGGCTGGTTCCTTCGTATTATTGCTTTCAAAGCTATTCCCCAAGGCTGAATCCAGAGCCTGGGTGATTCTGGACCATTTTTCATCAGCTTAGAAAATTAGTTTCCGCAGTCTGCAGCTTCTTCAGGTGTCCAGCCATCACTCATCTGGACATTGGCGTTTCTCCTTATTCCCGAAGTCCACGTCCTCCCTCCCCACTCCTACAGCACTCTCCATGTCGGCAGCACTTCCTAGGAAAGGCCCTGCAACTGCTTCATCTGTTTTCTCCAACAACCCCATTTAATCAAGGAGGAAATGGGCTCTGAGAGGCCTTGTCGTTGGTCAAAGTCACACAGCCAATAAATGGCAGCACTGAGATCTGGACCTAGCACTCTCTGGGTTCAAGGTTCCAGACCCCATAAAGCAAAGCGGCCTCCCTGGTGACCAGCCCTCCACTCTCCCCCACCTCTGTGCACAGCTATACTGAATGTCTGCAGGTCCCCCAAGCAAACCACACTTTGACCTTTCATGTCCCTGAACATGGCCCTCCCACTGCCTCAGAGGTCTTCCCCATTCTTGGCCTGGCTGACACCCACCCACTCAGCCATCTTCCAAGGCCTAGCCTAGATATCCTGTTCCCTGGGAAGCCCGCCCTGACCCTGGTCGTGTGCCCACCTACGCGTCCCCGCGGCGCCCTGAGCTCAGCACTACGGTGGCACTTATCCCCACCACGCAATATTCTTTTGGTTTACCTTCCACTGAAGCACAAGCTCACTGAGTGCAAAACCCACAGTGAGTCCATTTCCCTAAGCTTAGGACACTTCTTGTAGATAGTAATCACTTAAAAATGTGTTTTCGATTTAAGCAAACACTACCCGAATTTCCCTTCTCTCGTTCCACTTAGAATGGCTTCAAATAATCATTAAATGTTGTCTGTCACAAAACCAAGCCTCCTCTTTGAAGTACGTGTGAAATACTAGGAGGTCAAAAGGGACGGATCTCTAGGTTTTCCTCGGGCTCCATCAATCTGGAAAGCCAGACAGCCGGGAATTTTCCACCCCACCCCTTCCCACTTCCCAGGCTTGCGAACAACTCTCTCTTTGGCCTTTTCTCTCCCTAGGAAATTCCAGATCTAGGCCATACCTATTTATAGTCCTTTTCCCTTGGCTGATAAAATGGGACACGGGACTGGCGATGTCACTTCAGAGGGTCTATCGATACTCATGAAGGTAACACACCCTAGGCCTGGTAAAAATCTCGGGAGCGCTGAAGCTGTAAGACGGGGGCTAGAGGCCGGCTGCTGCCAGATTCATCTCCTCGTACTTAGGAGTGAGCCACAGATGATCTTCAAACAAGCCCACATTATGCCCCAGACACACAGTACAGTGGCTTAGAAATTCTCTTCACAGCAGCCCTCTGTGAGAACTGAGCAAGCCTTCAGCCAGGCCCTGGGGTGCAGGCCTCCCCTTTCTCCACAGAGGCTTTTAATCTGGCTAAGCACAGCAGAAGGTAAGCAGGGCCAGCCCCGGGCAAAACTCAGAAGTCAGGCAGCCTGTGTTCAGTCCCCAGACACCCTTTCTTGGCCTCACAGGTAGGGACCCTCCATCCCTGTCCTCTTCCCTTTCCTCCGAAGATCCAGGACACAGCAGATCGGTGCTGTTCCCTTCAGCTGTGTACTGCCTTGCTCCCTGGCAAGCAGGCATCCAGCGCCTCTCCAAGGTGCCAGGAGGTGCTTACACACGGCACAGCCTCACCGATGAAGAGGCAGGGCCACCCAGCAAAGGTGGCAGGGATCCCAGGTGCCCGAGGGAGTGCCTGCTGGATGCCACACAGCGGGCAGGGCAGTCCCTCTCACACGATGAAACAGATATCTTGCTGAATCCTTGGGTTATCAAGGACATGGGGATCACTACCCTACTTCTAGGAGTGAGGAATCACTACCTGCGGCAGGGCAGCGAGAAGAGAGCAAGGCATGGGGATCACTACCCTACTTCTAGGAGTGAGGAAGAGCTGCTCCGTAACCGGCCCACAGTCACAGTTGCTCCAAAGCCCACGCTTTCTCAGCAGGCAGGCCACTCAGCTCTGGGCGCACTCCTACCTGCACACAAGCCTCCCTCTCGCGTGCTTTTGCGTACGCTTTCCTCGGGTCTGGCCCGCAAGCCCCCTCCCGTCCCTTGGCCAGTGCCACTCGTGAGTAAGACTCAGGTCAAGATACATTTTTCCTTTTCTCTACTTGAAACTCTATTTCTACTCCAATTCTCCTACGGAATATTGTCCTAATATACAACTTGGTTCTCTGATCCCTAACACAATTCTCTACAACCAAAATACCTATCTCAGGAACAGATTCATTTCTTTTCTTCCCCTAGGTGAATACCCTAAAGCAGGGTTTTTCACCCTCAGCACTAATGACATTTTGAGACAGATAACTCTTTGTTGTGGGGGCTGTCCTGTGCATTGGAGATTTCTAGCAGTGTCCCTGGCCTCCCCCCAGGAGATGCCTGGTAGGATCTCCCACTCCCCAACCCCCACCCAAGTCATGAGAGCCAAAAATGTCTTCAGATACTGCCAAATGTGCCCAGGAGGGGACAGGCCTGGGAGTCAACGTACCCACTGCTCAAGACCAGGTCCGTGGCTGCCTTCCGCCGAAAGCCTCTTGAGTTCTGCAGCTGAATGAGATGCCCTCCTGAGCGAACTTCCCCCACTGCACTGAATTATGCTCACTTCCCTCCCTTCCTCACAAGACTGGCAACTCCAGGAGACCAGGGATCCTGTCTTAAGAACACCACCGTGCTCAGTAACTGCAGATCGGTGGCAGACTGACTGGAGGCGCCAGAAGCCAGCCCCCTCCTTCAGCCCCCTCCACCTTCTTTCCCAGCCACGCCTGGTCTTTGCCTTGCTCTCTTCTCGCTGCCCTGCCACAGTGCAACATCCACCTCCGCCATACCCATTTTTCAAGGTTTTCCATGCTACCTAGATGTTCTGGGTTGGCCAATTCAGCCTTAAAGCCCAAGGTTTCTACTACCTTGAGGTCTTGTTCCAGGCTAGATGGGACTGACTCCTGTGCTCCAAGGTCTCCCCAGCTGTGGGGGATCAGGACCAGGGAGGAGGCTGGGATGGGCAGAGAACACAGAAAGACAAGGGCCGTGTAGCCTACAGAGCCAGACTACGAACACAGAGCCTGGTGGTGCATTGTTTTTCTTTTTCTTTTTTTCTTTATTGAGGTACAACATACACACAACAAAATGCACTACCTTTAAGGGTCCAATTCAATAGGCATTTTAAGAACAAATGTCAGTGTACATGCGTATCCTTGGGGCAAAGCAGGTAACTTCTCTGCTCCCCAATTCCCTCGTGTGGGAGGGGAGCTGGACTGGATATTGGGAGTAGCAGGATTCTATGAATACAGATCTCCTATTGGAAACAAAGAATATAATGGATACTGATAATGTTCGCATATAAAACTAAGCAGAGAAAAGGAATGTCAATTTGTTGCATGTTGACGATTTTCACCATTCATGCCCAAACGTCATCATGTCCAGTATGTACTGTGAATAATTATACACAATTATAACAATAAATATCTATTACAGCTACATCCCCCCCCGCCCAGCCCCAGAGTGTCCAGAAATGCCCCTGGCACAAGCCACTGAAGCCCTGCTCGCTTCTACGGGTGAGGCTTCCAGAGAGCTCTGGTCCCCAAGTGAAACCTAGCAGGCCACAGGTGGACCGGCAGGGATTAGGATGGCCCACGTTGCATTTACGTTGTCATAAATTTACTCTATCACACTCTTCTGTTTGGATATGTTCCATATTCTCTGCTGCCTACCACCCCAATCCTTCAATTCAGGCCAGCTGGAAACACAGCTCTCCTATGTGTGCTATCATGAGAGGTATTCACACAGAACCAGCCGAAAGAGTCTGGAAGCTCTCCTCATATCAGCTCAATGCCCCCAAGTCTTATTTAAAATGGGTCCCTTCAACCAGCAGCAGGCCCTCTCCTTCCCAAACTCAGGTTCCTTGAGCCCTCTTCTCCACCAGGCCACCATGTGGGCTCCCCTCCTGTCCTCAGCCCGCCCAGCCCAGTCTTAGCAAGAATCCTGCTAAGTCAGTTTAGAAAGACTCCCCCACACCTTGACATCTGATCACCCTCGCCTGCCTTTAGCAAGAATCTTGTTAAGTCAGTTCAGCAAGAATCCCCCTATTCTTGATATCTCCGCTTAGTAGCTTTCCGTCCACTGACCGCTCCACTCTGGCTCCCTGGCTAGAAATCCCCGCTCATCTCACTGTATTCAGTGTTGAGCCCCAGCTCTCTCCCCTACTGCAACAGTCTTGACACCTGTCTCAACAGTCCTGAACAGTCTTCCTTACCATCTTCGCAAGCATCAGAATAATCAGCAAACCCTGTGGTTTGGTAGTTGGTGTCTGCAGCATTCCTTGCACTAAGCAGGATGTAGGGGACTTGGGGAACAGCAGACAGATAAGCTCTCCGCTTCTTGGATTTCCAATCCGAATGATGGTATGCTACAAGGCTGAAGAGACTGTTCCTATAATCAGCTCTTCCATTCTTCATAGTGCCTTTTAAAGCCACAGGACTTTTCTCAGGAATGCAAACATACCGGGCTGGGCTGGGCTATTTTTACTTCCTATGTCTGCCTCAGGAGGAGACTTAAAGCAGGCCTGGCTCCCAGGCCCACTTCTCTCCTCATAGCTGTGTGGACCCCACACCTTACTTACCCATCCACCCTCGGCGCAGATCCGGACTTTCTGCATATCCGTGGGGCCATCCTCCAGTTCCCGGCTCTGAATCTCTTCTTCCTCTTCTTCTTCTTTTAGGGTCAAATTGAGAGCGTAGGCTGTGGACTCCATCTCTGCAAGCAAGATTCAGTTCAGAAAAATCAGGTGCTGGTGTGAACTCTTCACACTTTGGGATGGGGGTCGCTTAGCTTGCACAGACCTCTTAGCCACCAGCACTGCTCAGGCTGGAGTAAGGGAAGGAGTGGAGTCAGGCCTGGGGAGGAAGGGATCTAGGAAAAGCACCAGGAAGCTGGAAGGTGACATATTTAATTATGATAAGAGGGGCTGCAGGCAGATAGCATACCTGACTGCCTTCAAATATTTAAAAAGCTACCTGTAGAAGAGACCAGACTGGTTCTGTAGAGACCCAGGGGCAGAACGAGCTGGTGGGTAAACATTCCTGGAAGAGGTTTTAAAGAGTGCATCGAAAGACAGAGCTTTCTCACAGCCAGTGCCACTCAAACATGAAATAGGTGGCAGGAAAGGGGTGTTGGCATACTATCAAGGAAGGTGTTTGAATACAGATAGGACACTTGCTCAACTGGGTTGTCCCTACAGGCCAGTTAAGCATCAGGAGGTTGGCAGGCCCAGAATACCCATCACCTGGATTTTCCAAAGTCAAAGATTCTGTCCATGAGCTGGTTCTGCCTTAAGGGATTTTCCAAACCCGAGACTCGGTGACACATGGTGAAAGTGTATGCCTGGATACCCGAGAAGGTACAGGCATCGGCCCGGGCCCACTCGCGCCGGGCACTGCCTCTGCGCCGCGCTCACTCTGCTGCGAGCAGCAGGCCAGTACAAAGGGCCGCGCTCCTACCCTCCGGGGGCGCGGGCAGTTCCTAGGTGTGAGCGCGCATCTCGTGGGCCGCGTCCTCCCGGGCTTCCAAAGAAAAGATCCCTCCAGAGTTCTCAGTGTGCTTTTTCGGTATTTCCAAAAAGAACGGGCGAATGCGACGGGTCTGGGGCGAGCGGAACGGGCTTCAGATCCCTGGAGCTGGGGCCCGAACTTGGCCGCGGCCTCTCCCGCCTGCTCCTGGGCAAGAGGTGGGGGCAGAGGTGACACCGCCCGGCAGCGACGGTGTCCCCGGGGAGGTGCCCACAGCCAGGGCCGCCGCCGCCGCCCACCCGCCCACGGCCCCGCGCCCCACCCGCGGCCGCCGCGCCCCCGGGCGCGCTTGGATTTCTCCAGCCATCTGGTCCCATTTCCCTTTCTCCCGGGTCCCGCGCCGGGAGCGCTCCCGCCGCCCCCGCCCCCCAGCCCCCGCGGCCCAGCCCTCCCCCCCGCCGGGCTCCCTCCCCGCCCCGGCGCACCTGCCGGGCGGCGGGAGCCGGCACCGCCTGCCACCCGGGCGGGCCCGCAACAAAGGCGGTGGCGGCCGCCGCAGCTGCAGCCTCGCGCCCCCGCCCCCGCCGCCGCCAAGCCGCCCCGGAGCCGCGGGAAGGGCCACGCCACCTCGGACCTCCGGGCCGCCGCCCGCGCGCACTCACCGAGCGGCCGGGGCGCGGGCCGGGGCCGCGGGGGGCAGACGCCGAGGGCTCCGGCCCGGCTGTCACAGCGCCACCCCCGCCGCCTCTCCGGCTTCCCGAGCGCGCGGCCCCTCGGGAGGGAGCGGGGAGGACACGTGGTGGGAGGAGGAGGGTCCGGCCGGGAGCTGAGGGTGTTGGGAGGCGAGGGGGAGGAGCGCGGCTGATGTCAGCGGGCCTCGGCGGCGCGGGGGGACGGCGCCCGCCCCGGCTCCGGACCCTCCTCCCGGCGCGGTTTCCGGTAGGCCGGCTCGTCACGTCCCTCCCGCCGAGCTCCCGGCCCTCGTCGCGCCTCCGGACCGGCCTGCGCCGCGGGGCCCGCCGCCCTCTCGGATCCCCCCTCCCCGGGGGCCGTCAGCTGCCGAGCGCCGCGTGCGCCCTCGGCGGGCCGGAGGCAGGAAGAGCCCGCATTTACGCCTTAACGGGGGTGACCTGGGCGCGCGGAGCCCGGTGCCCGTGGGCATTCACCAGCGGTTTGCATCTGCTTGGATGCGCACAGCCTCGAGGAACGCGGCACGAAGAGCAGACCAGCAAGGGAGTGTCGGGGGCTGGGGAGGGGTCCGCATCTCCGGGAAGCTGGCAGCCTCCGTCCGGAACGTCGTCTACGCGGGGAGGGAGCTTCCTGATGGGCGTGGTGGTTACCTGGTACAGCCCAAGCGTGGCATCTCCGGGGGAGTAACTGTGTACAAGGACCTTCTCCAAAACGTTCAGAGGACGTGGACAATGAGCAGACAAGCCCTGAAGCCCTTCTCTTTCCAAGAAAAAGATTCTGGGTTTGGGTTTTTGTGGGGAAGTCGTTAAAGAAAAAAAAAAAAAGATATTCTGGCACTTGTTAAAATGGAAAGGAAGATTATTCAGAAATATGGAAGGAAGTAGGCGTCAAGACTATGACACTAGGGGAGAGGTACGGACTCAACGCTGAACACAGCAAACACGAGCTGGGGAAGGACAGCCCACAGGCAGAGAGGGGTCAGTGCGTAGAAGCGTATTCGGAGGGGCCAGTAGGGGAGAGGTTCCTGCTGACGGCGGGCCCGGCCGGTCGGACGAGCGGGGTGGGGGCGAGTTCTCTCTATACTGACTCAGCAGGAGTCTTGCTGAAAGTGGGCGCGGGCTGCGGCCTGGGGGGGATGTGTGCGTGCCCCAGATAGAGGCCTAGTGGAGAAGACGGGTCGGATGACACTGACTAAAATTTGGGCAAGGAGAGAGTTTTTGTCAAACTTCTCAGACTGTCCCTGAGATCTAAGCAGCTGCTGGGAAAGATCGTTCTCTTTCCAAGTTTTTGTGGCCATTTCTATCTATTTATATGTGAGTTACTTCTCTGTGCCACGGAGAGGCTACTGTGGAGCTGTGTAGGTCTTAATGCTTAACATCTAGTGTGAAAATCACGCCTTTCAAGTGTAATTACGCTGGACAACCCAAGACCAAAACAGCTCTAACTGATGGAAGAAGAGCATTATTCAAATATCAGGAGACGTGAGGATGTTAGTGTTTCTTGTTTGTTTTAATGAACAGTTCTTTTTAGTTATTAATTTTATTTATTTTTTTACTTAAAATCAGTTTAGTTAACATAGAGTGTATTATTAGTTTCAAGGGTATAATTTACTGATTCATCATTTGTATATAACACCCAGTGCTCATTATATCAAGTGCCCTCTCATAATGCCCATCACCAGTTACCCCATCCCCCCCCACCGCCCCTCCAGCAAAACTCAGTTTGTTTCCTAGAGTTAAGAGTCTCTTTGCAGTACATGTCTGCCTTAATACCCATCACCAGGCTAACCCATGCCCCCACCCAAACCCTCAGTTTGTTTCCCCGGGGTGCATAGTCTCTCATGGTTAGTCTCCCCCTCTTGACTTCCCTCCGCCCTTCATTCTTCCCTTCCTTCTCCTAACGTTCTCCCTGCTATTCCTGATGCTCCACATGTAAGTGCAATGAGTGCTGGGTGTTATACGCAAACAGTGAATCACGGAACACTACATCAGAAACTAATGTACTGTATGGTGACTAACATAACATAAAAAAAAAAAAGTCTCTTATGGTTTGCCTCCCTCTCATGAACAGTTATTTTTATGTGTAAAGTTAGCATTTTTAGAGCAGGAGTGATGTCTTAGCTGAAGTTGATTAACGTTTCCACCTTAACTTTTCTGAAAATGCCTAAGTGGAAAAGTGGGGAGACTGTCAGGAAGGTGAAGGATACTGGGGCATCATTGGCAACTCCCCTGATTACAAAAAAAAGTATTAACACAGGTTATGAGGTAACCGAAGAGGATACTATGTTGGGGTTTTAGATTGTGAGAGCCCTAAATTCTTATGCAGCTTTGATTGGGTTATTCCTGAGAAGAGACCAACCAAATGGGTCACCATTATTTTTTTTAAAAGATTTTATTTATTTATTGAGAGAAAGAGAGACAGCACGAACGGCGGGAGGGGCAGAGGGAGATGGTGAGGGAGGACATTTCCCACTGAGCAGGGAGTCTGATGTTCATGCCACCAGGCTCCATCCCAGGACCCTGGGATCATGACCTGAGCCGAAGGCACATTCTTCACCGACTGAGCCACCCAGCCACCCCGACCCACCTGAATTCTTGACTTTGAATCCCCAGCCCCATGATCTCAAGTATTGTCATGGGGCCCTCCTTTGTACAAGTGTCCATAATTTCTAACAAAACTTTCATAGGAACGAAGTGCCGGGGTAGGCACAATACACTGCAGACATTTGTATTTAAGTGGCTTGTAAGTCATGCTGCTTGTCTCTGCCTGAGTTTTCTCATCTTCAGAAAGAGGGAATTGGACCAGCCAGATATTGTCAGAGCTTCCCCTCAGCTCTATCATTCAGCAGTTCTGTTCCTGTTAAGACTTCATCTTAGTCTGCATGAGGAGTGACTGAAACCAGTCTTTGAGACAGTGCATGGCTTTAATGATTGATAGAATGGGTTTCTATTTGTAGGTACTTAAATGTGAGCAGAACACCTATGAAATCAACATAATAGTTCCTTAATTATGCTATTGGTCTGACTTCATATTTCCTCCTATTGAATTATTGCAGTACATAAGTCATAGGGATCTAAAGAGCCCAAGTCCCACAAAATATTCGTATGGAATGGTAGTGTCCTGGTGAATACACATTTCTGACCTCCTTCAGTTGAGGCCCCATGAACCTTAGGTAAGCATAACTACTAGCCTCCTGTGGCTGCATTTCTCAGGGACTGTGGTAGTACACCCTGCTATTATACAGCATACCTGCTGAGGCCCCGTGTGTGCAGAATAGACTTCGATGCCCCTTTACTTGGCCTGGCCACATGACATGCTTTGGCCAATGGAATGTGACCGTGTGTAAGTCATCAGCGTAGATACTAAAAGGTCTCACATGTTTCCACTTGCACCTCTGGGAGCTTTTGTTCTCTGCCATGACAAAACCATGCCTAGGTAGTCCCTGTCCCTCCAGTCTGGGCTCCAGAATGAGACCTTTTCTACACAACCATCCTGTGAAAATGAGAAGAGGTCATCGTTTTGTTTTAAGCTATTGAGTCCTGGGGCAGCTTGTTAGGTAGTACTGTTGTGGTCATAGCTAACTGGGACGGGGTCAGTGGGCAGCCTCGGACTTAGAGTTCCCAACATTGGCCTTCATAGGCTGCTCTGAGGAAGGGGAAAGGAGAGTTGCCAGTTCATGGTGGAAATCTTCCCCTGTTTGGACATGGAAATCCTATATTGTGAGGGGAGACCCACATTGGTGGGAGGGGGAAGGGTGTGTCACCGCCGACTGTATGTCTCTTCCCTCGGATTCTGGAACCTCAGAAGATCAAGATATGACCTCATCATTAGGTATTTCCCAGTAAAGCCTCAAAATATTCCTGAGAGATCTTGATAAATGGTAAGGGAGACCCTGATTTGGACAATTCTTAAAAGGGGTTAGAAAGTGCATAAAGAAGCAGCTTGTGGTTAAGGCACCTCAAGGGGTTAAGGAACACTTAGGTTCTGGGAAACCAAATTTGCTTAAGCTCTGGTAGAACAGTTTCCCTTGAAGGCAGACCTTTTTCAAGGAGAACAGAGCACTCTGAGCTTATTTTTAAATGGTTACTTTTCCCCTGCCCCTGCAGAATATACAAGAGAATTTTTCTTCTATATTCACCATGAGAACCTGGTGGGGCTCCTGGACATAAAACTCAGTAAAGTGTGTTTGTGGAGGGTGCTGTGGGGGGCCTACACATTTTTATCTCTCAAGCTAGACTAGCTCAGTATCCAGTAATTAGTCAATTGTCCTTTAAGTGTTCCTACCAGACTCCAGCTGCAGCTTCTGCTTGTGGTAAAATATGATTTTTTGTATGTGCCTGAGTCTCCAGCTTTTTGGGAGACAAGTTTTCCTGTAACTTCAATTTCCTAATGTATCTAAGACTTGATGATTTCAGTTTTTTGTGGGTTTTTTTGGCTTTTTTTTTTCTTTTTGTGAGGATATGAATGATGACCTCCAAGCTCTTTACATGTCAGACCAGCCAGAGACACTCTAAACAGAGTTGGGAATAAGGCTCCAGAAACTCTCCTACTTTACGTTACTTCTCAGAGCTGGCCCAGGTCAAGAGCTCATTTTCATTTACACTGGGTGTGGGGATAGCTCCGTAGAGCCCATTCATACTGATTCTTCCTAATCTCTCAGCTTATTGTCTTGCCTAAAACCCACTCTCTTCTCTTTTTTTTAATTGAAAGTCACTTTATTTCTCATTTGTTATTAAGTGAAAGTCTACAAATCCAATTAGATGTGTAACAAATTCTAATGTTCACATTTCTTAAGCACTTCCATCTCTTTGTATTACACCAACGTAATTTCATTTTTTTTCTTTGTATTAATTTCAAAGGTAGAATTTAGTGATTCATCAGTTGCAAATAACACTCAGTGCTCATTAGAAAAATGACCTCCCTAATACCCATAACCCAATTATCCCTCCCCCCACCTCGCCTCCAGCAACCTGTTTGTTTCCTAGAGTTCAGCATTTCTTGTGGTTTGCCTTCCTTTCTGTTTTTATCTAATTTTATTTTCCCTTCCTTTACCCTATGTTCCTCTGTTTGTTTCTTAAATTCCACATATGAATAAAATCATATGGTATTTATTGTTCTCTGACTGACTTATTTTGCTTAGCATAATGCCCTCCAGTTCCATCCACATTGTTGAAAAGGGCAAGAATTAATTCTTTTTCATGGCTGAGTAATATTCCATTCTATACCAGTTCTTTATCCCTTCATCTGTCGATGGACATCTGGGCTCATTTCATAGTTTGGCTATTGTGGATACTGCTGCTATAAACATTGGGGTGCAGGTGCCCCTTGTGATCACTATGTTTGTATCCTGTGGGTAAATGCCTAGGAGTGCAATTGCTGAGTCATAAGTTACCTCTATTTTCAACTTCTTGAGGAACCTCCATCCTGTTTTCCAGAGTGGCTGTACCAGCTTGCATTCTTACGAGTAGTGTAAGAGGGTCCCCATTCTCCCCATCTTTGCCAATATTTGTTATTTCCTGACTTGTTAATTTTAGCCATTCTGACTGATGTGAGATGGTATCTCATTGTGGTTTTGATTGTATTTCCCTGATGCTGAGAGCTGTTGAGCATTTTTTCATGGGTCTGTTGGCCATTTGTATGTCCTCTTTGGAGAAATAACTGTTCAGGTCATCTGCCCATTTCTTGACCAGATTTTTTATTTTTGGTGTGTTGAGTTTGAGAAGTTCTTTGTAGATCATGGATACTAGTCCTTTATCTGATATGTCATTTGCAAATATCTTCTCCCATTCAGTAGGTTGCCTCTTAGTTTTGTTGACTGTTTCCTTTGCTGTGCAGAAGCTTTTTAACTTAATGAAGTCCCAAGAGTTCATTTTTGCTTTTGTTTCCCTCGTTTTTGGAGACGTGTCTAGCAAGAAGTTGTTATGCCTGAGGTTGAAGAGGTTGCTGCCTGTGTTTTCCTCTAGGATTTCGATGGATTCCTGTCTCACATTTAGGTCTTTCATCCATTTTGAGTCCATTTTTGTGTATGGTGTAAGAAAATGGTCCAGTTTCATTCTTCTAATGTGGCTGTCCAATTTTCCCAGCACCATTTGTTGAAGAGACTGTCTTTTTTCCTTTGGATATTCTTTAATGCTTTGTTGAAGATCAGTTGACCACAGAGTTGAGGGTCCATTCCTGGGTTCTCTGTTCTGTTCCATTGATCTGTGTGTCTGTTTTTGTGCCAGTACCATGCTGTCTTGATGATCACAGCTTTGTAATAGAGCTTGAAGTCAAGCATTGTGATGCCTCCACCTTCGGTTTTCTTTTTCAACATTCCTCTGGCTATTTGGGATCTTTTCCGGTTCCATACAAATTTTAGGATTGTTTGTTTCAGCTGTGTGAAAAATGTTATTGGTATTTTGATAGGATTGCTTTGAAAGTGTAGATTGCTCTGGGCAGCATAGACATTTTAACAATGTATATTCTTCCAATCATGAGCATGGAAAGTTTTTCCATCTCTTTTTATCTTCCTCAATTTCTTTCCTAAGTGTGCTATAGTTTTCAGAGTACAAATCCTTTACCTCTTTGGTTAGGTTTATTCCTGGATATCTAATGGTTTTTGGAGGAATTGTAAATGGGCTTGGTTCCTTAATTTCTCTTTCTTCTGTCTCATTGTTTATGTACAGAAATACAACTAATTTGATTTTGTATCCTGCATTGATTTTATATCCTGCCACTTTGCTGAATTCATGCATGAGTTCTAGCAATTTTTTGGTGGAGTCTTTTGGTTTTTTCAACATAATGTATCAGGTCATTTGTAAAGAGTGAAAGTTTGACTTCTTCGCCGATTTGGATGCCTTTTATTTCTTTTTGTTGTCTGATTGCTGAGGGTAGGACTTCCAGTAGAATATTGAACAACAGTGGTGAGAGTGGACATGCCTGTTGTGTTCCTGACCTCGGGGAAAAGCTCTCAGTTTTTCTGTGTTGATGATGATATTTGTGTGGGCTTTTCATATATGGCTTTTATGATATTGAGGTATGTTCCCTCTATCCATACGCTGTGGAGAGTTTTAATCAAGAGAGGATGCTGTATTTTGTCAAATGCTTTTTTCTGCATCTATTGAGAGGATCATATGGTTCTTGTACTTTTCTTAAATTTTAGATCAGTTTCAGCACATGCCTGGAGGGATCCTTAAAAGTTCTAACCTCAAGCATGGTAAAATAAATTTGGCCATGAAAAACTTTAAAACAGATGTTAACAGTTGCCTTACAAAATTTATAGAGAAATAAGGGTGCAATGAATCATCTATTGGGTCATTTCTACCAGCATAAAAGCATGTAGCAAGATTTCTTATTAAAAAAAACCCAAAAGTTTCTCTATGTCATGTCTCCCACCATGTACCTTTTCTTAGTTGTCTTGCCACACAACTCTTTGAGTTGCCTATTCTCACTATCTCCTATGTCTCCCTCCATCTTCCTCTTGAACACTCTCCAGTCATGTTTTCTCCCCACAACAGAACTTGTCAAGGTCATCAGTAAAGTCTATGTTGCTAAATTGAATGACCAATTCTCAATCTGCATCTTACATACCTATGGTAGAATGTTATAATTCTGCCCTCCACCCCACACCAAATCATGGCTCTCAGGATTCACCCATGTGTCCTCTTCCACATGAGCTCTGGATTTGGACATGGGGCTTATTTTGACCAATGGGACGTGAGCAAGTCTGAAGCAAGCAGAGGGTTGATAAGCACTTTTGCATTGATACTTGCTGTCTTGGAGCCCAGTGGCAAAGGAAACAAGTCTGTGCTGTCCTGCTAGAGGGATGATGTGGAGGAAAATCAAGGTGCATAGCCCAAACTGACCACCAGATCTGTAGATGAGGGCATCAGAAAAGTGCCAGCTCTCAGCCAAACTGTTGTCTGACTGCAGCTGCTTAAGTGACCCTAAGGAAGACCATCAGATGTGCTGCCTAGGAGTGGTGTTGGCATCATAAGGAAAGTGCCATATACTTACCTCAATGAAACAACTCTGTAGAAAACATCTTTGAACTAACATCTTTCATGAAGATAGAGGGATTTTCAAATGTATGTGTGGAAGCATAAGGAAAATGCCATTTACTTAACTCAGTAAAACCATGTGTGTTGAAACCATCTTTCAATTAACATCTTCCTCATGAAGTTAGAAGCATTTTCAAATGTATGTGTGGAAGCCTCTCATCGCTTTTGAGTTCAGGACTCAGAAATGAGACAACAAAAAGAAATAAAAGGCCAAATCAGCAAAGAAGAAGTCAAACTGTCACTCTTCCCAGATGACATGATACTCTGTGTAGAAAACCTGAAAGACTCCACCCCAAAATTGCTAGAATTCATATAGGAAATTAGCAATGTGGTGGGATATAAAATCAATGTACAGAAATCAGCTGCATTTCTATATACTAACAATGAGATGGAAGAAAGAGAAATTAAGGAATTGATCCCATTTACAATTGCTCCAAAAAGCCCCCCTGAGATACCTAGGAATAAACCTCACCAAAGAGGTAAAGGATCTGTACTCTGAAAACTACAGAACACTTATGAAAGAAATTGAGGAACACACAAAAAAATGGAAAAAACTTTCCATGCTCACGGATTGGAAGAACAAGTATCATTAGAATGCCTATGCCACCCAGAGCAATCTACACATTCAATGCAATCCCTATCAAAATACCATCAATATTTTTCACACAGCTGGAACAAACAATCCTAATTTTTTTTTTTATTTTTTAAAAAGTTTATTTCTCAGGCTTTCCACACATTAAGGCTATTTCTATTAGCCTCACAACACCTCACATTATCTTGGGGAATATCTGGTGAGATATCAGTCCAAATCTTGTGAGATCAAATCCAATTCTGGCAGGATCTCCATCCAAATCTCCTGAAATCTCATGCACACCTCATGAGATCTCATCCAAATCTGCCAGATCACATTCAAAACCTCGTGAGATCTCATCCATATCATGGGAGATCTCAGTCCAAATCTCGTGAGATCTCAACCAATTCTCACTGAATCTCAGTCCAAGTTTCATTAGATCTCATGCACATCTCGTGAGATCTCATCCAAATTGCACCAAATCTCATTCCAAATCTAGTGAGATCTCATCAAAATCTTTGGAGATATCAGTCCCAATCTCATGAGATTTCATCCATATCCTGGGAGATCTCAGTCCAAATCTCCTGAGATTCATCCAATTCTCACTGGATCTTATTCCAAATCTCATGAGATCTCATGCAAATCTCATGAGATCTGATGCAAATCATGCCACCTCTCAGTCCAAATCTCGTGAGATCTCATCGAAATCTTGAGAAACCTTGGTCAAAATCTCATCAGCTCTCATTTCCAATCTTGCCAGAACTCATCTAATCTCCTGAGATCTCAGGACTAGCCAGTGAGATCCAGGTTCAAAACCTGTTGTTTTGGGGCGCCTGGGTGGCACAGCGATTAAGTGTCTGCCTTCAGCTCAGGGCGTGATCCCGGCGTTCTGGGATTGAGCCCTATATCAGGCTCCTCCACTATGAGCCTGCTTCTTCCCCTCCCACTCCCCCTGCTTGTGTTCCCTCTCTCGCTGGCCATCTCTATCTCTGTCGGATAAATAAATAAAATCTTAAAAAAAAAAACAAAACCGTTGTTTTGTGGCCAAACTGCTGGGCCCTTGGTAGGATCTGGCAAGCTCTGGAATAGTCTGCTTTACAGTACATATTTGGGTAGGGAGCACACATGTCAGGATTTGGCAGAAATTCCAAAATTTCAGATTTCATATTCGCTCTCAGACATGACCTGTAGGAGGTCACAAGTTGCCTTACACCTAAATCTCTGGTGTTTCAACATCTTGGGTAAA
The DNA here is from genome assembly GCF_017311325.1 of Ursus maritimus. Taxonomy (NCBI): domain Eukaryota; kingdom Metazoa; phylum Chordata; class Mammalia; order Carnivora; family Ursidae; genus Ursus; species Ursus maritimus. The sequence goes on from NW_024424452.1 coordinate 62,955,603, forward strand.
GAGCAGGTATCATGGGAGCATTGAATTCAGGATGCATGGGCCATGTGGACTCTTATTCACACTCAACCAGAAGTAATAGAAACAGAAGGGTAGGAGGATAAGGAAGAAGCCATGTACCCCCCAGCAGGACACATGGGCACACAGGCAGGTCCCCTAGGGGATTTCCCATGCTTTCCACACATTCAGTCTGTTCTATTAGCCTCACAACACCCCAAGGAAAGAAAAGAATATTACCTCTTTCATAGCGGGACTTCATTATCTTGGGGAATATCTGGTGAGATATCAGTCCAAATCCCGTGCATCTCACCCAAATCTTTGGAGATCTCAGTCCAAATCTCATGAGATCTCATGTAATTCTCATAGGATCACAGTCCAACTCTAGTGAGATCTCATGCGATGAGATCTCTTCCAAATCTCGCCAAATCTAATTCCAAATCTCATGAGATTTCATGCACATCTTGACTAATCTCATTCTAAATCTCATGAGCTCTCATCCAATTCTCACAGGATCTCAGTAGAAATCTCATGTGATGTCATTGACCTCTCCAGAGATCTCATCCAAATCTCACCAAATCTCAGTCTAAATCTCATGAGATCTCATCCAAATCTTCAGAGATCTGCCTCAATTTTGTTACTGGTTATTGGTCTATTCAGATTGTCTATTTCTTCCTATTTCAGTCTTGGTAGTTTATACGTTTCCAGGAAGACATCCATTTCTTCCAGGTTGCTTAATTTGCTGGCATATATTTGCTGATAATAATTTCTAATAATTGATTCTATTTCCTTGGTGTTAGTCATGATCTCTTCTCTTTCATTCATGATTTTACTGATTTGGGTCCGTTCCCTTTTCTTTTGGATAAGTCTGGCCAGAGGTTGATCTATCTTATTAATTCTTTCAAAGAACCAGCTTCTAGTTTTGTTGATCTCTTCTACTGTTTTTTTCTGGTTTCTAGTTCATGGATTTCTGCTCTAATCTTTATTATTTCTCTTCTCCTGCTTGGTTTAGGCCTTATTTGGTGTTCTTTCTCCAGGTCCTTTAGGTGTAAAGTTAGCTTGTGCACTTGATATTTTTCTAATTTTTTGAGAGAGGCTTCGATGGCTATGTATTTCCCTCTGAGGACCACCTTTGCCGTATCCCATAGGTTTTGAACTGATGTGTATTCATTTTCATTGGTTTGCATGAGCTGTTTAAGTTCTTCTTTACTTTCCTGGTTGACCCAATCATTCTTTAGCACAATGTTCTTTAATTTCCAAGTGTTTGAATTCCTTCCAAATTTTTTCTTGTGATTGAGTTCCAGTTTCAAAGCACTGTGGTCTGATAACATGCAGGGAATAATCTCAGTCTCTTGGTATCGGTTGAGACCTGATTTGTGACCCAGTATGTGGTCTATTTTGGATAAAGTTCCATGTGCACTCAAGAAGAAAAAAATTCTATTTTTTTTAGGGTGGAATTGTCTGTATATATCTATGAAGTCTATCTGGTCCAATGTATCATTCAAAGTTCTTATTTCTTTGTTGATCTTTTGCTTAGATGATCTATCCATTGCTGTGAGTGGAGTCCTACTATTAATGTATTATTATCGATATGATTCTTTAGTTTGGTTGCCAGTTGGCTTATGTAGTTGGCTGCTCCCATGTTGAGGGCATAGATATCTACAATCATTAGATCTTCTTGTTGGATAGACCCTTTAAGTATGATATAGTGTCCCTCGACATCTCTTTCTACAGTCAAATCTAATTTGTCTGATATGAGAATTGCTACCCCAGCTTTCTTTTGAGGTCTGTTGACATGATAAATGGTTCTCCATTCCCTCACTTTCTATATGGAGGTGTCTTTAAGTTTAAAATGAGTCTCTTGTAGACAGCATAAGGATGGGTCCTGCTGTCTTATCTAATCTGAAACCCTGTGCCATTTGATGGGAGTATTCAGCCCATTCACATTGAGAGTGACTATTAATAGCTATGAATTCAATGCCATTGTATTGCCTCTAAGGTCCCTGTTTCTATTGATTGTCTCTGTACATTTCTGGTGTATATTACTCTTGGGATCTTTCTTCTTTTAGAGAATCTCCCATAATATTTCTTGCAGGGCTGGCTTGGTGGTCACATAGTCTTTCAGTTTCTGCTGGTCCTGAAAGCTCTTTATTTCTCCATCTGTTCTGAATGACAGCCTTGCTGGATAAAGTATCCTTGGCTGCATGTTCTTCTCATTTAGTTCCTTGAATATGTCTTGCCAGCCCTTTCTGGCTTGCCAGGTCTCTGTGGACAGGTCCGACATTATTCTGATGTTCATCCCTCTGTACGTAAGAAATCTCTTCCCCCTAGCCACTTTCAGGATTGTTTCCTTGGGTCTAAGATTTGCAAGTTTTACTATTATATGCTAGGGTGTTGGTCTATTTTTATTGATCTTGGGAGTGGTCCTCTCTGCCTCTTGTACATGAATGCTTGTTCCCTTCCCCAGATGAGAGAAGTTCTCAGCTGTGATTTGCTCAATATCTTCTAGACCTTCCTCTCTCTCCACCCCCTCAGGGATCCCAATAATTCTGACACTGGAACATTTCATGGTGTCATTGATCTCTCTAAGTCTGTTCTCATGTGCTTCCAGCTGTTTATCCCAGTCCTCCTCAGCTTCTTTCCTTTCTATCAGCTTATCTTCTAGATCACTAATTCATTCTTCTGCCTCATTTACCCTGGCTGTTAGAGTATTGAGTTTAGACTGCACCTCATTCATAACATTTTTAAGTTCGGCTTGATTAGATCTCATTTCTACCCTTAGATATTATATATTTTCACTAACTGTTTTCTCAAGCCTAGCTATCAACTTCATAATTGCTACTCTGAAGTCTATCACTGACATCTTGCTTATATCCATACCCATTAAGTCTGTGGCAGAGGCCGTTGTCTCTGGTTCTTATCTTTGTTGGGAGTTCCTCCTCCTAGTCTTTCTGTTGAGCTGTGGTTGAAGGAATGTGCAGAGTCCAAAGTCTCAACCATGACCCAAGCAAGATGCGCCCATTTTATGGGGACCCTAGAGTTGTCGTCCTCTTGTTCTTCCTGCCTGTCTTCTTGGGGAGGAGCCTGCCACACTGTTTCTCAGGCAACCCTGCTTGGTCAGAGTTGCCCTGCCCCCTGTCGGGAGGCTGAGCTCAGTGGAAACTGGGTTTTTGAGCTTTTGTTCCCTGGCAGCTTTCCACGCTTCTTCCGAGGGTCAGAGCAAAAATGGCCGTACCCAAACCTCTGTCCTAGAGCAGAGGAATCGCAGTCTGCTCTTCACTGAGCCCTCCAGGACACACAGTCTCTGTTCCTGTTTGCACTGCTGAAAAGTGCAGCCTCCCGCCGTTGTGCTTGCCCACAGGCACTCTCCCGGAGGTCGACTCCAGTGCCCGTTGTGCCTCTGCCCTTTGTGCTTCTAAAACCACGAGAGGCCCGGGCTTGCGGTCACACCCGCACATGCACCACAACTCCTGGATCCTCTCTGAGCACTGCTCTAAAGCCCTTTCCCCGTAGCTGCTGCTCTGTGAGTTTTTGCCTGGTCCCCGGCACAGCATGATTTCATGCTGTGCTATCTCTCACTATCCAGGCACCAGTTTATCACATGTATGCTGTCTCTAAGAAACTCACTTGAGATCCGAGACACAAGCAGGTTGGAAATGAAAGAATGGAAAAAAGATATTCCAAGCAAATAGAGAAGGCAGAGAATTAAAGTGGCTACGCTAATCTCAGACAAAATAGACATTAAATTTTAAGTTTACATTAGACAAATAGGACATTATATATTAATACAACCTTCAACAAAGCAGGAAGATTTAGCAATTATAAACATTTATGCACCTAATAACAGATGATCAAAATAAGTGAAGCAAAAATTGATAGAACTGAAAGGACAGGGAATTCTACAATGATAGTTGGAGGCTTCAATACCCCACTCTCAATAATGGACAGAAGAACAACCAGACAGAAGGTAAGTAAAGAAATAGACACATGAAAAGTTGCTCCACATCATTCATCATCAGGGAAATACAAATCAAAACCATAATGAGAAACCACCTCACACAGGTCAGAATGGCTAAAATTAACAACACAAGAAACAACAGTTGTTGGTGAGGACGTGGAGAAAGAGGAATCCTCTTGTACTATTGGTGGGAATGCAAGCTGGTGCAGTGACTCTGAACAGTTTGGAAGTTCCTCAAAAAATTAAAAAATAGAACTACCCTATGACCCAGTAATTGCACTACTAGGTATTTACCCAACGGACACAAACATACTGATTTGAAGGGGTACGTGCACCCCGATGTTTATAGCAGCATCATCAACAGTAACCAAACTACGGAAAGAGGTGAAATGTCCATCAATGATGAATGGATAAAGAAGCTGTGGTACACATACAATGTAATAATACTCAGCCATCAAAAAGAGTGAAATCTTGCCACTTGCAACAATGTGGATGGAACTAGAGGGTATTATGCTAAGCGAAATAAGTTAGTCGGAGAAAGACAAATACCATATGACTTCACTCACATGTGGAATTTAAGAAACAAAACAGATGAACATAGGGAAAGAAAAAAAAAAGCAGGAGGCAAACCATTAGAGACTCTTAACTCTACAGAACAAACTGAGGGTTGATGGACAGGAGGTGGGTGGGCTGAAGGACTAAATGGGGGATGGGTATTTAGGAGAACACCTATGACGAGCCCTGGGTATTACATGCAAGTGATGAATCACTAAATTCTATTTCTGAAACTAATAGTACACTGTATGTTAACTAACTAGAATTTAAATAAAAGCTGAAACATTAAAAATAAAATAAAATAAATAAATCAGGACTAGAACGGAAGGCTTGAACAATGCGATAAAACAATCAGAGCTAACATACAGAGCACTCCACCCAACAACAAGGTAATACCTGTTCTTCTCAAGTGAACATAAGACACTCTCCAGGATACACCAAAGGTTAGATCAAAAAGAGTCTCAAAAGATTAAAAAAAATAGATATCATACACCCCTGACTACAATAGGATGAAGTTAGAAGTCATTAACAAAGAATATGAAAATTCCCAAAGTTGTGGGAATTAAAGAGCACACTCTCAAACAACCTTTGGGCCAAAGAAACAAATGACAAAAGAAATCAGAAATACTTAGAGATGAATGAAAATGAAAACACAACATACCATGCTGATGGGACGCAGTGAAAGCAGTATGAAGAGGGAAATTTAGAGCCTTAAATACTTGCATTAAATAAGACCTCAAATCAACAGCCTAAATTTACAACTCAAGAAACTAGAAAAAGAACACATTAAACTCAACACTAGCAGAAAGAAGGAAATAATGAAGATTAGAGCCAAGATAAATAAAATAGAGAATAGATGAACATTAGAGAAAATCAACAAAACCCAAAGTTGGTTCTTCAAAAAAATTAATAAAGTTGACAAACCTTTAGCTGGGTTGATCGAGAAAAGAAGAAGATCCAAATTATTAAAATCAGAAATAAAAGAGGGGGCATTACTCTTAATCATACAGAAATTAAAAGGATCATCAGACGGTACTATAAACCATATGATGGTTTATATGCCAACTAATTGGATAACCTAGGTAAAATAGAAAAATCCTGGAAGTAAAAACCCTACCATGACTGAATGACAAAGAAAATCTAATCAGACCTAAACTAGGAAGGAGATTGAATAAGTAATGAAAAAAACCCCAGCAAAGAAAAGTTCTGAATCTGATGGCTTCTCAATGTGAATTCTACCAAATATTTAGAGAGAAACTGATACCGTTCGTTTTCAAATTCTTTCAAAAAATCAAAGAGAAGGAAACACTTCCTAACTCATTCAATGAGTTCAGCCTTAGTCCTGATACCAAGGCCAGACAGAGATGCTACAAGAAAAGAAACTACAGACCAATACCCCTTCTAAACAGTGAAGTGAAAATCCTCAACATACGTTGGACCCTTGGCCTATGGGGTGAAGTTCACCACCGAGAGGAAAGCCAACTGGAGGCTGAAAAGTGAGAGTGAATGTTGCATCAGGGGAAATGGCAGAGAGGGGCATCAACCTCGGGGGTCTGAAGAGTGCAGGGATAGTACCCCCATCATGTCTGTTTAGCTCACCAATCTGGTCCCCTCGGGACACAGGTGGACCCTGGTGGATGCTGGACTAGGGGTCTGCAAATTACAGATTTCAGGCCCAAACAGGCCAACACCTGTTTTTGTATATGTGAGAAAAACCAAAGAATAATACTATTTCGTAACATGTGAAAATTATGTGAAATTCAAATTCCGACATTTATGAATAAAACTTCATCAGAACGCAGTGGGGCACCTGCTCGTTTATGTGCCGTCGGGCTGGTTTGGCTCATTACAAATCACAGGGACCTGGTTATCATGCCCCAGGGTTTCAAGTACCGCTCACCACGGAAACCACTACGGTGGGCCTGAAAGAATCGTCACGTGTCCATTTCCAGACTAGGCAGTTATCCCAATATTTTCAATTCACAAGAAAGCAATGATCAGGAAAACTAGAGCAGTTAAGCTGGAATATCTCAACAGAGCCAATTTTCTTCACAAAAATAAAAAGGGAAAATGAGGCTGCAACCAGAGTTGACAGGTGGCTCATTTGTTTGCCAAATGCCGACAGCTGTTTACTGAGGGTGTGTTAATTCGGTCATGTTCGACCGCAGCAGCCAAATGAATGTGTTCAGAGAACATCAACTTGTTGAAGACAATTAGCTTTTTTGCTCGGTAAGGTGAGGACGTTGGGAGCAACAGCAGTAGTTAATGTCTACAATGCATACTTGTCCAGCAGAGGGCAGCCTTGCTCCACAGAGCCAAGACCTTCACCAGCAGGAACAGGATTTCCAGGGTCTGACACATGGCTATATGCTCGTTTGCAAGATTTAATAACCAACATATTAGCTTATTTAAGCTTCATGAAGCCCCTACAAGATAGGTGTTGGTTTTAGCCTTACTTTACAAATAAGAAAGCTGAAATTCAGAACGGTTAAATGACTTTTACAAGGTCACGTATCTACCAAGTCCAAGCCATGTCTGATTTCAGGACCTGTATTTCTGTTTAAGTAAATAATTATAAAGTGCGTGCGATGTGCCACGCGTGATCTCAGCACTTTACATATCTTAGCTTCTTTAATCCTTATACCAGTCACAGGATTTAGGTGCTTATCAGCATCCCCATTTTACATATGGGGAAGCTAAGGAACAGAGTCGTCTGCAGTTTTCCTAAGGTGACTCCGCTGATAAGTGGCAGAACTGGCATCTGCACTCAAACTGTCTGGCCCCTGCCTTCTGCTGACGAGTCGTCATTAGTGTATGTCTGGGCTTCTCAAAGCGGATGTTAGTGCCACCTGGGAACTTTCTGGAATTGCAGTTTTGAGGCCACACCCCAGACCTCCTGAATCTGGCTCTGGGTAGAACTCAGCAATCTGGCTTCACAAGCCCTCGAGGGTCATGCTAAAGTTAGACACCAGACTTGTGGATTCTCACTGCCGTCCTCCCCACTCCAGCACCCTCAACACAAACGAGGAACCGGGTACCACACACTTGTCAGTACATGCATTCAGTAAGACCACACGTACACGCATGTTATGGGTTGAGGCAAATGTGTTTGTACTGAATCCAGCTCCTGGCTCCCTTTTAATTACCAGGCGCAAGCTTTCTGGGCTGGGGCTCTGGCACCTGTGTACAGATTATCACAACAATAACCTTTCTTGGTCCTGCCTCCTGTCTGTGTAGCTCTTCTCATTATAAAATTGTTTTTCCTTTCTCCTTATCATTTATTATATCATACACAGAAATGATGGTTTTCAAGCATGTGTAAGACCTTGTAGTCTTCTCTGGGGAACTCTGTGACTTGCTCTGATCTAGCACTGTCCAAAAAAAAAAAAAAAAAAAGGAGAGAGAGAGAGACTGGCTAGACTTCTACAGAAAAGCTAGGGAATAGTACTGTCCCTTGTTTCCAGCACCCACTTGGGATCTTGGAAAGTACCCTGTGGTCAATGGTGGGTAATGGTGGAACTACTGTATTAACAGTTACAGTGGTTGAAGTCATAAGGGATTGACTAATAAGAAGGACAGAGAACTCTGAAGAATATAGAAATAGCAGATGTGAAAGACAGTTTCCACTGCTAGGGCGGAGAGAAAGTGTCTAAGGAAGGCCTCCCTTCCTGTTGGGAATGTGATCAAAAAAGAGGTGAGCTGGACCTGAGCACCTGGAGCCTCCCCGCCCCCCCAGTCTTAGAATGTGGGTTCCTTTTCTGCTCCCAGAGGCTGCTTCAAGGACAGCGTTGAGATGATGATGTCATGTTGAAAACACCTGCACGGTACACATGACTGAGCCCAGCTAGAGTCTCCTATAAACTGTTAAGATTGGAGGATGGGTGTGGGGACCCATTTGTCTTGCTACCACCCAAGACAAGCCTCCTACCTAAGTTCCCTTTGCTATTAAAATTGCCACCTACCATCACGGAGCAGCAGGCCTCTGTTTTCAGCCTCTCCCCACCTGCCTTCTGTCTCGGGGGCCTGGTTCCAGTCACAGCAGGAAAGCTCCTGACCGGATTGTGAATTTGCACTCTCCCACCCCAGACCTGGGAAGGGAGAGCACAGCCGAGTGGAGAATTCTGGTGCCGTGATGCCAAGCTGCAGGAACTTTCTTGGAAACCCACCCCCCTGGGTGCTGGGAAAGCTGAGTCTTACTTGACTCACCGTAACTTTGTCGTATCACTTAAATATATTACCAGTTAAACAATAACAGAATGCTACAACATTGTTTATTGTGAGACATCCTGATTTCAGAAATATAATGGGGTGTGATTATAAAAACAGATTTGTTTTAGAATTGATGAAATGGACCCTTTCTCAGCAGTTGCAGCCTCTGCACTTTCCCAGCCTCTGGGCTGCTCATTTCTGATGTCACTAGCCTTGACCTCCCTATCTTCCGTCTCAGCCTACTCCTAAGCCTGGAAGCCGCCAGGACAAGGTCATCTTCACTTCTGCCTTTCTGTCCTACGCCAAAGAGGACAAAGTCAGGGAACCTGGAAACCAGGCCAGCCTGGGCATCAGGGAGGGTGGTCAGGGAGTGATGCTGTTCAGGACAGTGTGAGAAGGAGCCCACCCCTTGGTAGTTTGGAGACCCTCGTGTAGGAAGTGGGCATTCTGAAGGGCATTAAGCAGGGAAGTGATATTTCTGAGTGGAAATAGGCAGCAGGGATTAGAGAGACAACAGGTATTTTCTCTAGGTTTAACAGCCCTTGGAGAGAAACAGGAGTCAGGTAATACGAGGGACCTGAGTCTCTGATAGCATAATCACAGCAACCCCAGCCCCCCGATTCTTGCTCTTCCCTCCTAGGTGGGTCCTGCTGGTTAAAAAGCTGCAAAAGTGGCTCTTCCTGATGGCTTACATTGGGAGTGGGACAAGCAGCGTCCTTCCTCCACTTGTCCTGACCTTTCACGTGTTGCCTGGTGACCTGGAGCAAGGCCGGGGGCAGCATGTCAACTGAGAAAGTCCTAGTGGTCTGTGTTTCTTGCGTAAAAGCTTATGTGTTTTTTTTTTTTTTTTAAGACAACATGTTTAACTTGATAAATGAAAGCAGTCATCTCCTAATTTTTTTTCTTCTGACAGCAGGCACAACCGTCCAGGCTGTTACCTGAGAGATGGACATTGTCTATTAGCTTTCATTAGGCCACATCTCCGATTCAGAACTTTGGAACTTGTGCAAAGTTATTATTAGGGTAGAATTAAAAGGCTTACCTCGTTCATGTAAAATTTTAACTTGCATTTAATCTTCTTAGACTTATAGTTGGTCATGTCTGACTTACAGATGTTTCTTCTGAAGCTGATAACAATGGCATGCTGCTCAGTCGGGAGGGGTGTAATTTCCTAAAAGTTAAAGACATTTTAGCCACTTAATTGTGAAATGCATTTCCATCCAGAATTCTCCCAAAGTCATGCTGGTGTCTCAAGGATGGGATTTGCTCTTTTGTGTCGTCAATGCCGAAAAGCATAAGCTCACTGAGATGCGTATTACCAACATCACCAGAATGGAAACATGACATTCACCTACTTGCTTTTGAAAACCCTCCACGGGCACACAGCAGTCAGCTGGTCAAAGAGGAACCCCTCCTGGGGCCGGCGCTGCTCTTGGCGATGGGCAAACGAAGTCTCTGCTCTCGAGGATCTTGCCACGCCAATGCATAGGTAAGTTCATGGCAGATACTGATAAGGGCAATGACAAAGATAAAACAGATAATAATAATGTGGTAGAGACTGAGTGGTGCTGATCTAGCTAGGGTGGTTAGGGAATATCTCTCTGAAGAAAGTGATGTTTAGGGGCACCTGGGGGGCTCGGTGGGTGAAGCATCTGCCTTTGGTTCAGGTCAAGGCCTCAGGGACCCCTGCTCAGTGACGGAGTCTGCTTTTCTGTCTCCCTCTGCCCCTCCCCCCACTGCTTGTGTTCTCTCTCTGTCTCTGTCTCTCTCAAAGAAATAAATAAAATCTTTAAAAAAAAGTGATGTTTAAGTTAAAACCTGAACAAATATGTCGTCAAAAACCCAGCCATCAACCATTACCACCATGCCAGTCCTCAGGAATCCTTATCCTCAGAAAATCTGGACTAAGAGGCGGTCTCCCCACCAGGTGGGCAGTGGTCCACAGCACTAATAAATGAGAGGAACAAAACACGACTGGATGAATTCAGCGAAGTGTAAAAAATGTTGGAGAGAACTTCCCAGTGGGAGCAGAAATTGCTGGTCAAAGCAAAGGTGTCCCTCGACAGGGCCTTTGCATAGCTGCTTGCGGCCTCAGCCCACCCGCGTGGAAAGGGTGGAACAGCGTTGATTACAAGGAAGGAACTACTTATTACATCTATATATTAATTCCTGTACTGTGCCTCTCATGCATGTCACGGCCTCAGAAAAATTACAGAAGAAAACTGAAGAGAGAACATGAGTTTTCACTGCCTAGAGTCTCTCCTTTAGGATGGGCCTAATTTTAGGCAAAAAAAACGTGACAACTGGCTTACAGGGCAGTAAGAATTGCCAGTACAGGCCAGCTGCCTCGTTGATGATGATCCCATTGTATGATGACTTCCTCATTGAGATCTTCTTCCTCATCCCCAGCACAGACATCTTCTCGTCTTTTTCTTAGGAAACAAAGATGTGGTATGTTTTTATATTATTATTATTGTTGTTGTTGTTGTTGTTGTTTTAAGTGGGCTCCACGCTGGGACCCAACGTGCAGCTTGAACTCACGACCCCAAGTTCAAGACCTGAGCTGAGATCAAGAGTCAAACATTTAATCGCGGAGCCACCCAGGTGCCACTCTTTTATTATTTTTTTAATGTGAAAATGTGAATTAAAAAATATGACAACCAAGGGAGAAGGGTAGACCAAAAAAGGCACTTTAAACTTCACATTTTCAACTTAAACAGTGATCACTGCCAGTGGACACTAGGCAACTGAAGGCTTATCTCCCCATGTCTTGACATTCGTTTCCATTTTTCAGAAGAATATACATTTTGTGCAGCACCAGAACGGCTCAGGGGGTTGGGTGTCCAACTCAGGCCATGATCTCAGGGTCCTGGGATTGAGCCCCACATCGGGCTCTGCGCTCAGCGGGGTGTCTACTGAGACTCTCTCCCTCTGCCCCTCCCCCCACTTGTGCTCTCTCTCTCTCTCTCTCTCTCTAAAATAAATAAATACATCTTTTTAAAAAAAGAATATGCATTTTGTGATTAAGTATAAATTTATTTAATAATAAAACTGAACTCTACCCTTATAAATCCTTTTCAGTGAATGTATACCAAAGGCAAAACTATCATGTGGGAGGCAGTCACATAACTAAACACTCATGTGTGCACACACAGACATTAAAGGAAGTCCTTAAATGGTTGAAAATGATTGATTTACATAGTCACATCACACTAAATGTTCTAGAAAATAGAGCAGGAGTTCTCAGGCCCTCATCTCAATACAATGATTTTTCATATTAAGGGAAAACTTTTAGTAGCACAAATTTAACTTTGTAACTTAACTTTATAACTTAAACTTTATAAACTTAAATTTATAACTTGAGTTTTAAGTCAGGATTGAGGTTGGGTCAGCTCTAGCTAAGTCAAAAGCTACCAATAAGAACATGAGAACAAGATGTACTCCCTGAAGGAAGATGACGCTCATACCCCAGGTTTACAACGCAGCAGTGGGAAGAAAATAAATGAATTGAAACCACACAGATACATTAAATTCATACATCATCTTTGACATCACCTCAGGTGGTCAAAGTTTTCACCTTGTGGTATGGACCCAAGTTTTCATTCCCATACTTATCCATGCCTTTTTTGGTGGTCTGATCTTTACTGGCTTGCCACAGTTTCCAACTGACCAGTACTATGGGCTAGGGAGTACTATGAAACTCCCAGCGAGCGGCCTCGCTTTCAGTCATACTTCTCTTCTCAGTGGGTAGCAGTAGCCTAACTTCCATGCTGGTAATCAACATCAATAACCACAGCTTATTTTCTGCTTTATTTTTAATTTAAATTCCAGTTAGTTAACATAGAGTATAATAGTGGCTTCAGGTATAGAATATAGTGACTCAACACTTACGTACAACACCGAGCGCTCATCACGACTGCTGTCCTTAATCCCCCATTGAAGCCATCCACCCAGCAACCTCCCTTCTGGTAACCATCAATTTGTTCTCTATAGTCAAGAGTCTGTTTCTTGGTTTTCCTCTCTTTTTTCCCCCTCTATGTACATTTGTTTTGTTTCTTAAATTCCACATATGAGTGAAAGTATTTTGCTTAGCATAATACTTTCTATCTCCACCCATATCTTTGCAAATGGCAAGATTTCATTCTTTTTGATGGCTGAGTAATACTACATTATACACACACACACACACACACACACACACATACATAAATATATATCCCACAACTTCTTTATCCATTCATCATTGATGGACCTTTAACCTCTTTCCATAATTTGGCTATTGTTGATAATGCTGCTATAAACATAGAGGTGCGTGTATCCCTTTGAATTAGTATTTTTGTATCCTTTGGGAAAATACCCAGTAGTGTAATTGCTGGATCATAGGGTAGCTCTATTTTTAACTTTTTGAGGAACCTCCAAACTGTTCTCCAGAATGGCTACACCAGTTTGCATTCCCACCAACAGTGCAAAAGGGATCCCCTTTCTCCTCATCCTCACCAACATCTCGTTTCCCGAGTTGTTAATTTTAGCCATTCTGACAGGTGTAAGATGGCTTCTCATCATACTTTTGATTTGCATTTCCCTGATGATGAGTCTGTTTGTGTCTGTTAGCCATCTTGGAAAAGTGTCTATTCATGTCTTCTGCCCATTTCATAACTGGATTATTTCTTTTATGGGTGTTGAGTGTGATTAGTTCTTTATAGATTTTGGGTACTAACCCTTTCTCAGATATGTCATTTTCAAATATCTTCTCCCATACCATAGATTTCCTTTTAGTTTTGTTGATTGTTTCCTTCACTGTGTAGAAGCTTTTTATCTTAATGAAGTCCCAATAGTTGATTTTTGCTTTTGTTTTTCTTACCTCTGGAGACATGTCTAGTAAGAAGCTGTTGTAGCTGAGGTCAAAGAGGTTCTGCCTGTGTTCTCCCCTAGGAGAGAATAAGAAATAAGAATAAGAAATTAAGGAATCCATCCCATTTACAATTGTACCAAAAACCATAAGATACCTAAGAATAAACCTAATCAAAGAGGTAAAGGATCTATACTCTAGAAACAACAGAATACTGATGAAAGAAATTGAGGAAGACACACAGAGATAGAAAAACATTCCGCGCTCATGGATTGGAAGATATTGTGAAAATGTCTGTGCTGCCCAGACCAATATACACTTTCAATGCCATCTCTATCAAAATAACAGTGACATTTTTCACAGAGCTGAAACAAATAATCCTAAAATTTGTATGGGACAGAAAAGACCCTGAACTGCCAAAGTAATGTTGAAAAAGGAAATCAAACCTGGGGGCATCACAATGTCTGACTTCAAGCTATACTACAAAGCTATGATCATCAAGACATTATGGTACTGGCAGAGAAACAGACACATAGATCAACGGAACAGAATAGAGAAGCCAGAAATAGACCCCTAACTCTATGGTCAACTTATCTTCCACAAATCAGGAAAAAATATCCAATGGAAAAAAGACAGTGTCTTCAATAATCAGTGCTGGGAAAATTGGACAACTATATACAGAAGAATGAAACTGGACCATTCTCTCACACCGTGCACAAAGATAAACTCTCAATGGATGAAAGACCTCGAAGTGAGACAGAAATCCATCAAAATCCTAGAGGAGAACATAGGCAGTAACCTCTTTGACATAGGCCACGGAAACTTCTTTCATGACACGTCTCCAAAGGCAAAGGAAACAGAAGCAAAAATGAACTATTAGGACTTCATCAAGATAAAAACCTTCTGTACAGCACAGGAAACAGTCAACAAAACTAAGAGGCAGCCCACAGAATGGGAGAAGATATTTGCAAATGACACTATAGATAAAGGGCTGGTATCCAAGATCTATAAAGAACTTCTCAAACTCAACACCCAAAAAACAAATAGTCAAGTCAAAAAATGGGAAGAAGACATGAACAGACACTTCTCCAATGAAGACATACGAGTGGCTAACAGACATGAAAAAATGTTCAACATCATTAGCCATCAGGGAAATTCAAATCAAAACCACATTAAGATCTCACCTTATACCAGTTAGAATGGCAAAAATTGACAAGGCAAGAAACAACCAATGTTGGAGAGGATGTGGAGAAAGGGGATCCCTCCTACACTGTTGGTGGGAATGCAAGCTGGTATAGCCACTCTGGAAAACAGTATGGAGTTTCCTCAAAAAGTTAAAAATAGAGCTACCCTACAACCCAGCAATTGCACTACCAGGTATTTACCCCAAAGATACAGATGTAGTGAAAAGAAGGGCCATATGCGCCCCAATGTTCATAGCAGCAAAGTCCACAATAGCCAAACTGTGGAAGGAGCCAAGATGCCCTTCAACAAACGAATGGATAAAGAAGATGTGGTCCATATGTACAATGGAATATTACTCAGCCAACAGAAAGGATGAATACCCACCATTTACATTGACATGGATGGAACTGGAGGGGATTATGTTAAGTGAAATAAGTCAAGCAGAGAAAGACAATTATCTTATAGTTTCGCTCATATGTGGAACATAAGGAATAGCATGGAGGACCACAGGGGAAGGGAGGGAAAAGTGAATGGGGAGAAATCAGAGAGGGAAACAAACCATGAGAGACTCTGGTCTCTGGGAACCCTCTGTAACTGAGGGTTACAGAAGGGAGAGGGGTGGGGGAATGGGGTAACTAGGTGATGGGTATTAAGGAGGGCATGTGATGTGATGGGCACTGGGTGTTATACGCAGCTAATGAATTGTTGAACCTACATCAAAAACTAATGATGTACTATATGCTGGCTAACTGAACGTAGAAAAAGAACTGTGAGAAAAGACACACACACACACACACAAAGTGCTTTAAGAACTCAAAATACTCTCTGTAAGTTTAGAGTTTGTCTCATTTGGACAATCCCTATGAATTTTGCCAAAATTATCAGCATACTATGAAGCCTAAAAATGACAGTTAAACACTATCACCTGAATAGAAGCTTTTGCAGCATTGTAAAAAAACAAAAACACACATAATAAACTAGATACTCCTTTTATGAATTATAACATACATTTTCTAAGAAAGAATATTTCCATTTAAGTCAATATTTTCTTTACAATTCCTTAAGCTCTGAGACTACCTTATAAAGCAGAGTAGAAAAAAGAATACATATGCAATATTTCAAGCCTCATAAGCAAATACACTGGTGGAAGGTAACATTTAATTTCTTTGCTTTTTCACTCATATCTGTATACGAGTCTTGATTTAAGGCTATGAAGAGTGCTCATTTACACTATTCCTTATTGGGGAGATGTATTCCATTAACTATAATGGGCTCTTTTTTACTCTGTTGCTGAAGTATATTTAATATCTCGATGCTGCATTTTATAAATCAAGATGTCTACTGCACTGGTATACAAAATAATTTTAACCTTTAAAAGTTCCAGCTCAATTAATAAATTATATACACTTCAGAATTACTATGTGGCATGTAATACCATATTTTCCCTATTCATCAGTACAGAAAGTTTTACTTTTGGATATGCGCATTTTAGTAATCGATCTTTAGTAACTCCCTCAACATCCTTCAACCTATCAACGGCATTAAAAAACGTAACCCTTATGTTTCTCATTTGCAAACTTTTGCAATTTTTCTTCAGCGTTATAAATCAGTCGACTGCTCTTCTCAAACACCTGTAGCTTCTTTCTCTAAAGAATACACAACGCTGCTGTTACAAAATCAACATGCACACGTCACTTTTGTGAGTCTTTAGTACGCTGATATGTTCCCCCACCTCATCCCCACTGTCAACCTCTCCCCTACCTCTTTAGGCACGGATCACCAGCTCCGATAATTCTGCCCTTCTTTGCTATTTTTTTATCTGAGCCCCTTTCTCGGCATCCCCCTGCTTCACACAGACCTGATTCATTTGGCATCTGTGTGCATTTTTGACCCTCCAGCCTCCTACGTGCGGCTTGCTTGCCACTCTGCCCAAGCCCATCTTCTGACTGCGTGCTTTGTCTCCGTCACCCACTCCCAAACTCCATGCCTTGTTTTTTCTGACCTTTATTCTCAGAGCTGCTTCCCACGAACATTCATAACCCTCCTCACTGTGCTCCACCAGAGCATTTCCCCAGAAGAGCTTTGTCGTCTGCAAGCAACCCTGTTTTTGTGTCTGCATGTCACACTCTTAGCTGTTCCTGGGTCATTTATAGCAATTAGCTTTCCTTCCTTGAGAGGTTTTATATGGAGCCTTAATTTGTTCTGGATACTCTCTTAAAAGAAATAATCTGGGAAGGGGCAGCAACGTATGTTAAATAAAACTGTATAACATTGATTTTTAAGTAAAGTATGTAAACACATGGGCAGGAGTAATACTGCCTGATGATCAGATGGAACAATGATGGCAGAATCTAAAAAAATCCAAATTTTTTTTGTTAAGACTTTATTTATTTGTCAGAGAGAGAGAGCACGAGCAGGGGGAGCTGCAGAGGCAGAGGGAGAAGCAGACTCCCCGCTGAGCAGGGAGTCCGATGTGGGGCTAGATCCCACAACCCTGGGTTCATGACCTGAGCCGAAGGCAGACGCTTCAACGACTGAGCCACCCAGGCGCCCCTCAAAATAGTTTCTCACACACCTGGGAAAGTTACATCTTTGCTATAGTATTTTAATAATGACTACTATTAGGAATTTTGAACTTTTTAATAAAAATGCCAGGTTGACCTTCTAAAAGACTCTTTAAAACTGACTTTATTATAAGGACACCTGGGTGGCTCAGTCGGTTAAGTGTCTGCCTTTGGCTCAGGTCATGATCGCAGGACCCTGGGATCCAGTCCTGCATCGGGCTCCCTGCTCAGTGAGGAGACTGCTTCTCCCTCTGCCTGCTGCTCCCCTGCTCGTGCGCACTCTCTCACTCTGCTCTTTCTCTCTCTGACAAATAAATAAAATCTTTTAAAAACCCTGACTTTATTATAGACATAAGGACACCCTATTAGAATCCTTAAGTAGTTTTATTCTATGTAGTATATAAATCTTGAACTGAATGAATTTGTATGTAATTTAAATCTCTTTGAAAGCAACTGCTGTTATTACATCTTTCCAAATAGAGCAATTACCGAACAAGCTTTAAGAAGAAACATTTGTCATCTATTTGGTTCAATAAAACTTTAGGCAGTTTAAAAAAACACTAAATTCTGTACGTGTTAATCCCCTGTGATCAGTTATAAACTAATACAAAAATAATAACAAAAATTACAAGCTTTGGACTCCTTGCAAACGAAGGCCATAGGGCAGGCTGCCAAACCTCTCTTCAGAATGATAGCTCCCAGCCTAGGAAAAGATTGATTCTACATAAATAGTTCATCACTTTGCCCAGAGGCTCAAAAAATGCCCTTTGGTCCGAACTGTACAAGTAGTGAAAAAAAACTGGAGGTTCAAGGTCTTCATTTGGTCTCCTCCAAACATTCCATCAAGCACCATCCCCCGTCTAAACTTCTGTTGACTTATACCCAGTCATTT
Source organism: Ursus maritimus (assembly GCF_017311325.1). Classification (NCBI taxonomy): domain Eukaryota; kingdom Metazoa; phylum Chordata; class Mammalia; order Carnivora; family Ursidae; genus Ursus; species Ursus maritimus. Next base: position 62,973,809 of record NW_024424452.1, read on the forward strand.
ACTCTGACAATTACACATGCCGTCTTTTCTTCCCCCATGTTATTGTCCTCCTGCTGCCGTCCTCGGGGGTTGCTAGAGGCAGAGACCATAGAGTATACTCTCTGTGCTTGTCACTTCAGCACTGGTGCAATGCAAACTGAGGGATGTGAATTCATTCAGTGAATATTTGTTGTATATCGACTACGCACCAGGCCCTGGAAGGGATCCTGGAGACACGATAAACAAGACAAATTCTTGCCCCCAGAAAACTGAAATCTACTGGGATTAAAATAGGCAAGTACCATAAAAGATGGTAAGTGACGTCACCGAAGCCAGGATTAGGGGTTATGAGACCACATTTGGAGGGATTTGAACTGCTTGTCAAGAGTCCAAAACAAGCTCTCTGAGGAAGTGATTTCTACCTTGCAATCTGGAGATGAGTGGGACTTAGCGCAGTAAAGAAGAGTTGAAGGAAGCAGACAGTTTAAACTGCATCCCCAGAGGTAGGAAAGAGAGAGCACATCAAAGGAACAATACATACTTCAGCATATTTGAAATTAATAGTGGAGGGGGGATATTGAGATGGGGGAAATGGGATCGAAGGGTTAAAGATGAGCAGAACCCAAGAGACACAAGAAGTCTGGTCTTGCATCTTGAGGGTAATGGAGGGTAGTTAAAGGTTCTGAGCAGGTGTGTGACATAATCCCAGCCGGGCTTTGGAAAGGTCTTTCTGACGGCACCATGGAGATGGTTGGAGGAACGCTCAGTGGCTGTGGCAGTGATCCAGGTGAGGGAAAGAGGGTCTGCATTGGGTGATGGTGAGGAACGGAGAAGTGGTCGGACTCACAGCTTATTTGGTACACAGAGTAAATGGATAAGGCCTGGTGGATAATTATGTGTGAAGGATGTGAGAGGAGAATCAAGAGGGCACCATGTTTCCAGTTTAGTCAACTGAAAGTGGGCTAATAATTCTAGAGCAGCAGTTCTCAAGGTGTGGACCAGCAAATTCACATCACCTGAGAACCTATGAAAAACAGAAATTCTTGAGCCCCACTTCTGACCAAGTAAATGAGGAACTTTGGGGATGGAAACCAGTGATGTGTGTTTTAACAAGACTTGCAGGAGATTCTGATGCCTGTTTAAGTTGGAAAACCAATGTTCTAGTTTGTGGGTGCTCAAATTATTCTGCTCAGTACCCTAAAAAAATGTTTTAAAAAACTGTACCATTCAACATTTTAAATTTGACATCTAAAAGTTTTCTTTACAAGTAAAATAGTTGCAAAGTATATAATTCCCAGCATAATAAAAAATGTATGTATTTTAAATACATTCAATGGAATCAAAATACCTGAGCAATTTAGTACCCACCATTACACATTGAAAAAATGAACAAGTTCTTTTTTCAACAGCTAGAAATTCTATAGTGTACTTTTATGTATTTATTTCATTTTTTAAATTTTTTAATTTATGTTTTTAAAGTTTTTTAAAATTTGTTTTTAAGTAGGCTCCATGTCTAGCATGGAGTCCAATATGGGGCTTGAACTCACAATGCTGAGATCAAGGCTAGGTGAGATCAAGAGTTGAACGCTCAACTGACTAAGCCACCCAGGTGCCCTTATAGTGTACTTTTATTCCTTGAATGTTATATCCTTAAAATTTCCTTAACTGAATTTTAGACTATATTCTATTAATCAACCTACCATACTTATCTGCAACAAAAATATGAATGCAATAAAATACTTTCCCCAATTTAGTGCTAATTAATTTAGTACATAATTGATAAAAATAATATGGTTTTTATAACTTTGAAAATAACTCTAAAACATAGAAAGTAAAATATTTTTGAATTACATCTCCTAATGAGATAAATAGGGCTTCCTAAATTTGTTTTTTCCTTTCAAATTTTTATTTATATTCTTGTTAGTTAACATATAGTGTAATATTGGTTTCAGGAGTAGAATTTAGTGATTCGTCACTTACATATAACACCCAGTTCTTGTCATAACAAGTGCCCTCCTTAATACCCATCACCCATATAGCCCATCCCCAACCTCCTCCCTCCATCAACCCTCAGTTTGTTCTCTATCCTTAGGAGTCTCTTATGGTTTGCTCCCCTCTCTCTTTTTTGCCTTCCCATATGTTCATCTGCTTTGTTTCTTAAATTCCATACATGGGTGAAATCATATGGTATTTGTCTTTCTCTGACAGACTTACTTAGCTTAGCATAATACACCTTAGTTCTATCCACGTCATTGCAAATGGCAAGATTTCCTTCTTTCTGATGGCTGAGTAATATTCCATTGTATATATACCACAACTTCTTTATCCATTCATTAGTTGATGGACACATGGGCTCTTTCATAGTTTGGCTATTGTGGATAATGCTAATATAAATATCAGGGTACATGCACCCCTTCAGATCTGTAGTTTTGTATCCTTTGGGCAAATACCTAGTAGTGCAATTGCTGGATCATAGGAATAATTCTACTTTTAACTTTTTGAAAACCTCCATACTGTTTTCCAGAGTGGCTGCACCAGTTTGCATTCCCACCAACAGTGTAAGAAGAACTCCTTTCTCTGATCCTTGCTGACATCTGATGTTTCCTCTGTTGTTAATTTTTTTTTTTAAAGATTTTATTTATTTATTCGACAGAGATAGAGACAGCCAGCGAGAGAGGGAACACAAGCAGGGGGAGTGGGAGAGGAAGAAGCAGGCTCATAGCGGAGGAGCCTGATGTGGGGCTCGATCCCATAACGCCAGGATCACGCCCTGAGCCGAAGGCAGACGCTCAACCGCTGTGCCACCCAGGCGCCCCAACTCTGTTGTTAATTTTAACCATTCTGACAGGTGTGAGGTGGTATCTCATTGTGGTTTTGATTTGTGTTTCCATGATGATGAATGATGTTGAGCACTTTTTCATGTGTCTGTTAGCCATCTAGATGTCTTCATTGGAAAAATGTCTATTCATGTCTTCTGCCCTTTGCTTGACTGGATTTTTTGTTTTGGGGTGGTGTTGAGTTTGATACATTCTTTATAAATTTTATATACTAACCCTTTCTCAGATATGTCATTTGCAAATATCTTCTCCTATTCCATAGGCTGCCTTTTAATTTTGTTGATTGTTTCCTTTGCTGTGCAGAAGTTTTGATCTTGATGAAGTCCCAATAGTTCATTTTTGCTTCTGTTTCCCTTGCATTTAGAGACATTTCTAGCTACAAGTTGCTGTGGCCAAGGTCAAAGAGGTTGCTGTCTATGTTCCTCCTCAAGATTTTGATGGTTTCCTGTCTCACATTTAGGTCTTTCATCCATTTTGAATTTATTTTTGTGTATGGTGTAAGAAAGTGCCTCAGTTTCATTCTGCATGTTGCTGTCCAGTTTTCCCAACACCATTTGTTGAAGAGATTGTCTTTTTCCCACTGGATATTCTTTCATGTTTTGTCAAAGATTAGTTACCATATAGTTGTGGGTTCATTTCTGGGTTTTCTATCCTGTTCCATTGATCTCTGTGTCTGTTGCTATGCCCATACCATTCTGTCTTGATGACTATAGCCTGTAATATAACTGTAAGTGCAAAATCATGATGTCTTCTGCCCTGCTTTTCTTTTTCAGGATTGTTTTGGCTATTCAGGGTCTTTTGTGATTCCATACAAATTTTAGGATTGTTGGTTCTAGTTCTGTGAAAAATGCTGATGTTGTTTTGGTAGGGATTGCACTAAATGTATAGGTTGCTTTGGGTAGTATTCAAATTTTAACAATGTTTGTTCTTCCATCCATGAGAATGGAATGCTTTTCCATTTCTTGGTGTCCCCTTCAATTTCTTTCATAAGTGCTCTATAGTTTTCAGAGTACAGACCTTTTCCTTCTTTGGTTAGGTTTATTTCCAGATATCTTATTGTTTTTGGTGCAATTATAAATGGGATTATTTCCTTGATTTCTTTTTCTGCTGCTTAATTATTGCTGTGTAGAAATGCAACAGATTTCTGTATGTTGATTTTATATCCTGCAACTTAGCTGAATTAATGTATTAGTTCTAGTAGTTTTTTTTGTGGGGTCTTCTGGGCTTTCTCCACAGAGTATCATCATCTGCAAAGAGTGAAAATTTGACTTCTTCTTTGCCAATTTGGATGCTTTTAATGATTTTTGTTGTCTGATTGCTGATGCTAAGACTTCTAGTACTATGTTAAATAACAATAGTGAGAGTGGATATCCCTGTCTTGTTCCCAACTACAGAGGAAAAGCTCTCAGTTTCCCCTCATTGAGGATGATATTAGCTATACATCTTTCATATATGGCCTTTATGATGTTGAGGTATGTTCCATCTATCCCTACTTTGTTGAGGGTTTTTTATTAAGGAAGGATGCTGTATTTTGTCAAATGCTTTTTTCTGCATCTATTGACAGGATCATATGGTTCTTATCCTTTCTTTTATTAATGTGGTGTATCACATTGATTGATTTGCTAATATTGAACCACCCTTGCAGCTCAAGAATAAATCCCACTTGATCATGGTGAATAATTCTTTTAATGTACTGTTGGATTTTATTTGCTAGTATTTTATTGAGAATTTTTCCATCCATGTTCATCAGGGATATTGGCCTGTAATTCTTCTTTTTAGTGGGGTCTTTGTCTGATTTTGAAATCAAGGTAATGCTAGCTTCATAGCAAGAGTTTGGAAGTTTTCCTTCCATTTCTATTTTTTGGAACAGTTTGAGAATAATAGGTACTAACTCTACTTTCAATGTCTGGTAGAATTCCCCTGGGAAGCCATCTGGCCCATGACTTTTGTTTGTTGGGAGACTTTTGATTACTGATTCAATTTATTTTCTGGTTATGGGTCTGTTCAAATTTTCTATTTCTTCCTGTTTCAGTTTTGATAGTTTGTAAGTTTCTAGGAATTTGTCCATTGCTTCCAGATTGCCCAGTTTGTTGGCATATAATTTTTTATAATATTCTCTTTAATTGTTTGTATTTCTGTGGTGTTGGTTGTGATTTCTCCTCTTTCATTTGTGATTTTATTTATTTGTGTCCTTTCCCTTTTCTTTTTGATAAGTCTGGCTAGGGGTTTATCAATCTTATTAATTCTTTCAAAGAAACCGCACTTAATTTCATTGATCTGTTCAACTGTTTTTTTTTTTATTTCTATATCATTTATTTCTGCTCTAATCTTCATTATTTCCCTTTTGCTAGATTTAGGCTTTATTTGCTGTTCATTTTCTAGCTCCTTTAAGTGTAAGTTTAGGTTGTGTATTTGAGACTTTTCATGCTTCTTGAGGTATGCCAATATTGTAATATACTTCCCTCTTAGGACCTCCTCCTTTGCTACATCCAAAGGTTTTTGACTGTCATGTTTTTATTTTCATTTGCTTCCATGTAATTTCCCCCCCCCTTACTTTCCTGGTTAGCCCATTCATTCCTTAATAAGATGTTCTTTAGCCTCCATGTATTTGTGGTCTTTCCAAATTTTTTCATGTGGTTGACTTCAAGTTTCACAGTGTTGTGGTCTGAAAATACAGACGGTATGATCTCCATCTTTCTGTACTTGTTGAGGGCTAATTTGTAACCCAGTATGTCATCTATTCTGGTGAAATGTTCCATGTGCACTCAAAAAGAATGTGTATTCTGCTGCTTTAGGATGAAATGCTCTGAAAATATCTGTTAAGTTCATCTGGTCCAGTGTGTCATTAAAAGCCATTGTTTCCTTGTTGATCTGCTTAGATGATCTGTCATTGCTGAAGGGGAGGGTGTTAAAGTTCTACTATTATTGTATTGTTATCAATGAGTTTCTTTATGTTTGTTATTAATTGATTTATATATTTAGGTGCTCCCAAGTTAGGGCCATAAATATTTAAAATTGTTATATCTTCTTGATGAATAGACCCCTTAATTATGATATAATGTCTTTCTTCATCTCTTGCTATAGTCTTTGGTTTAAAATCTAGTTTGTGTGATATGACTACTCCAGGTTTCTTTAGCATGATAGATAGTTCTCCATCTCTTCACTTTCAATCTGTAGGTGTCTTTAGGTCTGAAATGTGTCTCTTGTAAGCAGCATATTGATGGGTCTTGTTTATTTATCCATTCTGATATCTTTTTTTCTTTTGATTGGAGCATTTAGTCCATTTATATTCAGAGTGATTATTGGTAGATATGAATTTAGTGTCATTGTGTAACCTGTAAAGATGGTGTTTCTGGTGATGTTTTCTGTTCCTTTCTAGTCTTTGTTGCTTTTGGTCTTTCTTTCCCACTCATCAAGTCCCCTTTAATGCTTCTTGCAGGGCTGATTTAGTGGTCACAAACTCCTTTAGTTTTGTTAGTCTGAGAAATGCTTTTTTTCTCCTTCTATTCTGAAAGAGCCTTGCTGGATAAAATATTCTTGGCTGCATATTTTTTCCATTCAGCATGTTGAATATATCCTGCCACTCTCTTCTGGCCTGCAAAGTTTCTGTGGTCAGATCTGTGAACCTGATTTGTCTTCTGTTGTAGGGTAGGACTTTTTTCCCTTGCTGCTTTCAGGATTCTTTACTTGTCTGTGTATTTTGTGAATTGTGTGTATTTTGTTATGCTATGTCTTGGTGTTGGCCAGCTTTTGTTTAATTTGATGGAAGTTCTCTGTGCCTCTTGGATTTCAATATCTGTTTCCTTCCCCAGATCAGTGAAGTTTTCAGCTATAAATTGCTCAAATAAACCTTCTGTCCCTTTTTCCCTCACTTCTTCTACTGGGACTCCTATGATTCATATGTTGTTATGCATTAAGGAATCACTGAGTTCCCTAAGTGTACGTTTGCACTCCAATATATTTTTTTTTTCCTCCTCTCTTCAGCTTTATTATTTTCCTTAATTTTATCTTGCATATCACTGATTTGTTCCTGTTCTTCGTCCATCCTCATTGCATCCAGTCAGTTTTGCATCTCGGTTTTGGCATATTTTATTTTGGCCTGACTTGTTTTTAGTTCTTTTATCTCTGCAGTAAGGGATTCTCTAGTGTCTTCTATGCTTTTCTCAAATGCAGCTAGTATCCTTAGGCTTGCTGTTTTAAATCGTGTTTCAGGTATTTACTTATATCTGTCCTGATTAAATCCCTGGCCGTGACTTCTTCCTGTTTTCTTTAAGGGTGAATTCTGCCATCTTGTCGTTTTTTTCTAGGTCACTGTTTGTGTGTGTGTGTGTGTGTGTGTGTGTGTGTGTGTTAGGAAAGCTTTTTATATTTCTGCTCCTGACTTAATGGCTATATTAAGAAAAGTTCCTATACCGTCTTGGGCCTAGTGCTTCATGAAGTGTTTCAGAGTGTGCACTCTGCTGTTGTGTTTTGGCTGCTCCTTCCCTCAGGTAGGTCCTCTGCAGAGTTTCTCCTTGCTTGCAGAAGGGGTGTTTGGACCTTGTATACTGTGTGATAAGTTTCAACTAGGTGTGTTTTGATCTGCTTGTTAAAAGAAGCTAGATCCTATTTCCCCTAAGGCTGAGGTTTTGCAATACTCTATCATCAGTAGACTTGGTGCATGTGAGGGGTTTGTGCTGGTCTTCTGGGCAGAGGCCTGCAGTGCTGATTCTTAGGCTGACTTGCCTTAGTAAAGATGCACCTGCAGGGTGCAGGGGTGGCTGGGTTTGGTGTAAACAGCTCGAGCCTCCACTGGGGGCGCTGTGTTGCTTACCATAGTTGGTCAGTGCTGATGCGCAGGGGAATAATGGCATCATCCTGCTCTTTCCTCCCAGAGCAGAGAAATTGCCCTTACCACTCTTCAGGAAACCCTCACAGAAGAGTGAACAATCTCCCCTTTTATGGTCCTGCTTTCTGTCAGATCCTTATCTTCACCCTGTCTGTGTCCAAGCTCTCTGCCTGGCAGGCAACACAGTACTCCTGTGTTTTAAGGGGCTGGGTTTCAAAACTATAATATTTAGGGACCCAGCATGGGGCAGACCCACACTGATCTTCTGGGTGAGGGTCTCCCCATGTTGTGGCTGGTACTGTTTGTCCCAGAAAAGCAGTTGCACAGATGCTCAGCCATTCAGAGTTTATGGTAAAGCCCACCAACAAGCTTGCACCAAGGTTTGCTGCTCTCAGCAGGTGTCTCTCTTCCTTTGCTAATGAACAAAGCAGCAAATGGCACCTGCCAGCTCTTTTTTCCCTGTAGAGGCAGTGCCACCTCTCCTAAATGCACTTCAGGAAGGGGAACTGTTTCTCCCTGTGTGACCCAGGGATCCTCAGACCATGCTGTCCACTCCTGGGCTTCCACCCTCCTTCCCCACAACAGCACCACTAAGCTCACCAGGCATGACCTTGGCAATGGTGCAGACTTCTAAAACTTAAGACTTTGAGCTCCACTGCTTATAAGAACTTGGCAGTAGTCAGCTCCTCTCTTTTTCCCAGACAATGGTTTTGGGGAAGAGTTTTTTTTGGGCAATCCCCTGCATGCTGCTTTCACTCTTTGTTTCTCTCTCTCTTTCTCTCTCACTCCTCTCTCCCTGATCAGGGCTCCCTCCCCTCTGCAGCATCTGCAATTCTTCCCCCTCCCCCTCCCCAGATCAACTCTCTGCGACTCCTACCTTCCATGATGTGGCCATTTTTCTTCTCTAGATGTGCAGGGTGTTCTCTCAGACCTCAGATCACTTTCTTGGGTGTTCAGAATATTTGATATTCATCTGGCTGTGTTCAAGGGTGAGGCAAGCAAATGGTCCCCCTATTAATCCACCATCTGAACTCCTCCTATTGAAGTTTGTTTGTTTTTAGGATTTTTTTTAAGAGAGAGAGAGAGCATGAGCAGGGAGGGGGTAGAGGGAGAGGGAGAAAATCTTTCTTTTTTTAGATCTTATTTGTTTATTTGACAGAGAGAGACAGTGAGAGAGGGAACACAAGCAGGGGGAGTGGGAGAGGGAGAAGCAGACTCCCCGCTGAGCAGGGAGCCCGATGCGGGGCTGGATCCCAAGACCCTGGGATCATGACCTGAGCCGAAGGCAGACATTTAAAGGCTGAGCCACCCAGGTGCCCCAGAGAGGGAGAAAATCTTAAACAGGCTCCATGCCCAGCATAGAGCCTGATGCTGGGCTTGATCCTATGACCCTGAGATCATGACCTGAGCCTAAATCAAGAATCAGACTTAACTGACTGATCCACTTGGGCACCCCTTTATTGAAGTTTTTAAAAAATAAATATTCAATTTATTAAAGTCACAGTTTCCAAACCCTAGTTCTTTCCAAAGTTTTTAAGTCCATATTACAATATTCTTTTTCTATTTTCAGCAATAATTAATTGTCATTTCTAGGGGGGCTGATTCTAAGTCTGACCCTATTTAATACTTCACATTTCCCTTATAAGTATTTTGACCTAATAAACAAAACCTAAGTAATAGGTAATTCTTATAAATGTAATAAATTGAATTTATAAATACAGTGAAGGTTAAGGTCACAAAAAGTTTCCAACTCAGGAAGATTTTAACTAAAATCACAAGTCTAAATCAATTGCTCAATCTCACATTTTAGAATTATAAAGCTGAAGTTCTGATAGGGCAAATTATTTCACACATTAAAAGTAAATTAGAAATTCATGCATATCCCTTAACAGAATAATATTAATACTATGGATTTTACTTTTCTAAACATTCAGAATTTTCCTGAAACTGAAAAGAAGCTATCCACTAAAGAAAACAGTTAGACACGCCAAAACACAGTTTCATCGATTGTAACAAATGTACCGCTGGGGAGCAGGATGTCCATAGTAGGGAAGATTACGTGTATGGGAGGACAGAGAGTATATGGGAACCCTCTGTATTTTCTACTCAATTTCGATGTGAACATAAATGGCTCTTAAAAATACAGTCTATTAATTCATTAAAAGAAAAAAAAAGAAGGAAAGAAAGACATTCACCATCTCTGTTAGTAGAAGATTTTAACTGGAATGCTACATTTTTGTCCACAAAATCCTCAAACCCATTTGTAGTTGCCATGTCAATGAGTCCATAATTTCAAGAGGTAAAGCATGTCCCTGGATTCAAGTTATACTCATTACATAACTCTTGAGTCTTTTACAGAAATCTATAGTCCATGCAAGTTGATCACTTAATTGGGTTTTGCACAGTTTTGGCTTTTAAGATATGTCAAGATTTCTTCTTTACAAGTAAAGATCTCTGAACCTTACTAAAACCCTGCATTTTATATATTTATTTTATATGTTTCATAGGCACACAAAACAGATATTAAAAGTATATCTCTGAATCTTGTGTATTTCACAAGGTCTTCGCTGATGTTGTAATGTGCAAGGTCATTTTAATAACAATGGTCCCCCAACCCTAAGAGCTTATAGAAGAGATATAATAGTGAGTCTACCATATAGCAAAATATCCAATTACAGAAGCAGCTCACATAAGACAACAATAACAGAAGATAAACTAATTCTTGGTGGGGAGAGGTATCATGTATGTGTTTTCAGAGTACTTGACGACTGGGAAGAGTTTAGAATGTTAAATAGGCAAATGTGAGACAACTAACAGAGAAAGAAATTTCAACAAGGAATGCAGTATGTCCAAACGCATACAGAATAGTTTGACCTAGGACATACTGTCTAGTGCTTAGCAACAATTTCTCAAGTAAATGAATGAATACATGAATTGTGAATAAATACAACATGAAGTGCTCATAGAAAAACATTAGTTTGTTATTGCTAGAGTGTAAAGTACAAGATAGGGTTATGGATTTTGACTTATATTAAAATAAAACCCATTACCCCCTAACACCCCCCTGTCCTGCACCTGTGCATCTGCCCCTTCTCCCAGAACTCCTGGCAACCACTGTTCACTTTGCTATCCACATAGTTTTGTATTTTACAGAATGTTGTATACTTGGGCTAAGTAATAAGTAGCTTTTTTATTCTGGCTTCTTTCATATGCATTTAAGATTCCTCCATGTCTTCTCATGGCTTCTTTTCATCACTGAATTATATCCCATTGTATGGGTGCACCACAGTCTGTTCACCCACTCAGCTACTGAAGGACATATGGTTGCTTCCAGTTTTAGGTGACTATGAATAAAGTTGGCACAGACATTTTTTGGGAAGGATTTTGTGTGAATATAGATTTTTGAATAAATTGTGTAAATAAGATTTCTAGGTGATATGGTAAGACTACATTTGGCTTTGTAAGAAACCACTAAACTGTCTTCCAAAGGGGTACACCATTTGCATTTCCACCAGCAATGACTGAGAGTCCCTACTGCTTCACATGCTTGCTAGCATTTGGTTTTGCCAGTGTTTTGGTCAGCCATTCTAACAGGTGTGTAGTGGTACCCCACTATTGTTTTAATTTGCAATTGCCTATTTAACACTTTAAACTCTTCCCAGTCATCAAGTACTCTGAAAACACATATATGATACCTCTCTCCACAAGAATTAGTTTATCTTCTGTTGTCTTATGTGAGGTGCTTATGTAATTGAGTGATATGACAAATGATGTCAACCATATTTTCATATGCTTATTTGCCATCTTCTTTAGTGAGGTAACTGTTCAGATCTTTTGCCCATTTTTTTTCTTTTCCCCTTTAATATTAGACTGTTTTCTTACTGTTGACTTTTAAGTATTCTTTGCATTTTTTTAATGGAAGTCCTTTATAAATTCCTTTTTTTTTTTCAAAGTAGGCTCGATGCCCAATATAAGGCTTGAACTCACAACCCTGAGATTAAGAGTTGCATGCTGTACTGACTGAGCCAGCTAGGCACCCCATGAAAGTTCTTTATCAGATATGTGTTTTTGCAAATATTTTGTCACTGCTTGTGGCACATCCTTTGATTATCTTAACAGTCTTCCACAAAAACTTTTTAAATTTTAATAAAGTCTAAATTTATCATTTTTATCTTTCATGAAATGTAACTTTTAAATTATACCTAAAAACTCATAGCCAAACCCAAGGCCATATAAATATTCTTCTGTTTTCTTATAGAAGTTTTGCAGTATTATGTTTAATATTTAGTCCTATAATTATAAAGTAACAGAAAAAATATTGATTTCTGTTCCTAGGCCGTGGCACAGAGCTCCTAAGATGGTTGTAATTTCTTAAGTAATAAGAATATCTGACATAGAGCTCCCAAATCCCTTGGAATTTCATGGGTGATAAAAATGTGTTTTGTTCTAATGAAAGAACTATATCGTTGGGCTCCTGGATGGAGCTGATCACCAGAAAGACCAAGCAATCATTAGAAGTTTGAAACTTTCAGTCCTACCTCCCATCTCCAGAAAGAGGCTGGAATTGGACTTAGTAACAGATCATGCCTATGTGATGGAGTCTCCATAAGAATCCCAAAAGCATGGGATTCAGAGAGTTTCCAGGTTGGTGAATACATCTACATGGCAGGAGGATGCTGCACCTTGACTCTACGGGGGCAGAAGCTCCTGCATCCAGGACCCTTCTGGACCTTGTTGTATGTATCTCTTCATCTGGATGTTTATCTGTATCCTTTATTATATAATGAACCTATAATGTAAGAACATGTTTCCCTAAGCTTTCTGAGCTGTTCTAGCAAATGATTGACCTGATGAGGGGATTGTAGAAACCTCTGATTTATAACCAGGAGGTCAGAAGCACATATATTACTCAGTGCTCATCATGGTAAGTGCACTTTTAATCCCCCCCACCTATTTCATTCATCCCCCCATCCCTCTCCCCCTGGCAACTACCAGTTTTTTCTCTATATTTAAGAGTCTAGGATTTTTGTTTGCCTCTTTTTTCTTTGTTTTGTTTCTTAAATTCCACCTGAGTGAAATCATATGGTATTTGTCTTTTTCATGTGGTCTGCAAACAGTAAAAGTTTGACTTTTTCCTTACCAATTAGGATTCCTTTTATTTCTTTTTCCCCTCCCCTCTCCTTTTATTTCTTTTTGTTGTCTGATTGCTGGGGCTAGAACTTCTAGTACTATGTTGAATAAAAGTGGTAAGAGTGGACATCCTTGTCTTGTTCCTGATCTTAGGGGGAAAGCTCTCAGTTTTTGACTACTGAGGGTGACATTAGTTGTGTGTTTTTCATATATGGTCTTTATTATGTTGAGTTATGTTCCCTGTAAACCTACTTTGTTCAGGGTTTTTTTTTTTTTAATCATGAATGGATGTTGTAGTTTGTCAAATGCTTTTTCTGAATCTATTGAAATGACCATATGGTTCTTATCCTTTCTTTTATTGATGTGATGTATCACATTTCTGAATGTGATTAATTTGCAAATATTGAACTACACTTTCAACCCAGGAACAAATCCCTCTTGATCATGGTAAATGATTTTTTAACTGTATTATTGAATTCACCTTCCTACTATTTTTATTGAGGAATTTTGCATCCATGTTCATTAGAGATATTGGCCTGTAGTTCTTTCAGCGTTGTCTTTATCTGGTTTGGTATCAAGATAATGCTGGCCTTATAGAACAAATTTGGAAGTTTTCCTCCCTCCCCTTTTTTGAGGGGGAATAGTTTAAGAAGAATAGGTATTAACTTTTTTTTTAAATGTTTGGTAGAATTCACCTATGAAGCCCTCTCATCCTGGACTTTTGTTTGTTGGGATTTTATTATGATTATGATTATTAATTCAATTTCTTTACAGTTTGCTCAAGTTTTCTAGTTCTTCCTGTTATAGTTTTGGTAGTTTGTATGCTTCTAGGAATTTATCCACTTCTTCTAGGTGTCCAATTTGTTGACATATAGTTTTTCATAACATTCTCTTACCATTGTTTGTATTTATATGCTGTTAGTTGTTGTGTCTCTTTTGTGATTTTATTTGAGTCACTTCTCTTTTTTTCCTTATAAGTTTGGCTAGGGGATTATTAATTTTGTTGACTTTTAGAAAAGAACCAGCTTCTGGTTTCATTGATTTCTTGTCTTGTTTTTTTGTGGTTTTTTGTTTTGTTTTGCTTTGTTCTTTAGTTTTGATATCATTTATTTCTGCTCTAATATTTATTCCTTCCTTCCTTGTGCTTGTTTTAGGTTTTATTTGTTGTTCTTTTTCTAATTCCTTTAACTGAATAATTAGGTTGCTCATGTGAGATTTTTCATTCTTCTTGCAGTAGGCTTATACTGCTATAAACATCCCTCTTAAAATCACTTTTGCCACATCCCAAAGGTTTTAGACCATGTGTTATTATTTTTATTTGTTTTCATGTACTTTTTAAAAATTTCTTCTTTTATTTGCTGGTTGATGCATCCATTGTTCAGTAGCATGTTGTTTAACCTCCATGTATTTGTGGTCTTTCCAGATTTTGTCTTGTGGTTGACTTCTAGTCATGGTATGACTTCAACATTCTTGAATTTGTTGAGGCTAGTTGTGTGGGCTAATATGTGATCTGTTCTGGAGAATGTTCCATGTGCACTTGAAAAGAATGGGTATTCTGCTGTTTTAGGATGGAATGTTCTGAATGTCTGTTAAATCAATCTGTTCCAGTGTGTCATTCACAGCCACTGTTTTCTTGTTGAGTTTCTGTTTGGATGATTTGCCCACCAATGCATGTAAGGTGTTAAAGTCCCCTACTATTATTGTATTACTATTTCTTAGTTCCTTTACATTGGTTATTAATTGTGTCATGTATTTGGGCGCTTCCATGTTGGGGTCATAAATATTTACAATTGTTATATCTTCCTGTTGGATTGTTCCCTTTATTATTATATAGGGTCCTTTTCTGTCTCTTGTTACAGTGTTTATTTTAAAGTCTATTTTGTCCAAAATAAGTATTGCTACTCTGACTTTCTTTTGACATCCATATGCATGATGGATATTTCTCCAGCCCCTCACTGTGTCTACAGGTCTAAAATGAGTCCCTTGTAGGCAGCATATAGATGGGTCTTGTTTTTTTAATCCATTTTGTTGCCCTACATATGTCTTCTCGGTTGAGTGTTTGGTCCATTTACATTCAAATTAATTATTGATAGATATGTATTTATTGCCATTTTATTACTTGTTTTCTTATTTCTGAAGTTTTTCTCTGATTCTGGTTTCATTGATCTGCTCTATTTTTTAAATCTCTATTTCGTTTATTGCTTCTCTAATCTTTATTTTTTCCTTTCTTCTACTGGTTGTGGGCTTTTTCTTTTTCTAGCTCATTTAGGTGTAAGATTAGATTGTTTATTTGATATTTTCTTTGCTTCTTGCTATAGGCCTGAATTGCTATAATCTTACATCAAAGCATGGTTTTTGCTGCATTCCAAAGATTTTGGAACCTCATGTTTTCATTTTCTTTTGTCTCCACATATACTTTGGTTTACTCTTTGATTTCTTGGTTGACCCATTCATTGTTTAGTAGCATGCTATCTAACCCCCATGTATTTGCCTTCTTTCCAGATTTTTTTCTTGTGGTTGACAACTAGTTGAACACTGTGTGGTCAGAAAAGATGAATGATATGATTTCTATCTTTTTTAATTTATTGAGACTTGTTTTGTAACCAAACATGTGACCTATTCTGGAGAATGTTTCATGTGCACTTGAAAAGAATCTGTTCTGCTGATATGGGATGGAATATTCAGAATAGATCTGTTGGATCCATCTGGTCCAATGTGTCACTGAAAGCCATTATTAACTTGATTTTCTGTCTGAATGATCTATCCATTGATGTATGTGGGGTGTTTAAGTTCCCTACCACTTTTTATTACTGTTGATTATTTCCTTTATGTTCATTAATAGTTGCTTTAATGTATTTGCGTGCTCCCATGTTGGGTGCATAAATATTTACAGTTGTTATATCTTCTTGTTGAATTGTTCCCTTTATTATTATATAACAATACATAATATCATTGTACTTCTTTGTCTCTTGTTATGGTCTTTGTTTTAAAGTCTATTTTGTCCAACATAAGCATTGGTACCCTGGCTTTCTTTTCACTTCCCTTTGCAAAATAAATGCTTTTCCATCTCTTCCCTTTCAATCTGCATGTGTCATTGGGTCTGAAATGAGTCTCTTGTAGGCAGCATATGGATGAGTCTTTTTTAAAAAAAATCATTCAGTCACTCTATTTCTTTTGATTGAGAGTTTAGTCAATTTACATTCCAAGCAATTATTGATAGGTATGTATTTACTACCATTTTCTTACTTGTTTTATGGTTGTTTTTGTAGTTCTTCTTGTTCCTTTCTTCTCTTGTCCTCTTCCCTTGTGGCTTGGTGGCTTTCTTTAGTGATATGCTTGGATTCCTTTCTCTTTATTTTTTGTATGTCTATTACAAGTTTTTGATTTGTGATTACCATCAGGTTTATATATAATATCATACATACATACAGGCTATATGTACAGCAGTCTATATTAAGTTGATGGTGACTTAAATTTGAAATGATTCTAACAATGCTAAATTTTGTTCCCCACAACACACATTTTATGTATATGGTGTCGTACTTTGCATCCTTTTATTTTGTGGGTCCCTTGACTGATTTTTATAGATCTGATCAATTTTATTGCTTTTGTGCTTTAGACTCCATACTGATTTTGTAAGTGATTTATCAATTACTTTTGTTGTGTTTGTATATACCTGTGAAATTTTTCCTTTCCTAATTTTGTTACTCCTTGTTATTTCATTTTCTTTCCACTCAAATAATTCCCATTACCATTTCTTGTAAGGTTGGTTTCATGTGATGAATTCCTTTAACTTTAGATTTTTCTGGGAAACTCTCTCTCTCTCCTCCTCCTTCTTCTTTTTAAGATTATTTATTTATTTATTTATTTATTTATTTATTTATTTGACAGAGAGAGAGAGAGAGATAGCCAGCAAGAGAGGGAACACAAGCAGGGGGAGTGGGAGAAGAAGAAGCAGGCTCCCAGTGGAGGAGCCCGATGTGGGCTCGATCCCAGGACTCTGGGATCATGCCCTGAGCTGAAGGCAGACACTTAACGACTGAGCCACTCAGGTGGTCCTTTATCCCTTCTTCTATTCTGAATGATAGCCTTGCTAGATAGAATATTCTTGGTTGCAGATTTTCTTCCTTTTAGCACTTTGAATATATCATGCCACTCTCTTCTGGCCTGCAAAGTTTCTACTGAAAAATCAGTTCATATCTTTCTGCAGTTTTCTTTGTATGTAAATAGCTTCTTTTCTCTTGCTGCTTTAAAATTCTCTCTTTATCACAACTTTTTTCCATTTTTATTATTATATGCCTTGATGTAACATGGTTAATTTTTTGGAGGGCCATGTGAGCCTCCTGGATCTGGATTTTTGTGTCCTCTCACAGATTAGGAAAATTTTCAGCTATTACTTCTTCAAATAAATGTTCTGCTCCCTTTTCTCTCTCTTCTCTTTCTGGGACCCCTGTACTGTGAATGTTACTATGCTTAATGATATAGCTGAATTTCCTTAACCTATTCTCATTTTTTTATTATTTCTTTTTTTTTCTTTTTCCTGTTCTGTAAGATTGGCTTCCATTACTCTGTTTTCCAGCTCACTGATCTGTTCGTCTGCTGCCTCTAGTCTACTATTTATTCCCTCCAGTGTATTTTTCTTTCAGTTATTGAGTTCTTCATCTCTGATTAGTTCTTTTTTATATTTTCTATCTCTTTGTTGAAGGTCTTATTGAGATCCTCCACTCTTTTCTCAAGTCCAGTAAGTATCGTTATGACCATTGCTTTGAATTCTGTATCAGAGAATAAGCATATTGCTTATCCCCATTTTGAATAGCTCTTTTGCCGTGATTTTATCCTATTCTTTTATTTGGGACATATTCTTCTGTCTCCTCATTTTGTCTAACTCTCTGTATCAATGAGAAGCTTGTAGTACTGCTCTGGATGGATTCCTACCAGGGAGGGGAGTTGGATGGGATAGACTGGCAGGAGAACTCAAGTGCAGGGTGTGCACTCTTAGTAAGGTTTGCGCCCATATGCTTGTGGAAAGTGACCTGGAGCCACCTTGGTGGGACTCCTGCTGAGCAGGTTCCATGGGGTAGATCTACAAGAGAACATGGAGGCAGGGCACGAGGTGTTAGTAAGCTAGGTGAAGAGTGTCTGTGTTGGTTCTTGCAGGTGTCTGGGTATCTGCACTGGAGTGTGAGGGAAAGAAATGACACCTGCCAGCTCTTTCGTTCTTAGAGAATTCTAAAAATCCCTGCCCCTCTAATGTACATTCTGAGATTAGTAAATAAATCTCCTTCCCTTATACTTCAGGAGCTTTCAAAACACTGTTTCTTTTTTTTTTTTTTTTAAAGATTTTATTTATTGATTTGACAGAGATAGAGACAGCCAGCGAGAGAGGGAACACAAGCAGGGGGAGTGGGAGAGGAAGAAGCAGGCTCATAGTGGAGGAGCCTGATGTGGGGCTCGATCCCATAACACCAGGATCACGCCCTGAGCTGAAGGCAGACGCTTAACCGCTGTGCCACCCAGGCACCCCCTCAAAACACTGTTTCTATGCTATATATCCATTGGGTTGTTCATTACGCTGTCTGTTCAAGGGTGGGGACTGTTTCTCATCACCCTCCAGTTCTCCCAGAGTGCAGCCTGCTATTTTTAAAGTTTTCAGCATCAAGCCTCACTGAGTGTAAACACTCATGAAGTTAAGCACTTTTGGTTTTCAAAGCCAAATGTTAGGGAAATTCATCTTTCTGGTGCAGGTCCCCCATGTCTGGAGTACCTGGTGTGGGGTCTATTCCTCTTCTTTCTCCATGCTCCTGGTGTTCCTCTGATTTGTGTTTAGTCTCACAGGTTAGTGTGGCTCCTGACTGCATTTCTGCCCTTCTTACCATTTTTGATGTGGACTCCTCTGGATGATTAACGATGGACAATATGTTCTGCCAGCCTTTGGGTCATTTTCTGGGTTAGGTTCACTGATGTCAGTATTATCTAGGTGTATCCATGGGTCAAGGTAAGCCTATGATCCTCCTAGTCCACCATCTTCCCCAGAAGTCTCTCATTATAGGTGTAAGGTCTGTGTGTACATTTTCCTGGTTATTTTGTTTTGCATATGGAAGTCCAATTGTTCCAGCAGTTTGTTGAAAAGACTCTTTTCTCCATTGAATTGCCTTTGTTCTATGTCAAAGATCAATTACCTGTATTTATGTGGATCTATTTCTGGGCTCTTTTTTCTGTTGTATTAATCTATATGTCTATATGTTTATTCTTTTTAGTAATACCACACTATCTTAATTACTGTAATTTATAGTAAGTTTTTTGCCTTTCATACAAACTTTGGAGTTAGTTTGTCAATATCCACAAAATGCCTTGCTGAAATTTTGACTAGAACTGGCTGAATCTATAGACCTAGTTGGGAAGAACTGATATCTTAATAACATTGGGTCTTTCAATCCATGAACAGAGTATCTACTTATATAAATCTCAACTTAGATACATTAAATAATGAAAGAAGTTTATTTACTCATGTAACTGGAAATTTCCAAAGTGATATAGCCTTCAGGAACAATTTCACATAATGTTCACGTTATTACCCTAGGACACATCTGCAGAAGTTAGATTTGCCCTTAGTGGGGCAAAATTGACCCACCATGGTACTAAATTGACCTCCAGCATTCCAGGCCTCTTATCCATTTACTAATCAGAGAGGAAGAACTCAGTAACTGAAAGAAAAATACACTGGAGGGAATAAATAGTAGACTAGAGGAAGCAGACGAACAAATCAGTGAGCTGGAAGACAGAGTAATGGAAACCAATCCTACAGAACAGGAAAAAGAAAAAGAATAATAATAAAAAAGAGAATAGGTTAAAGAAATTCAGTTATATCATGGATAGAAGAAATTATAGCCCTGGTCCTATATCCATTTTGATTTGAACTACCAAAGGTTATGTGCACATTCTTGAAATAGTATTTCTTTATTAAGTCACATATTCCTCTCCACATACTAGATATGGGGCAAGGGTGAAGTCAGCTTCCCTGGAAGCCCATGGATTTCTAAATGGAAACTGGGTACTATTTTATGATGCTATGGAAGAAATCATATATACAACTATAGCATGAAATTGAAAAGGTAGTGACCAGATTATTTAGGGTAATGTAAAGTAATGGACGGATTTTACACAGGAATGTGAAATGATTAGATCTGCACATTAGAGTTTTTTTTTTCTGTGGTCCACTTGGAATGAATTGAAGTTCACATGCTTTGAGGTAGATTACTGAGGAAGCTGTGACAGTGGTCCTGGATAGAGAAGCTAAGCTCTGAGATTGACTGTGGCTGTGGCAGGGAGGAGAGCAGATTTGAAGGAAGTTTAGGATTTTAAGAACACTCCAAATAAGCACTTAAAATGACTTTTTGGTTTCTCTAACTGACAATCTCATTGGTCAGGGAATAAATAATATTAGAGCATATGGTTGGGGCAGGGTGGGGTATAGTTGGTGAATTATTTGGGAAATGTTGGATGCAGAATATCTTTGCGTCAACCTAAAGGATATATGAAGTAGGGAAGTGGATTTGGGGATGTATTATAGTTAGACTGGGGGCAGAGACAGAGTAGTTATCACCATATATGAAGAGATTAACACCAAAGACAGCAGGATTCAAGTAGACTAAAATTTTAATAAAGAATTAGAAGTAGGGAAGGGAAGCAAAAGCAAAACTGAACTATTGAGACCTCCTCAAAATAAAAAGCTTCTGCACAGTGAAGGAAGCAATCAATGAAACTAAAAAGCAACTGACAGAACAGGAGAAGATATCTGCAAATGATATATTCAATAAAATCTATAAAGAACTTATCAAACTTAGGGTGTTTGGGCTCAGTTGGATAAGCGTCTGCCTCCTGCTCAGGTCTTGATCCCAGGGTCCTGGGATCGTGCCCCACATTGGGCTCCTTGCTCAGTGGGGAGCCTGCTTCCCCCTCTCACTGCCACTCCCCCTGCTTGTGCCTTCCCCCCAGCAAATAAATAAATAAAATCTTTTTTTTTAAAGAACTTATCAAATTCAACACCCCAAAACCAAATAATCCAGTTAAGAAATGGCAGAAGTGAAATAAATCAATCAAGAGAAAGACAAATACCGTATAATTTCACTTATATGTGGAATTTCAGAAACAAAACAGATCAACATGGGGAAGTGAAGAAAAAATAAAATAAGATAAAAACTGAGAGGGAGGCAAACCATAAGAGACTCTTAACTACAGGATACAAACTGAGGGTTGCTGGAGGGGAGATGGGTGGGGGGATGGGATAATTGGGTGATGGACATTAAGGAACACTTGATATAATGAACACTGGGCGTTATATGCAACTGATAAATCACTAAATCCTACCCCTGAACCTAATAATACACTCTATGTTAACTAAATTGAATATAAATAAGTAAAAAAAAGAAATGGACAGACGACATAAATAGACATTTTTCCAAAGAAGACATCCAGATGGCTAGCAGACACATACAAAGACACTCAACATCTCTCATCATCAGGGAAACACAAATCAGAACCACAAGGAGATACCACCTCACACCTGTCAGAATGGCTAAAATTAACACAGGAAACAAGAGATATTGGTGAGGATGCGGAGAAAGGGGAACCCTCTTACACTGTTGGTGGGAATGCAGACTGGTGCAGCCACTCTGGAAAACAGTAGGGAGGTTCCTCAAAAAGTTAAAAATAGAGCTACCCTATGACCCAGCAATTATACTACTGGATATTTTCCCAAAGGATACAAAAATACGATTTGAAGGGGCACATGCCCCCCCCCCCCAGTGTTTATAGCAGCACTATCAACAGTAGTCAAATTATGGAAAAAGTCCAAATGTCCATTTACTGGTGAATGGATAAGGAAGATATGGATATATAGATATAGATATAGATATAGATATAGATATATAATGGAATAGTACTCAGTCACCTAAAAAAATGACATCTTGCCATTTGCAACAACATGGATGGAACTAGAGGGTATTATGCTCAGTGAAATGAGTCAGTCAGAGACAAATACTTATATGTGGAATTTCAGAAACGAAACAGATGAACATGGGGAAGGGAAGGAAAAATAGCAAAAGATAAAAAGAGAGGGAAGCAAACCGTAAGAGACCTTAATATAGAGGACAGACTGAGGGTTGCTAGAGGGGAGGTAGGTAGGGGAATGGGGGAACTGGGTGATGGGCATTAAGGAGGACACTTGATGTAATGAGCACTGGGTGTTACATGTAAGTGATGAATCACTAAATTCTACTCCTGGAACCAATACTACACTAGATGTTAACTTGTATTTAAATTAAAAAAATTGAAAACAAGAAGAACAAAATTGGAAGCTAACTTTAAAGACTATATTATTTATTTAAGTTAAATGTTAAGTAAAGTACTTATAGCTCTTATTCTTTAATGTGACTAACAGTATCAATCAATCCTTGTTTGTTACAATTTTAATGTTCTAAATTGAAGGACAATTTTTTGTGCGATTTCATAAGATGTCTGAAGCAGCTGTCTCCAGATTAACAGTTGTGGTCAAGATTCTGGTGCCCAGCACCGGAAGACAAGATAAGCAGCACCTTTTCCTAACAGTCTCTTAATGAGCCTTGTCCCTGTATTCATAGAAGTAAAATTTGCTAATAAATAAGGCCTGAAGTCTCAATTTTAAGTTCTCCTGAGGGTAATCCATGAAACATGGAGGTTCACTTTTTAAACACTGCGTTAGTTTTCTAATGCTGCTAAAACACTTCACCACAAACTCAGTGCCAAGTCACAGCAACGTACTTACAGTTCTGGAGGTCTGAAGTCCTAAAATCAGTGTGTCAGCAGGANTGTTCCTCCTAGAGGCTCTGGGAAGGCATTCATGTCCTTGCCTTTGCCAGCTTCTAGAGGCCGCCTGCACTCCTTGGCCCAGGCCCCTTCCCCTTATCACTCTGGCTGATGCTTCTCTCTTCACATTTCCCTCCCTGACACTGACTCTCCTGTCCCCCTCTTTCACTTCCAACAACCCTTGTGAATGCATTGGGCCCTCTTGGGTAATCCAGGATAATCTGCTCATCTCGGGGACATCTGCTTCTATCAGCTGAATTCCCTCTACAGCCATAATTCCCCCTCTCCACCAACATATGTACACATTCTGGTAATTAAAACATGCACATCTTTGAGGGCTGTCACATTGCCTGCCACAGTGGGTCTATGTAACCATGACAGACCTTGTGACACTTGTCTCCTGGCCTCCGCTGCTTGGATCAGGATAGATGCTCGACATTGGTGGGATAGTCTCTCGTGATGACTCAAACATCGCTCAGTACTTGAACTGTAAGATTATATGGAACCTAGCCTTACTTAGCCATTTTATTTTATTTATTTATTTTTAAGATTTTATTTATTTATTTGACAGAGAGAGAGAGATAGCCAGTGAGAGAGGGAACACAAGCAGGGGGAGTGGGAGAGGAAGAAGCAGGCTCCCAGCAGAGCAGGGAGCCCGATGCGGGGCTCGATCCCAAACTTCTGGGCTGAAGGCAGACGGCAGACGCTTAACGACTGAGTCACCCAGGCGCCCTGCCATTCACTCTTTAAATTCATTTTTTACTAATGGTTTTGAGGAGGTACAATTTAAATATGATAAATTCACCAGTTTTAATTCCATGATGTCCTAGTATATTTACAGAATTCTATAACCACCACCATGACCTCATTTTAGAACATTTCTGCCTCTCACCCCAAATGAAATTACGCTCATTTACAGTCAGTCTCTGTTTCTGCCTCAGCCCCAGGCAACCACCTGTCTACTTTCTGTCTCTACAGAATTGCGTGTTCTGGACATTTCTTATAAATAAAGTCGTAAAAGACATGGCCGTTTTCTATCTAGCACTTTCACTTAGCGTGATTTCCCCCAGTGCAGTGTTTTGCGGTTTGTCTATATGCTAACAGGTATCAGCACTTCTTAACACCATTGCTGAGTGGTATTCCATGGGATGGATATAGCCCATTTTCTTTATCTGTTTTCGAAAACATTAATTTTTACTATTAGATCATGAAAATGTATTCTAGCTCAGAAAATGTACTCAGGAACCTTCCGGATGCAGTCGGATCGAGGGACCAGGAGAGCCTTATGTTTGTCTTTCGTTATAGTTGGGAATTCTTGGATTAACATTTTCCTTGAAGAGGACTCAAAGTTCAACTCAGTCTGAATCTTCTGGTTGGGAGGCCTGGGTACACTGACTCTGGGCTCATTTCTCTGAACTCACATGTCCACATCTGTTACAGATAAAATCTAGCATTTAGGGGTAGGAAAACTCTAGACCAACAGAGAAACATTCACCTCTTGAGGGTGGTGTAAGTATGGGATCTTTGTTGCCAGGAAGACAACAGCTCAGAACACCTAACAACAGAACTTGAAAATATCCCACTTCTCATGCCTAGCAGGCCTTCTCAGTCTCGGTGAATTAACAAGTCTGCCTTTTTGTGTTTCTAGGATTTCTCAGCTGTCAGAGTTCTGGAAATATGTGGATTACAGAACTGGCTCTTATTTCCTTTGTTCAACATTTATTGAGCACCTATTATGTGCTAGGCCATTTGTATACATGGTCAATTAAATCCTTGTAATAATCTTATAAAGTAGCTACTATTATACTTATTTTACAGATGGAGAAATTGAACCTCAGAGAGATTAAGTCATTTGCTCCAAGTTACCCAGGCCAAATGGTAATCAAGATTTGAACCCACTTGATCTAAGGCCAATTCTCCATACACACTAACAAGCTGCTTTGAACATGCAGCTTTAAAAAAAGGAGGTGGAATTTAATTTATTACGGTAGGATGGTGATGGAGGAAGTAGGAGATAGTTAAAACAGGTTTTTCCCAGTGGTTTTAGGGACAGAGGCTTGATAACTATCAGAATCATGGTGGGAGGGTGGGATCAGGGGAAGAGGTGCTCACCTGGTCAGTTTGAACGTGCTTCCGAGGTGATTCTATTAATCTCGGTTCCCCTAGTCCATACCATTGCTTGGTTCATACCCTAGTTACGTAAATAATTGTAAGGATCAGATAGTTCTTAAAAGATAGTAAATAATTAATACTTCATTCTGTTGTGATGAAAATAAGTGATAAGTGGAGATATTAAATATTAAGAGACTTCCCAGGAACTTAGATGCTGTGAAAGTAGGGTCATAGATTCTGAGGCATAGAACTAAAATACTTGGCTTTTTAACCTTGATTTACACATTTTCCTCTGCTCCAATATTTTTCTCACACATTTTGCTCCTTTGAACCCTTCTTAACCTCTACTTCTCATCACAAATGTCAAGCCTGTGGAGACGACTGCCCTGGTCACTCACTTTAAAGTAGGTTAGTCCTATTCTTAAAGCACCTGTTTTTAATTTCCACAACACGATCAGATCACCGTTCGTAATTACACCGTTTATTGACTTGTTCAAGGTCTGTCTTACCTCATGCTTTATGCTGTAAATTCCCTGAGGGCAGAGAACAAGACTGTTTTAATCACCACTGCTAGAGTAGTGCTAAGCACTCAGAGAATCTCAGCGAAAAAAATCTGTAACTTAATGAAGTGATGGATGTTAACTAAACCCAGTGTGGTAATCATTTTGCAATATATGTTGTACACAAACTTACATGGCATTGTACGTCAATTATATCTCAATAAAATTGGCATTAATTTGTTACAAATTAATAAAAAATGAATTAACAATATAATTAATATGACTCTTGACTTCGGCTCAGGTCACAATCTCAGGGATCCAGCCCTGTGCTGGGCTCTGCGCTGGGGGGGGGGTCTCCTTGAGGACACTCCCTCACCCCAGCTCGCACACTCTCTCTCTAAAATAAATAAATAAACTTTAAAAAAGTGTAGTCGTAGACACTGATGAATTAATTCCCAGTAAGGAGTCCAATCACTTCGCCCTGAAATTCTGATGACAGCTGTCTGTATACTGTTACTGAGAGCCTGGTCGTTGGGAGTAAAGTTTTCCCATTTCCCAGACAGCAGCCTGAAGTCCTGTTTGTAGGGGGCGGGGCTAAAGCGCCCACACAGGTGAGTGAAATAAAATCTCCCACCAGCGTTTTCCTGCTCTTCTGACGAAAGTGAAGCTGAGGCAAATCATGCCAAAACCGCTGCGTTGTGTTGAAAAAAAAAAAAAAAAATCCAGCAACCAGCTATTTTCTAGAGAGGAATAAATTACTTGAGGGTAATTCTCTGGAAAGATCTTCAGTGAGAGATGTGAGTTTCAAATTTCTTTTGAATTACTTGTGATCAGAACAAGTCCCTCTTAATTTCTGTGAGAAAGAGCAAAGGTTTAAGCTATTTGTTTCATAAAGAGCTGGCAAGCCATTGCCCCTTAACGGAAACATTTCTTTTTCTCCTCTTCACCTTTTTTTTGGTCTTTTACCTGAAATTTCCTGGTTAGCATTTGGAGGTAATTCATTGATAGACCCGTTCCTTTTTCTTTAGGAGGGTGACTTTGAGGAAAACAACACATTCTTTGCTAATAATTTCTTTTTTTTCCTGTTCCCTCTCTTCCTTTAAAAGCCTTCCCTTTTCTGCAGCCTGATGGAGTTTCTTTCTATTTGTCAGATGACATACTATCCAATTTATGAATTGCTGAACGAAGCCAATTTAATCTTTAAATGTAATTCAATGAATTTCATTTAATATCATATTGTGATAATTAGATTGGCTCTTAAATTTGAAGAGAAAATGCTGACCCGTAGAATTCAATGTAAAAGCATCTTCTAAAAATATAAATTGTGAGGGTTTTGAGGAGCAGTGTGATTCAAACCAATATTAAGTTCATCATCTGGAAAATGCATAGACTAACGTGTATTAGGACAAACACATAGGTATGCATGCTTTTTGTGGTGTTTTGGTTTAATGAAAATCCATATGTTTGGCCTAATTTTTGTGGACAGCCCTTATTTTAGTAGTAAAGGCAGAGAAAAGATTACCAAAACCAGAGTGCTCAGTGGAATAGTTTTCTTTCTTCTGTCCATATTTATGCCAAGGCTGCTTATTCATTTACTGCTTATTGAGTGGTATTAACCATTATATGATTTTAATTTCAAAGACTCTGGGAAATTCACACATTCTTGCAACCCACGTTCTTATACCACATTTTAGTATGAAAAATTTCAAACATACAGAAGAGTGGAAACAATTTTATAGCAATAGCATGTATCCATCACCTAAATTATACAATGAAAATTTAAATATACTTGCTTTATTATGTTATCTATCCATCCATTAAAGCATTTTAATTTTTTGATGCATTTTTGAGTAGGTTGCAGATCTCAATACGTTTATCCCAATTACATTCACGTATGCATATTATGAACTGGAGTTCAACATTTGTTTAAAATTTTTCCAACCTACTTATATTATTTTTAAAGTCCATATCCAATTGCCTCTATTGGAAAATGGGTAGCAACTAATTTTCAATACTTTTTTTGGTGACCTCTTTGGAATGCTAATACTAAAGACCTTGACCAACAGTTATGCTCCATTACGTTCTTGAATAAAGAGGCTGTTTCTTTTCTGTATGCTGGTACTTAGTATTTGGCCAGGAACAAGATAGGATCTCTAATTGTTAAATGTGTTTTTTTGCAGCTACAGATAGGATATCTTGTCTTGATCAAATGGAGTTAAGTTTAGGCCATGTCCCAGGCATCTTTGGGATTATAAATACTGTTTGCCTTCATGATGCTCATACTAGCCCATGAAAGAATAAACTATGTAGTGTTGTTTGTTACAAGAATTTGGAACCTAAATCTGTGGGTTCAAGTATTGTCTTTGCTGCTACGTGACCTTGGACAAATCTTGCTTGAGCTTATTCATTTATTAAATTGGATTGAGGGTACCTACCTACATTTGATGCCCACACGTGCATTTCCAACTAGCCTTCGCATGCAGAACTTTGTTGTCTGTGACCTGCAACACAATTGTCATCTGTTATTTCACATTCAAAGGATGCGAAAGCATCAGCAGTCTTCACTCTCCTTTTCCTCTCTCCTGTCCTCCTTCCTTGCCTTCATGTCTCCTTTTTTAAATCTCTGGAACTTAAATATATTACAGAAGTAAATAGTAAACAAAAAAAACCCCCAAACAGTTCAGAGTCAAAGATGTCTTGTCAAGGAAAGGGCAAAAATAAAAATCCATAGTACCTCAGTGTTCAAAGAGGCAGAAAATTCTAAAAGCCTTGGGCAAATTGTGCCCTCTGAGGAGGCTACATTCTAGAAGAGAGCAGTCTTGTGAAAGAAGGGGAAACAAAGGGTTTTCAAGCACTCCAGAACTGTTGAGACACAGGAGTGTTACCCTGCTAGAGTTATTAGAGTTGATTTCTCCAAACCATTTACTCAAAAAGGCCACCTAAAATGACTGGCTGCCTGACTTTTAAATTATCTATTTTTAAGAACATAATTTGAAACATGCTAGTAATTATTGCTACATATACTTTAAACATCAAAGATTTAGAGGACCGTTTTTTTGTTTGTTTGGTTTTATTTATTTTTTATTTTTAAGATAAAAATGGAGGTTTAAAATATAGTTCACAACATGCAAAGGAACATTTGCTTGCTGCATTTAAATTGCATTGTAATATGTAGTGCTTTTCCCTCCTTTGGGCTTATTTAAAGTGAGCCGACTAAAATGTCGGATAGCTACTCCATATTTTCGCAGTGCATCTCAAGTACTCGTAACATGGACTAATGCTGCTCCAATCTCTTTGAGCTTCTATGATGCTTAAAAATGCTTTTTAAACATGGGTAACTAAATTTCCTGAGTAACACTGACAAGATTTACAATGAAAGAAATTTTTATATAAATACAGGAACCAGAATGTTAAAAAACTCTGTTGGAGTAAACTGTTACAAACTTTTATAATAGAGGCAAGGACGAAGTTAGTCTTGAAAGGTTTGCTTGGGAAGCCGTGGTTTACACCATAACATCTGATTTCATGTGTTTGTGCCGAGAGTGTTTCCTTTTTATATGCAACAACAATAGGAGCATGTTTAATATTGATGAGTTTGACCTCCTGGGAATTATAGAATATGTACCCTTTTGGAATACAAATGCTATTTGATTTATATGGTAAATACATAGAATTTTGGAGATTAGCATTTTAATCAACTCTAATCTAGGATTTTTTTAAATTCTCTCACCTTGCCATTTTGTCAAAGGAAGTTTGAAAAATGAATTTTTGAAATGGCAGCTAATGTTCTCTCACGTAGATAGACGCAAGGTCTGCATCCAACATAAAAGCAGCACTATAGGTAGTAACCTCTCCTAACCCGTACGCTCAAGCTCATGAACACTGCTCAAGACGATCAGTTATTTAAAAAACAACCCATTCATTCAACAAATATTTACCGAAGAGCCATGCTTCTGCAGGCACGTTGGGGGAGGGGTTGGGTAGGATATATGGCCTCGATACCGTAAGCACCTCCAAACTGGAATGCGGCTTCAGTTTTTCCCCGTTTAAAAATTCTCTTTTTTGTTTAACTTTCGTCATTGCAGGTCCCGGAGCTTTGAAGTTCCTTGTGTATCTGCCAGCGGACGAACTTTTTCCACCGGGACAATGCATTCGGTTCACACGGTGGAGGTGGAAGTGCCCGAGATAGAGCAAACATTTTTCGCGCCCCGCTTCGGTGAGGAGCCAAGCGACGGCGGAGGGGCCGGCGGCGGCCATTGGGGGGCCAGGCCCGGACTGCGTTCTGCGCAGCCATTGGCTGGCTCTGAGTGCTGCACTGAGCATGTTCGAGCCCCGCTTGCTCTGGGCTGCAGGCGCAGCCACGGCAGCCGCGGGAGCAGGCGCGCATTGTGCAAAGAGGCGGCAGATGCGAGCAGGGCCAGCCCCACGCGCGTTGGCCTCCTCGCCCAGAGGCCTGCCCGGCGGCCTGACTGGCCCCCGTGCCTCCCCCTGTGCGGGCTGGGGGCCAAGGAGGGCCGGCATGGCCTGAGTGTTGGACGCGCCTCGGCTGAGCAGCGGGATTGCAACATGGGGAACCAGGATGGGAAGCTGAAGAGGAGCGCAGGTGATGCCTTGCACGAAGGCGGAAGCAGCGCAGAGGATGCTGTTGGGCCCAGGGATGTGGAAGCCACAAAGAAGGGGAGCGGGGGCAAGAAGGCGCTGGGCAAGCACGGCAAGGGGGGAGGGGGTGGCGGCGGGGGGGAGCCGGGCAAGAAGAAGAGCAAGTCGGAATCTAGAGCCTCAGTGTTTTCCAACCTGCGGATCAGGAAGAACCTGTCCAAGGGGAAGAGCACCGGCGGCTCCCGCGAGGATGTGCTGGACTCCCAGGCCCTGCAGACCGGGGAGCTGGACAGCGCGCATTCTATGGTCACCAAGACTCCAGACCTCAGCCTCTCGGCAGACGAGACAGGCCTATCGGACACCGAGTGTGCTGACCCTTTCGAGGTAACCCGTCCAAGTGGCCATGGACCCACTGATGCTGGGGTTGGGGGCAGGGTGGTCTTGGAGGATTTGGAAACAGCCGTGGGGATGCAGGATGGACAAAGGACCAGTTCAGGCTCGGACACGGACATCTATAGCTTTCACTCGGCCACGGAGCAAGAGGATTTGCTTTCAGACATTCAGCAGGCGATCCGCCAGCAGCAGCAGCAGCAGCAGCAGCAGCAGCAGCAGCAGCAGCAGCAGCAGCAGCAGCAGCTCCAGGGCTCCGAGGAGTCGGCAGCGCCCCCCACAGCCGCCTCCCCCCAGCCCGGGGCCTTCTTGGGCCTGGACCAGTACTTGCTGGGGTCCAGCAGCGCAGCCCGGGAGGCCCCTTGCAGTCCTGACGTGGAGCAGGCTCTGTCTGCGCTCTCTGACCTGCCTGGCAGTCTGGTCACCGAGCCCCAGGTGCCTGAGCAGCCACCGCCCCCCAGCGGCCCTGGAGCCTTGGCGATGCCTGGCCTGCCTGTGGGCCAGCCCGCAGCCGCAGACTCGCCCTCCTCCACCGCCTTCCCATTCCCTGAGTCCTCACCGGGAGAGGGCTCGGCCAGAGCTGCCGGGCCAGGGGTGGGGGACACCGACGGGGAAGCCGAGGAAGATGCATTTGAGGATGCCCCCCGAGACTCTCCAGGAGAGACGTGGGGCCTGGGGGTGGGAGAGGTTCCCCCGAGGCTGGGGGCAGAGTCCGAGGGGGAGTGCAGCAGGCCCAGCGACCCGGCAGCAGCCTCCCTGCCCAGCAGCCCGGCTCCCAGCCCACGCTGCTTCAAGCCCTACCCGCTCATCACTCCCTGCTACATCAAGACCACCACCCGGCAGCTCAGCTCGCCCAATCACTCTCCCTCTCAGTCCCCCAGCCAGAGCCCCAGGATCAAGAGGCGGCTGGAGTCCTCCCTGAGCCGGGGGCCCAGAGTTGCCCTAGTCTCAGCCGCCGCTCCAGCCAAGAAGCACCGGGCTGACAGCGGCCTCGCCTGCGGCCTCAGCCGCTCAGCCGACTGGACCGAGGAGCTGGGCAGCCGCGCGCCCCCGGCCGGGGGCTCTGCGCACCTGCTGGAACATGCGGCGGCCTCGGAGGGGAGCGGTGGGGCGCCCCCAGCGCAGGCAGCCAAGGTGTCTGGGGCACAGGCTGCGGCTGATGGTTTCCAGAACGTGTTCACAGGTGAGTGCACCCTGCAGCCAATCAGGGCCTTCCGCTGTCACCTGCTCTCCTCGCTCTCAGAAGCCTAGACCTGCTTATGGCACATCCTGCCTGCTTAGGGGAATCCTTTCAGGCCCTGCACACCAGTTTAGTAAAATTTCTGGTTTTGTCTTGTCTAGTCTTGTCTTTCCCTTTCCCTGCCACTACTACCCCTTCCCTTCCCTTTCTTTTTTCTTTTTTCTTTTCTTTTTTCTTTTCTCTTTGTCTCTCCTTTCCTTTCCCTTTCTTTTCTTGTTTTTTCCCCTTCCTTTTCTTTTCCTTCCTTTTCTTTCTCTCTTTCTTTCTTTCTTTCTTTCTTATACAGAGAGAACAACTGTGCTGTGTCTCTCCTAAGTCATCTCAAGAAAGGGCTTCTCTATATGCTGTTCCCCATGTCCAGGGTCCCGCCAGGCTGATCAACTCTTTATTTTTTTATTTGTATTTGTATTTTGTTTTTGGCAGTTAGCTGAGCCATCATTTTCTTTCCGTCCTTATCTTCACAGCATTGAAAAGAACAAAATTGTTAATGATTCTTTGACAAGTGTCAATGTTGGAGAAACAAATGATTTATTCCAGTACCATCCAGAGGTGATCTCTGACTGCTCTAATATATGTGTGTATATGTATGTATGTAATATGGAGTTTCTATTTCTCAGCAATCTGGGTAGACTACTCATCGAAGTTAAGGGACATTCATGTTTGCTGATGCAACCAAATCTAATACATGCTATTAGAAAGTTAATAAATAATGAAATAGAATTATTACGGATAATTTTCTTTTGCTTTTATGCCCAATCAAAACAGGGAATAGCTTGGAGATAGTGAAGGTGAGAAAACCAAAAGGACATGTAATCCAACTGGTGCCTCTCTTTAGCCTTTGTTATGGATTCTGATGGGCACCATAAAAGCCCGAGCTAAGGGGTTCACTTACTTTGGTTAAAAAGCAAGTACTATAATGAGTTTATCCTTTCTTATAGGCTTATAGGTCCCAAGACTTTACCTTAAGTACCCACTGGTAGAGTGAAAGTTTATTTCCTGTTCTCTTACTTCTACTCTTAATTATTAAAGGAAATATTTTTTTTTTTTTTTATTTATTTGACAGAGACAGAGAGACAGCCAGAGAGAGAGGGAACACAAGCAGGGGGAGTGGGAGAGGAAGAAGCAGGCTCATAGCAGAAGAGCCTGATGTGGGGCTCGATCCCATAACGCCGGGATCACGCCCTGAGCCGAAGGCAGACGCTTAACCGCTGTGCCACCCAGGCGCCCCCTATTAAAGGAAATATTGACTATAAGAATTTAAGGAATGGGAAAGAATGAAAATTTATGCAATTACTGGTGGGTTTCTGATAAATATTTGAATGATTAAAAATTTAAAACGTAATTTGAAAAGCTTGACATCCTCTGTTCTATTACTTTAATAAATGGGTTATCTATAAAATGTTCATTTCTTAATGGACATGCTATTTTGGCTAAACGCCATTAATATTGTGGTAGTTACTTGTGTTTACTACATTTTTATTTTCACTTATGGTACCTTTTATTTCACATTTATAGATTCTTAAGGGTAGGCTTTTTTATTCACTTTGTTTATTTATTGCTTGCTCCCTTTCCCCCTCTCTCTCTCTTTTAACTTTTCCTCCCTTCCCTTTATTGTGTAGGTTAAAAAAGTAATGCTTATAGTCTAATACCCTTTAGATAAATTGTAAAAAATATAAAAACAAAACAAAACAAAAATATCCCTGAAAGACCATTTTTGAAAGAAGACAAAAAAGTTCTTGAGTTAGTTTTGTGAATTTAATGTTGGTGAGAGATCATGCATTTCCTCTTTACCTAGGTAATCATTCATTTTTAAATATATATATATGTATATATATGCATTTAAAAAAAAAGATTTATTTATTTGAGAGAGTGCATGTGCAGGGGGAGGGGGTGGGACAGGGGGAGAGAATCTTAAGCAGACTCCCCATTAAGCACAGAGCCCAGACTTGGAGCTCGATCCCAGGACCCTGAGATAACTACCTGCCTGAAACCAAGAGTCAGTGGCTCAACCCACTGAGCCACCTGGGCCCCCTTATAAACATGTATTTTTAAATGAAAATATCACAATGATTCAGATGATCATTTATTAATATTAATGGTTGCTCTTTCTAATAGCATTAGACTTTGGATGCATATTCATTTCTTAAATTTAACAAATGTGTATGTATATATTCTGGGCACCCACATCATATCAGGCGATATGTTAGTGGCAGGGCATACAAAGGTCATTAAATCGTGGTTCTGCCCCTTCTGGGCTCCCTGAGTACACGGGAGCAATGGAGAAGTGCAGTACGGTCCTCTGCGAGCATCAAGGGTAAAGGGACTGATCTTGGCAGGGGTCAGGGAAGAGGACTTCATAGGAAGATTGATCAGAGTCCAGAAGATCATAGGCCCTAAACAGGTTGAAGATTTGTTTTCCTTAAGAGTAAACAAACAAACAAACCTTCTTCTTCTTGTTACTTGCATTGTATTTTAATTTGCTAAGTATTTCCAAATTTGAAATTCCGGACTCTTAAAGGAGTCCTGTTCAGTGAGCACCTGTGTTCTGTTGTCCTCTCCAGGGAGAATTTTTTACTATGCTGGGGAAAAGTGCAGCGTGCATTGTTTCGATATGGAAGTCACCGACTTTGTCTTTGATGTTTGGATATGGCTGGTCAGTGATCAGTAGGTATTTGTGTACCCATTTCCGTATATTTATCTCACCCACTCACTTTCTTTAAAAAAAAAAATTGACAGGTTTGACCTAATCTTGTAACTGGTGGGGAAATGCAGGTAGGTAAAGAGATGAAATGACTTTCTCAAGGTCCCACTGTGATTCATTCAGAGGCAGAGCCAGAAATAGAAGCCGAGTCTACTGATTTAAGTCTGGATGTCCTTGCTTATTACTCATTTTTGCATGTTTGGTAGGTACTGTAAGACAGCATAGAGTGAAAACTGTTTATAAAAAATACAGAATTTTAAGTCTTCAATGACTAGATTTTTCAGTTTTTGTTTTTAATAAGGTCAGCCCCTTTAATTGTTGAACATCTGGCCTTCCTTGGGCTGGAAGAGACTGATTTTTGGTCAGACTCTGCCTCGTAAGTGTTCAGGGGACTGTTCTTGTGGCGGTAGAGTGAATCCAGAATGACACATGCCCCTGTTTCTCCGGTGCTGTTTTCTAGTCGTCTGGCGTCACGTTTGGTTCTTTACCACCCTCTACAGTTTTATGGGTGTCTTGGATATTACCAGAGGCCTGAGGAACAGTGGCGTTCTTCTCAGGAAAATTGGTTTGTTTTGGCCTAAATTGGCCTGCCTTTGGATCCATCAATTGCCAGCTGCCTTTGAAGCAGGTGATCATTGTATCTATAAGCTTCCATAAACATCTTCTATTTTTAAACCATTCAATGAGGGTTGTCAGCTCCGCAGAAAGGAACAGATGTGTTTTGCTTTTTACTGCCTTCCAAATGTAGGGAGAAAATTCAAGGGGAAGAGATCTTCGTGGCACGTTTGTGTTTGTTTGGTAGATAGAAAACCATTGAGTGATGATGGAGACCAAAACTTTATTTTGTTTTAGCTGTGAGAAACCGATGATATTTTAGGGCATTGCACTGAACTATTTCCACAGTTAATTTGTTTGACGTACCTCTTTTTCAGTGTGGAGCAGAAAAAAATGGCTTCTGAAATTTGAGAGATTCCTTTGTGCATTAAGTCTAGCAGAAGCTTGTTAATAGATTTTTGCAGTTGAAGTCTGGACATGTAAAATGTTAAATTTGTGATGCTAAATAAATCACTTTTGATATAGGTATCTTTCCAAAATCAATTATGTGCTTATCTGTCCTTTTTTAAACACATGGAATCAAAGTTTAATCTGTTTTAAATGGCTTCACATCATCTTCAGGCAGCTCACCGTTACATGCTATGAAAACACTGGGGATGCCCTCAACAGCCATCGAAGTGTCAGGCTGCCAGCTCCGCTCTGCTGTTTCTGAGGTTTTGGGTCTCTGTTTCCTGACTTTTAACCTTCCTGTCAGCTATTCATTCGTAGAGCTGTCTTTTTCTCTTCTCCACCACTCATACTTCTGATTTGATTTTTCTGATCCGTTTGTTATTGGTTGGCAAATCCTATAATTGTGATGTAAAGCTTTACTTATTACACTTCTACTAAATGCCAGACGCTGTGTGGTGTATTACATAGTTATCTGTAACCCTTAGAACAGTCTCGAACTATAGCTGTTTATCTCCAGTTTCCCAATGAGCTAAGCAGGGTTCAAACAAGTGAAGTAACTCGCCTACATTAAGCTAGTAAAAGCTTCATCTAGGGTATGGACTTAGACGAGCAAATCTGTTAACGTGTATACAATAAAATCAAGTGTATCAGTGAGCTTTTAAATAACTAGCTAATTAGTGAATGGCTTACACATTAGCATTTGGATTGTATGACTCTCATTTTGGCTTTTCTAAAGGTTATCTTGAATTTTGTGTCCGTAGAGATACTCCATTCTAGGAATACAGGTTTTCTTAACATAGCTTGTTAAATGATTTGACGGTGAATTTGTTAAGGCCATTTGCTGTCATATTTCTAGCGTTAGCATCTGACCAAGGATAGATGTCCTTCACATCCAACACTTGAAGGAAAGTCAGAAATCATCCCTGATGTGCATCTGTCTTATTATAATTATTATAATGCACCTGTCTTATTATAACAGGAAAAGGGATTATATGAATGCTGTTCTTTTTCCTGCATTTTGACTTACTGGGTTCCATATATCAGATTTTGGTAACAAAAGCTTGGACTGGAAGTGCCGTTCTTAAATCATTTTAGTTTGGTCTGAAACACCCTTTCTCATGGTTTCTTTGACACTGGTTTGGATTGAAGTCAAGTTCCCCAGTGATGGGTTTTAATGACTGCTTTATGAGCTGGGCACTGGCCTACTCTGAAGTGCATTTAGGCACGAGGATGTAAGCCGTGTGTTTGACATTGAACAGGTGGTTTTAGGAGCTGTGTTTCCTTCTGATTCTACTAAAAAGGTGGGCTGAACAGACATAGTCAGGTGACGGTACAGCAGTTATTCTGCCATTATTCTAGTAATGTTTGTATCCTAGCTTTTTTAAGTGACTCTCAAGTAATCTTTTCTTACATATATGAAGCTAGAGGAGTCATTTCAAATTAATAAAGAGTAAATGAAATAGTATATTTAAAGCCACTACAACTCTGCCTGGTACGTAGGAGGCACATAGTTGGTGCTATTTGCTTTCCTCTCCTGGTTTATTGCCTAAATGTCATTGCTCAAAGTGGTCCAAAACCAAATTGGTTAAAACAAAACAAAACAAACAAGCTTGGTTAATATACCTAACCACTGTTTTATTCCCAATCATTTATGCATCATGTTTTTTTTTTCCTTTTATCATTTTCTATGATTGTGGGTTTCCTTCAGGGTTTGGATAAGGAAAGCTGGTGATGGAGGGATGGCTGTGTGATTAGGTTCAGGTGGTAATTTTTATTTATTTATTTATTTATTTATTTATTTATTTTTAAAGATTTTATTTATTTTTTCGACAGAGATAGAGACAGCCAGCGAGAGAGGGAACACAAGCAGGGGGAGTGGGAGAGGAAGAAGCAGGCTCATAGCGGAGGAGCCTGATGTGGGGCTCGATCCCATAATGCCGGGATCACGCCCTGAGCTGAAGGCAGACGCTTAACCGCTGTGCCACCCAGGCGCCCCAGGTGGTAATTTTTAAAGTTGAAGTGAGGAGGAGGCAGCGGGCAGACACCCTTAGTATCCATGTTCTGCACCGCGTCTGCGTGGCAGTGCCTGGCTTTGCCGCCTTAACCGTCCAGTTTCCTTCATAAGCTCTCAACTTCAGACAACTTAATCTGCTTACTGTTTTATGAATGTCCATTTCATTTTCCTGACTTGTGCCTTTGTCTTGAAGTTTTTACCCTTTTGGACCATACTATTTCTCTCTCTTGATTTAGCATCTGAAAGGGCTGATTAAATTCCCATTTTCATTTTTTGTGTCTTTACCAATTACCCCTAGCTGGATCCATTTATCTCAGTATCTCTGCACTTACTGTCTCCATTGTATCATGTATGCACTTCTTGGGCTTAGGGATTCTTTAGTCTTTTTTCTCACCTGTTTCTGCTTTTCCTTCCTCCTTGTATACTCACCTGATTCTGTCCATCATCTAGTCTTCTATCAACACACCCACCGATATCTTTTCCGTGCCAGCTCTGTGCCAGTGAATGTGATAGATGTTTAGCATAGGGAGGTCTTCATGAATAATTGTTTGACAATTTAAAAATCTTTACTTATTTTTTTTAAAGACTTGATTTATTTATCTTAGAGAGAGAGCACGAATTGGGGGAGGAACAGAGGGAGAGGGAGAAAGAGAATCTCAAACGGACTCTCCACCGAGTATGGAACCCTATGCAGGGCTTGATCTCATGACCCTGAAATCATGACCTGAGCCAAAACCACGAGTCGGACCCTCAGCCGACTGAGCCACCCAGGCACCCCTGCCATTACTTTTGGACAGGCAAGTCGGATATCTAGGTTTCCTATTGGTAACTTCCTACTGAATTCAAGCTGGGAAATTATTAACATTTTTGATTAGTCGAAATTAATTATTTTCATTGAGGTATGATTGAATCTGATGAAAGTAGAATGATACTTTGATAGAACTTGTTTTGAGAGAATATTTATTCCTATATTTGTTGGTTGATTTAAAAATAACAATGATAATACAGTAATTGAGCTTCCAATTATAAATTTTATTGGTAATGAAAGAAGAAGTAAGGAAATAGAGAAAATTTTATTAGTCTGTTTATTCCTGCTTTTGCGTTGTAAGTAATAACCTGATGTTAATGAAATTTAGCATTAAGGGACCATTAGGAAGAAACAAATAAGTACTGCTTGTGACTTGATAGTTATTGGGTACAATTTCAGTGGCTGAAAACTTTCCCAGGCCTTTTTTATGTTAAAAATATAGATATATGACAAATATGACTTCCAATCAATTTGAAATGCTATTTAGTAAAGCAAGGTATTATCCCATCAACATTATATAAACAGATAATGACAGTTATTGGGTGCTGTAAGAGGACTCTAACCATGCTGGAGAATTGTTACTCTTTGACACTTGCTCCTCTATGGATGAGAGAAAGGGAAACATATGTCTTCCACTTTTCCACTGGGAGGTGTTGATTGAATAGGAAAATAGCTACCACTCTTCTGTGATCCAGCCAGTTTCCACATATCCTGGACCCACTCAGAGCTGTATTTTCTGTTATACCAGAGCCATGATGGGCTGAAGACAGCCTTTTTATTTTCAGGGGGACTGGGATGATTTCTTGAAAAAATTAAGCCTGTTCGTTCTTTGTTGTAGGACCCAGTCATATAGTGGACATATATGGAAGTTAATTCTGTGTCATTTAAGTTGTTGCTTTGCATACACAGGAGGGGAAAGAATGATGTTTATCAGTAAGTTCATAGCATTGCTATGACAGTAGTTCAGGCTGAGAAGTCTTTCAATCTACCTCCCTTTATCTCACTGATTTCCTGCAAGCCCTGAGGCAATAATTTCTTACCTCTTCTTGGCACCCCGATTTCCTAGGTACAAAAACGAAGCTGCTTCGTCCGGGGCTCTTCCAACACTGAATTCTATAGAAGTGACCATTCCGGCAGTTACCTTTCCTCCTAATAGTGATACTCTGCATGTTTAGTTTTCCTTTATTGTTAGAGCTGAAGAAAATCCCTGCGCTGGAGGATCCGTTTATCCTGCGGGATAAAGATACTTTGGTAGTTAGTGATGGTGAGAGCAGTGATGTTTTGATTTGGCTAGTTTAGACCGGATGCTGGTTGATACTACAGGAGATGTGGCTTGCTCGGACTGCCATACCTGATGCGAGTCTAGGACCTTGTGATTCTGAGCGCTAAGGTAGTGACTGTGTGGTGTACGGTTGACATGTTTTATGAAAAGGAAAGCTTGTTGTACAATGTGTGATGCAAGGGGTATAATGAGTATATGTATATAGAATCTTTCTAATATTGACATCAGACATTGAGCAAGTTCTTTTTGGATTTATTATCTATAGTATAAGTCCTCTCCTATTTTTGGATGTATAGTTGACTTTGCATTTTTCTTTTAGTTTAAACTGCTCAAAAAAAGTAGTACTATTAATTCTCTTATGTCATTGTACTTTAACATACAGTTGACCCTTGAACAACACAGGGATTAAGGGCACCAACCCCCACCCCCAGTCAAAAATGCATGTATAACTTTTGACTCCCCCCAAACCTAACTACTAATAGCCTGCTATTGACCATAAAACTCATCAATAACAGTCTATTAAAACATATTTTGTATGTTATATGTATTATTTACTGTATTCTTACAATATGGTAACCTAGGAAAAAGAAAATCTTATTTAAAAAAATAATAAGGAAGTTGGAGCACCTGAGTGGTTTAGTGTCTGCCTTTGGCTCAGGTCATGATCTCAGGGTCCTGGGATCGAGCCCCGCATTGGGCTCCCTGCTTGGTGGGGAGTCTGCTTCTCCCTCTCCCTCTGCCCCTCCCCCCGCTCATATACACACACTCTGTCTCTCTCAGATAAAGAAATCTTTAAAAAAATAATAAGGAAGGTAAAGTATGTTTATAGTACTGTATTGTATTTATAAAAAAATTCCTTGCATGAGTGCACACCCATGCAGTTAAACCATAGTAGCTCAAGGTTCATCTATGTTGGGTTTTGGATGTTTTCAATTTTCCCTACTGTGCTATATGCTTACTCATAATTTTTATTAATGTACGATATTCTATGTAGAAGTTTTCATTGACTTAAAAACTTTCTTACAGACTGAGGCTAAAAGGTTTTGAGATCTCCTAGGATTTTTACTTTTGTCTTATCATTGTCCTGAAAGAAGCTCAGCTTGTTTAAGCCCATTAAGAAGCAAATGGACTAGATAGAATAGAACTATTTCAGGATCACAAATGAATTCATTTGAATACTCTGTGGAAAGTTATCTAAACAACGAGTCTCTTCATTATTAACATGCAAGGCTTATCTTTTAAAAGAGTAATGAAAACAATGGGAATACAATAGAGCTAGTATTTTGCAACTTGTAGATCGTTGGCGCCTCCTCTTCCGCTCCACCCCATTTCAATCTGTAGACTAATACTTCCCCTTTGGCGACATAAGGCGTGCAAATTCTTTATGGGACGTGTCATAGTTTGCAGCTACCTAAGATGTTCTGCAAGACGAATATATCTTACCATCCTTGTAGTGCTATTTTTGTTAAATGGCTTTGAGGGTGTAAAATGTTTGGATAGTATCCTGGTAGTTTATTTCAGGATATAGGATTTGATCTGTCTCTTCCAATTTTAGAAAAATACCAAAGTGTGTTGACTGCGTTGGATCTGGCAGATTGCGGGTGGGCATAGAAGGTTGAGTAAGAGCTGCAGTGACTTCTGTAGAGAGACGGTTGCCTGGGCCAAACGTGATATACGCAAAAAAGTCATCCCAGAAGACTTTTATCTCTGATTTGGATTATTTCTGTAAGGAGCCTTATTTGATTCTAAATTCACAGATCATTTTCACCACCGTCTGCCTTGGGATAGTAAAAGCTGGCATGAAGGTTTAGGTAGCTTTAGGCTAATGCCTAAGGTGGAGCCACCAGTTTCCTTTTGGCTAAGTCACGTGTCTCCAGCTGCTCCCTCTCCTGGGCATCAGGCCCACGCTCTTCCATCACGGCTCTGGCTCTTCTCTGATAATTCCTGCAGGACGAGAGAGTAAACTATTA
This sequence comes from Ursus maritimus, assembly GCF_017311325.1. Lineage (NCBI taxonomy): Eukaryota > Metazoa > Chordata > Mammalia > Carnivora > Ursidae > Ursus > Ursus maritimus. The sequence continues at coordinate 63,015,047 of NW_024424452.1, forward strand.
GCAGTATAAAGACGAGCTGGCCAGGGCAGTTTAGAAACATTCCAGGGATTCCCTACTTCCCTGAGGCCAAAGTTTAGGATCTCTACTGTGTATGGATTAATATTTTAATGCTCTGTGGTTTTATCCCCCCTTGTTGCTCAGTCTGTCTCTTGTCCTGTCCTGAGTCAGTTTGTCAGATATCTCCTGTTCTATTAGTTTCAAGCATTATTAACACTCTGTTCCCGATCTTCAGGGGAAAACAGAGCATTTACTCATATCCCTCAGCACACGGCACAGCCCGTCATTGGTCCGTGCGAGTCTCTTCATTTTGTCCGCATTTATTCCCTGTATAGGTTTCCCTCGTTATCCAAAAGCACAGCGCTCGTGTGCAAACTTGTGTAAGCCAAAATGGTGTAAAGCAAAGAAACAGTGACCGTCAATTTATATGGGAAACATTTGGAGGGTCCCCAGGCTTTTCCCGACACCGTAGGACACATCTTGTAATGGCCGCACCGAGTAAACGAAGACCCAGCGCTTCAGAGGCGGGTGCAGAGGCTCGGGGACGCGCCCAGAGGCGGGCGCAGACGCGCGGGGACGCGCTCAGAGGCAGGTGCTGACGCTGATGTCCTGGCTGTCATTCCGCCGGAGGACGCGGGGCGGCGCCACTCTCGCCGCGGGGGCGCGCCCCTCCCCCCCAAGGGGAGCTGGACAGCAAGTGCGGGAGGCTCCTTCCGCTTTTTGCCTTTTTTCGGGAAAGTGAAAACGTCTTCTTTGGTGGGTGGAAATAAGTGCTCCCACGGATATTTTGCAAAAGCTGATTGGCATGATGTGACTTCTTGAAAAGCAGGGAAAAGCCGGAATGTGCATCTCCCGCTCTGCCCTCCCAAAGGGCATAGGGAACCGTTCTTTGTTTATTGATTATGTTTTTATTTTTGAGGGAACTGCTTTTGATGTTTGACATCCTTGGCATTGTATGTATTTTTGTGAAGTATGTCATATTTCTGTATATATTTCAGTTCATACGAACGTTCTGAGTTGGACTTATTTCTGTGGCTTTTTGTCTTTCATTTTTAAAAGATTTATTTACTTATTGGAGAGAGAGTGGGGAGAAGCAGAGGGAGAGGGTCCTCAGCCGACTTCCCACTGAGCGCGGAGCCCCACGCGGGCCTTGATCTCCTGACCCTGAGATCACTGGGCCACCCGCCTGCCCCTTTGTGTTGCTTCAAGAAAAACAAAAAAACAACTACTCAGCAGCTTTTGGAAAAAAGTTTACAAAGTTTTCTGGGTGACTGTCTTCCAAGTTCATTGCTTCTTATTGCTCTACGATATTCCAAACATGAGGGCTCTGCGGGCTCGTGGGTGACCCCAGACCCCGTGGCTGGACAGTCCTCATGTTTTGCCGAAGTGTCCGCACCTGGACGGACACCTGGACGGACACCTGAAGTGTCCGCACCTGGACGGACACCTGCACGGACACCTGGACTCTCGTTCCTCTCCACAACCACAGATAACACGCTGAGTATCTCCGTGTGGGGTCTGGTGTGAGACTGTCTCTGGGATATTTGTTCAGGAGCCAGGTTGCTGGGCCCTAAAATACTGACTTAATTTGTCTAGGTCCTGCCAGATTATTCCAGAATGTTTTCCCCAGTTTTCACTATTAATACACAGTGAATTAGCACGTATTTAATTTTTCAATTTTTACCAATCCAATGAGGGAAAGCAGTATCTTGCTTTACTTTTTATTTTATATTTGTCTGATGTCTAATGCCTTTGAGAAAACGTTTATTTTTAGCCATTTGGGTAAACCCGTCGTGAATTGCCTGTTCATATCCTCTTATCTTTTCCTATAGGGTTTCCTGATTTCCCTTATTTATTCTCAAGGGTTCTTTGGATCTTTGGATCTTCTTGATATTATTTTATTACCAATGTGAAGGGTATGAGGGATTGTCACTAAGCTCCTGGTTTTCTTTCCTTCTATTAGAGGCTAACGGAAAAGTGATGCTTCTCAGAGTCCCTTACGGGTTTTGTTTCCAACGTGGCTTAGGTTTGATGACTTTCCATTGGATTTTGAAGACCCAAGCGAAGCCAGGACTAACTTCTGTTGTTTGCACTTACAAGCACTGCTGAGGAACGCACATTCTTCCGGAGCGGTGTCAGCAGAGGTCTAGTGCTCAGGTGTTCTTTTCCTGAGATCTAGGCTGGGGCTGGTTTGTCCCTGCTCCTGGGGTGGCTGGTGGCTGAGGGAGCACCGTCTGGGGGCTGGCAGCAGCGGTAACGTCAGCCGCAAGGCTTCCTAATTCTAGCAGTGGGAGTGTGCTCTGTGCCCAGAACTTCAGATCCGAGAAGCGGCAGCCACTTCCTTGGTGGCCTGCTTTGAAGTTGGTTCTTGGTGAGTACTTCCAAAAAGATCCTAGAATCTTTTTTGTCAACCCTTCCAAGAGTCTCTGCAATAAGAAATTCCCTGTTGTGAGTCTCTTACTATTTAAACTATTTGGAGTGGATGCAGTTGTATGTAATCACTGGAATCTTAACATATAGAATCAGGTTTAGGTATTATATATATCTTCCTCTAATATTTCATACCTCCTTCACATCTGTTGTGTCCCTGCTTGAACAGAAATACTCAAAGTCTGATATGACCAGTTCTATTTTTCACTTATGTTTTGTGCTATTTTCTTCTCATTTAAGGAATTCTGTCTCACTCCTAGGTTACATTCTCTTCTCCATAGTCTTCTATGAGCTTAATCATTTCACCCTTTACATTTAAGCCTTTAAACTATCTAGCATCCTCTTGAGTGTATGATGTAATGTAGGTATTCAGTTTTATTCTTCTTAATATGGCAAGCCAGTTTTTCAACATCATCTCCCATATAGTTTTTACTCACTGATTTTTCATGCTACGTTTGTGGGTTTCCCATATATAGGTAAGTTCATTTCTGAGGGTCTGTTCCTTTTAGGTTTGATTTTCCGTCGTCAGGCAGTACTACGCAGTTCTTAAAGTAAGGCTTTGCAATGTGTATAATTACTGGAAGTGTCCCCCTTTTCAAAGTTGAGGGACTTGTCTTCCATGTAAGTGTGGGGTTTTTTAAAAAGTCCTGATGCTGTTTGATTGATATTTATTAAATTTATAGATTAAATTAAGGATTATTGTCACTTCTGTAATATCATCCATGACTGTGAAAGACCTCTTCATTTATTTAGATCATTTATGTGCTTTTACTAGAGTTCTAGAATCTTCTCCACTGAGGATTTTTGTTTTCGTTGCTGATGCTTCATATGTTTTATTGCTAAGGGTAGTGGTATCTTGCTTTTGTATTTTTTCTAGTTATTATTGGGATAAAGAAATCTTTTCAGTGTCTTTCACTTGTGTGGCATGAGTTCCTTTATAAATATTTTTAAACTTAAAGTTTAGTTAGTAATATCTAAAGTTTATAGGTAAGATTCTGATCCACCTATATGGGTTTTTTGGGTTTCTGATCCAATGTGTGTGGTTTTTTTTCCCTGCAGCACTAAGCAATTCTTTATGACACCAGCTAAGTGTTTTATAATTCAAGTTAATTTTGACGTTATCGCCTGGAGATAGCATCAGAGCCCACAGGTTAAGGATTCAGTCCTACAGACTGCCAACCAAAGGTTCAGGTTGCCACTGGGCTTCTGACTGACCAGTTATAGGTTCTCTCCTTGGGTTCAATTAATTTGCTAGAGCAGCTCACAGAGCTCAGAGAAATATTTTACTTACTAGATTACCCTAAAAGGATATAACTTTATTATAAAAGTTTATTATAAAAGGATATGGCTCAGGAACAGTCACATGAGAGAGATGCATAGGGCAAGGTGTGGGGAAGGTGTGGAACTCTTATGTTCTCTTAGCATGGCACTTTCCCCAATGTGTTCACCAACCTGGAAGTGCTCCTAATCCAGTCCTTCTGGTTTTTAAGGAGGCTTCATTATAGGGGTTTGATTGAGTAAATCATTGCCTTTGGTGACTGAACTCAATCTCCAGCTCCTCTCCCCTCCTGGAGGTCAAGGTTAAAATTTCCAGCCGCCTTTTTTTTTTTTTTAAAGATTTTATTTATTTATTTGACAGAGAGAGAGAGACAGCCAGCAAGAGAGGGAACACAAGAAGGGGGAGTGGGAGAGGGAGAAGCAGGCTTCTGGTGGAAGAGCCCGATGTGGGGCTCAATCCCAGAACCCTGGCATCACGCCCTGAGCCGAAGGCAGACACTTAACAACTGAGCCACCCAGGTGCCCCAAAATTTCCAGCCTTCTAATCGCAAGGTTTTCTTCCCTGGTAACCTGTCCTCATCCTTGGGTGCTTTCTGAAAGTCATCTCATAAATTCAGCGGTGGTTGAAAGGGGTTTGTTGTGACTATTCCAAGATGCCTTTATTGCTGTGATCACTTAGGAAATTCCAAGGATTTTAGAGGCTCTATGCCAGAACTGGGTGAAAATCAAATATATATTTTTCGTTAATAAATCATAATATCACAGGGCACCTGGGTGTCTCAGTCAGTTAAGCATCCGTCTTTGGCTCTGGTCATGACTCCAGCTGGGGTCCTGACTCTTGGTTTCAGCTCAGGTCATGATCTCAGTGTCCTAAGATCAAGCCCCATGTCAGGCTCCACACTGAGTATGGACCCTGTTTGGGATTCTTTCTCCTTCCCCTCTGCCACCACCCTGCCCCTCATCTTGCACCAGCTCTCTCAAAAAACAAAAGATCATAATATCACAATAGTTATATAGGCTTTTAAAAGCAATACTTTTTTTACAGCAAAATAATTGAAATATAATCCTAGATCATGATATGCACTATGTAGATTCTTTTGAAATTATTGTCGTTGTTGTGACTTCCTTTTTGTATTGTGTGTGATTAGTTTTTGTGTATCTATGGCTCTCTTTGGGGAGTTATAATCCTAAAATCTAGAAACATTACTAACATTTTAATTTAGTAGGTTGTGTTTTACACTCAACATTAATTAAAATCTCTAATATTTAAAGTGTTTCATCATTTTTAAACAACTATATAATATTTTATCCAACCAGAAAAACACCCATCCCTTGGTTTCCATTACGTATTTCTCCTTAGTTTGCCCACTATATTTTAGGCTAACTTTTCACACCTTCACCCAGTTCTCTTTGTCCACCTTGACATCTGCCCTCCAGAATCTTTCCCATGCATGTCTCAAATTTCTGGTTCAGTTCTCTCATTAATTCCAGGTGCAGATTTCCTATTGCCTTAAAAATATTTTCATAGGAATGTGGGAGTGGATCCAAACTCAACTTCTCTTTCCTCTAAACCCAAATTACTCCCTTATTTATTGCCTGCCCTGGTGGATGGTAACAGTTCTGGCACAACCCTTAACCAGTCTCTTAAGCCAAAATCTGGGAGTTGTGCAAGTTAGCCAAGTTCCTCACACTTCCTCACACTTCCTCTTTATTAAATCCAATCAGTCACTAAATCTTGTTAAAATACACCTCAGAACATATTTCTTAAAATACTCATCTTGTTCTTTCCAGGGGAATGTTTAATGCTCTTCTCACAATTATTCAGTGGCTCTCCATTGACTTCAGAGACAAATTTTAAACTTTGGGTGTATATCCAAGCAGAAAGGTGAATGTGTTTGGGGTAGAGGAGCTAGATTCGCTCCCTTATAGAATGTCCAGCCTTGGAATAGACGGTCTTGAAAGGAGTGATTTCAGTGTTCCCTGGAGATGTTCAAACAGAGACTGGAGGAAGCTGTACTGGGTACTTGTAACCCTGGAGAGGCTGAATGTGGGGACCACTAACATTCCGTACAACCAGAAAAGACCACCATGTTTGACTTCTAAAGGACGAGTGGCAGCCGTGATCCGTTTGCCTCCTTCCTTTGATTTGAGACTGCTTTAAATAGGTAAAAAATTCTTCAACTAGAGGTATTTTAGAAGCTGCCATTCATTAGATTCACGTTTATGGATTTAACTTAATAGATTAAAATTAATTTTTTTCTTTTGAAGTATTTCCCTCTGACACATCTAATTTTTTTCCTTTGAACGTTGGTTTGCTTCATGAGCTCTTAAAGAACTTCCCAAATAAATCCATATTCTAACATAGGTCCTAAAAAGTGGTTGGTAATCATTGTTACTTATGTTCTATGATATTCTTTGGCCAATTTTATTAGATTTATTAGATTAAATTTCTTGATCTGTTTTTGTCCAATTTCAGCTCTTGATTAATCGAAGTTGCATAGCTTCTTTTTCTTTCTTTCTTAGGGAAAGGCCTTGATGGAAGCCAAATATGAACTTTATACACATTTTAATAGGCTCCGTAGGGACTCTCGTCAGAGGTCTATATACCAAAGTCACATTTTTTGCTTTCTTTCTTTCTTTCTTTCTTTCTTTCTTTCTTTCTTTCTTTCTGGTTGACACATAATGTCACATTAGTTGCAGGTGTACAACTTAGTTATTTGACAAGTTTGTGTATATGTTATGCCGTGTTTACCACAACTGTAGCTAACTTCTGTCAAGGTACAATGCTATTATAATGTTGTCAGTTGTATTTTATGCTCTGCCTTTTATTCCTGTGACTTATTCTTTCCATCAGTGGAAGACTGTATCTCCCTTTCCTTTCACCCCTGTTGCCCAACGCCCTCCATTCCTCCCCTCTAGCAACATCAGTTTGTTCTCTGTATTTATAGGGGTGATTCTGCTTTTCATTTCTTTACTTATTTTTTTTTCTTTATAGATTCCACTTATGAGTAGAATCATATGGTATTTTTCTTTCTTGGTCTGGTTTACTTTACTTAGCATAATACACTTTACGTCCATCCATGTTGTCACAAATGGCATGATGACATCCTTTTTATGGCTGCGTAATAGTCCAGTGTGTGTGTGCGCGCACGCCATATTTTCCTGTCAGTTTGTTTATTAATGGACACTTTGGTTGCTTCTATAACTTAGCTACTGTAAATAATGCTGCAATAAACATAGAAGTGCATATATCTTTTCACATTTGTGTTTTTATTTTCTTTTGAGTAAATACCTAATAGTAGAATTATTGGGTCATATGGTATTTCTGTTTTTAATTTTTTGAGGAATTTCCATACTGTTTTTCACAGTGGATGCAACAGTTTACATTCCCACCAGCAGTGCGGGAGGAATCCTTTCCACATTCTTGCCAACATTTGTTGTTTCTTGTCACATGGATCTTAGCCATTCTGATAGGTGGGGGGTGATATCTCATTGAGGTTTTGATTTACATTTACCTGATGATGAGTGATGTTGACCATCTTTCACGTGTCTATTGGCCATCTGTATGTCTTCTTTAGAAAAATATCTATTCAAGTCCTCTTCTCATTTTTTAATCAGATTATTTGGGTTTTTTTTTTTTTTGGTGTTAAATTTATTAATTTTTAATATATTTTGGGTATTAACCCCTTATTGGATGTGTCATTTGCAAATATCTTCTACCATTCCATAAGTTGTCTTTTTATTTTTTTGATAGTTTCTTTTGCTATAAAAAAGTTTTTAATTTTGATGTATTCCCAATAATTTATTTTTGCTTTTTTCCCCTTGTCCTAGGAGACATACCTAGAAAAATGTTGCTATGGCTGATGTCAAAGAAATTACTATGTTTTCTTCTAGGATTTTTATGGTTTCAGGTCTCACATTTAGGTCTTTAATCGATTTTGAGTTTATTTTTGTGTTTGGTGTTAGAAGGTAGTCTGGTTTCATTCTTTTATGTGTCCAGTTTTTCCAACGTCATTTATTGGAAAGACTTTCTCTTCTCTGTTGTATAGTCTTGCCTTCTTTATCATAGATTAATTGACCATATAATCATGGGTTTATTTCTGGGGTCTCTGTTCTGTTCTGTTGATTTATGTGTTTGTTTTTGTGCCAGTTCCATACTGTTTTGATGATTACAGCTTTCTGGTATATCTTGAAATCTGGGACTGTGATACCTGCAGCTTTGTGTTTCTTTCTAGGATTGCTTTGACTATTTGAGATCGTTTGGGGTTCCATACAAATTTTAGGATTATTTGTTCTAGTTTTGTGAAAAGTGCTACTGGTATTTTGATAGGGATTTCATTAAATCTGTAGATTGCTTTGAGTAGTATGAACATTTTAACAATGTTAATTTTTCCAATCCATGATGATGGAATATCTTTCCATTTGTTTGTGTCATCTTCAATTTCTTTCATCAGTGTTTTGTAGTTTTCAGAGTACAAGTTGTTTACTTTTTAAGTTTATTCTTAGTTATTTTATTCTTTTTGGTAAAGTTGTAAATGGTATTGTTTCCTTAATTTCTCTTTCTGCTACTTCGTTATTAGTGTGTAGAAATACTACCAATTTCTGGGTATTAATTTTGTATCCTGCCACTTTACTGAACTAACTTATTCTAGTAGCTTCTTAATGGAGTTTTTATTTTTTAAATTTTTTAAAAAAAGATTTTGTTTATTTGAGAGAGAGAGGTGGGAGGGGCTTAGGGAGAGGGAGAGAGAATCTCAAACAGACTCCATGCTGAGCACCGGGTATGACACAGGGCTCTATCTCATGCCCCTGAGATCATGACCTGAGTCAAAATCAAGAGCTGGACGCTTAAGCAACTGAACCACCCAGGTGCCCCTTATTGGAGTCTTTAGAAATTTCTGTGTATATTCCTCCCCTCTAGCAACATCAGTTTGTTCTCTGTATTTATAGGGGTGATTCTGCTTTTCATTTCTTTACTTATTTTTTTTTCTTTATAGATTCCACTTATGAGTAGAATCATATGGTATTTTTCTTTCTTGGTCTGGTTTACTTTACTTAGCATAATACACTTTACGTCCATCCATGTTGTCACAAATGGCATGATGACATCCTTTTTATGGCTGCGTAATAGTCCAGTGTGTGTGTGCGCGCACGCCATATTTTCCTGTCAGTTTGTTTATTAATGGACACTTTGGTTGCTTCTATAACTTAGCTACTGTAAATAATGCTGCAATAAACATAGAAGTGCATATATCTTTTCACATTTGTGTTTTTATTTTCTTTTGAGTAAATACCTAATAGTAGAATTATTGGGTCATATGGTATTTCTGTTTTTAATTTTTTGAGGAATTTCCATACTGTTTTTCACAGTGGATGCAACAGTTTACATTCCCACCAGCAGTGCGGGAGGAATCCTTTCCACATTCTTGCCAACATTTGTTGTTTCTTGTCACATGGATCTTAGCCATTCTGATAGGTGGGGGGTGATATCTCATTGAGGTTTTGATTTACATTTACCTGATGATGAGTGATGTTGACCATCTTTCACGTGTCTATTGGCCATCTGTATGTCTTCTTTAGAAAAATATCTATTCAAGTCCTCTTCTCATTTTTTAATCAGATTATTTGGGTTTTTTTTTTTTTGGTGTTAAATTTATTAATTTTTAATATATTTTGGGTATTAACCCCTTATTGGATGTGTCATTTGCAAATATCTTCTACCATTCCATAAGTTGTCTTTTTATTTTTTTGATAGTTTCTTTTGCTATAAAAAAGTTTTTAATTTTGATGTATTCCCAATAATTTATTTTTGCTTTTTTCCCCTTGTCCTAGGAGACATACCTAGAAAAATGTTGCTATGGCTGATGTCAAAGAAATTACTATGTTTTCTTCTAGGATTTTTATGGTTTCAGGTCTCACATTTAGGTCTTTAATCGATTTTGAGTTTATTTTTGTGTTTGGTGTTAGAAGGTAGTCTGGTTTCATTCTTTTATGTGTCCAGTTTTTCCAACGTCATTTATTGGAAAGACTTTCTCTTCTCTGTTGTATAGTCTTGCCTTCTTTATCATAGATTAATTGACCATATAATCATGGGTTTATTTCTGGGGTCTCTGTTCTGTTCTGTTGATTTATGTGTTTGTTTTTGTGCCAGTTCCATACTGTTTTGATGATTACAGCTTTCTGGTATATCTTGAAATCTGGGACTGTGATACCTGCAGCTTTGTGTTTCTTTCTAGGATTGCTTTGACTATTTGAGATCGTTTGGGGTTCCATACAAATTTTAGGATTATTTGTTCTAGTTTTGTGAAAAGTGCTACTGGTATTTTGATAGGGATTTCATTAAATCTGTAGATTGCTTTGAGTAGTATGAACATTTTAACAATGTTAATTTTTCCAATCCATGATGATGGAATATCTTTCCATTTGTTTGTGTCATCTTCAATTTCTTTCATCAGTGTTTTGTAGTTTTCAGAGTACAAGTTGTTTACTTTTTAAGTTTATTCTTAGTTATTTTATTCTTTTTGGTAAAGTTGTAAATGGTATTGTTTCCTTAATTTCTCTTTCTGCTACTTCGTTATTAGTGTGTAGAAATACTACCAATTTCTGGGTATTAATTTTGTATCCTGCCACTTTACTGAACTAACTTATTCTAGTAGCTTCTTAATGGAGTTTTTATTTTTTAAATTTTTTAAAAAAAGATTTTGTTTATTTGAGAGAGAGAGGTGGGAGGGGCTTAGGGAGAGGGAGAGAGAATCTCAAACAGACTCCATGCTGAGCACCGGGTATGACACAGGGCTCTATCTCATGACCCTGAGATCATGACCTGAGTCAAAATCAAGAGCTGGACGCTTAAGCAACTGAACCACCCAGGTGCCCCTTATTGGAGTCTTTAGAAATTTCTGTGTATAGTATCATATCATCTGCAAATAGTGACAGTTTAACTTCTTTTTCTTTTTTGATTGCTGTGACTAGAACTTCCAGTACTATGTTGAATCCAAGCGGTGAGAGTGGACATCTTTGTCTTGTTCCTACCTTAGAGGGAAAGCTCTGTTTTTCACCATTGAGTGTAATGTTAGCTGTGGGTTTTTCATAAATGGCCTTTATTATGTTGAGGTATGTTCTTTCTTCTTTTTGTTGAGAGTAGTTTTTTTTTTTTTTTAATCATGAATGGATGTTGTACTTTGTCAAATGCTTTTTCTGTATCAATTGAGGTGATCATATGATTTTTATTTTTTATTTTATTGGTGTGGTGTATGACATTGATTCCAAAGTCACTTACTTACTATTTATTTATTTATTTATTTATTTATTTATTTATTTTTAAGTAGGCTCCATGCCTAGTGTGGATCCCAACACAGGGCTTGAACTCACAACCCTGAGATCAAGACCTGAACTAAGATCAAGAGTTGGATGCTTAACCAACTGAGCCACCCAGGCGCCCCCCCAAATCACTTTTTTAATGCTTTGTTGTAGTGTGACATTTTATTATAATTGATGTCAAATACATTTATTGCTGCTCTTTTCTGTATTGTCAGTGTTAGGTAACAAAATGCATCATGTGAATCCCAGTTCATCACACAAGGGCAGTCAACTTCTTAAAAAAAATATATAAAGGTCCATGGTATTGAAGACTTGGAAAAGCCAGCACGTCTGCAGGCCAATCTGCAAGTGTTTTATAAAGTTGACATACCAAACTATTTCTTCCTTACCTGGAATTTTGAGCCTGATGATGTGCTCAGAGGAGGGAGTTTGCTGTAAGAGTGTCTACTCCATGCTGTCCACATGTGCAGGGAGTTCTGTCCAGGGGGAGCAGAGAGCTACATCCTCATGTGTTCACATCCCTTCATGAGCTGAGGTCATCTTCCTTGCAGGTAGGGACCATGTGTCCTGTGACTTGTTTCTCCTATGATGTGTCTAGCAGTTTGACTACACATTTGTCTTCTTGCCTTGAGACAACCCTAGATATTTATACTGAGGAGGGTCTTCTTTTTATTGTAAAACTTGCGGCATTAGTATCTGAAGCTAGACATGTTAGCTTCTGTTTGATCATAATTGGCCTCTCATACCTGATTTTTTCTTATTTCTCCAGCATAGACCGTCAGTACATGATGATACACAATATGTGATATCTCTGTATTCACCAACATCTTAAACTTAAGCACTTATCATTAATGTCTAACTCCAGATTTGCTTATCAACAACACATTTCCTCTTACCATTTCAACTGATAGATAATACAGGCTTTCAGGGGAAGTTTAGTAGATAAGTCTGATCTAGAAGATCAGGAAAAAGCTTAACATAATGAGACTGCTGTTTAATTCTCATTTTGCATAAGATATGGAACCTGGAAGAAACAGAAACTTATATTGACCCCTTTCAAAATATAGCAGTTCTATTCTGTTCCTCTTTCAACCATTAAGACATACACAAAAGGAAAAAAAAAACACAATGATGTGTTTGTAGGCTCTTAAAGTATAAATTTAAAACAGATAATTATAAATGAATGATGTTATGGGGGGCATAAAACAACACCAAACTCACACTTAGCCCTTCCCCATGTGTGACCTGGGATATATTACTCAAATATTTGAGGATATTGTCATAATGTATTATTATTAGTAAGGGACAGGGAGCATGTTTTCATCAAGATTATATCCTTTGGTGGACCTAGGACGTTCTTTGGCAAATGATAGACTCTTAAGTGTTTGGTTCTATCTTGTCTTTGCTGCTTTTTCTCTCTTTCTCTCTCTTTTTAACTATTTCCACTAAGGATGTTTAATTCAGGTAATATATTCTCAGTAGACTGCATTTGAAGCCTTCCTTCATGAGCTTTGGTCATTGTAACTGTATTGTCAGCCCCAGCAGGGTGCAGGCCATGTGGTCTGTTTCTTTTCTATCCCAATAGAGAATGTTGGTCGGAAGTTTTTCCCAGAGCTGCTGGCTTACTCAGAAGTGGAAGATCCCTGGAATAAAAATTAGGAGAGCAGAGTATGTGTCCAGTTTTGGCACTGCCGCCCTCCAGTCTAGGCCAATTCTAGAACCTTTCATCCCTCAGTTAGCTGCTTTGAAATCATGATGGTAAATCCTTGCTTTGCTTCACAAGCTGACAATAGATGTGGAAGTACCCTTTATATTGTATCATTCTATACAAAACACAGGTTTTCTACGTTTTATAGCATCACTGCTCCCTGCCCAACCAAACTCTGGTGCAGGGACTCATGATTTACTTTTTCCTTGTGTGGGAGGATCACTGCATTTGGCCTTGTTTCCATGTTTGTCCAGCGCTGGGAGTTTTGCTTAGCCATGCACGACAAGTATTTGAGGGTAGTGTATGACTGCAAAGCTGATACCACATGCTAAAGTGAATACCCTTTACTAACTAGGGTGTCTAAGTACATGCAGGAGGAGGGAGAGGGGATCCGTGCAGAAATAATGGGGGAACATTAGTGATTAATAACTTCCCTGTCATTGGATGAATATTATTTTTAACATGAATTTAACAAGTAACTAACAAATAATGCAAGCTTTAGAAAACATTAGTTAGGAATTCTAGAAAGTAGAGTGTTAAATATTACCTAGTTGATGTCATTAAGATCTATTGAATGTAAAACAAAAAAACAAAAACAAAAATGAAAACTTGGTGGATGAAGATATTTTAATCTGTGATCACCTTGCTTATTATACTTTTTCTAATGCTTTTAGGTTAGAGTATATTCTTAGGATTCAGTTGACTACTTATGATTTCCTTCCTTTAGGTTAAACCAGATTTTTATTTATCCTATTTAAGAGTACAGAACCTTTGGAATGAATCTTGATAAAAATAATGATAGGTCATATTTATCGGACACTGTGTTAAGCCTGTTACAAAAATTATTTCAACTTAATTCTTACAATAGTCCTAGGAGGTAATGAAGGTGATTATTTCTGGTTATAGATGAGGAAACTGAGGAGGCTTAAGAGAAATTGAGTAGCTGGTCTGAGCCATAGCTTGAACACGAGTAGCATCAGGGGGGCACCTCGGCAGTTGGTTTCCAAAGCTTAAGGTCATGGCTGCTATCCCACGCTTCTTCTGCTGAATGCATTTTATGAAGTCTAGAGATAGAGTCCATGTACTTTCAGTGGAAAAGAATGGGCAGAAAAGAGCAGATATTCTGTATTCTATACAAGATGAAAGACCTGTCCATGGGTGTACACTTCGAGATTTCTTTAGGCTCTCTGTTAGATATGTAATTTGTGTGATCAGTGAGATGAGCCTTTCTTCGATGAAGATAGTGGGACCTTGTGCCAAACACCTAAAATCCCTGGTCCTGCATTTCCTAATTGATGAAATGACAGTTAGAGGCTGGGTTTGAAAGAAAGACTGCTTTCCCCACTGGGTTTTTTATTTGGGCCCCGTGGGAGGGAGGGGTGGAGGAAGGGAGAGCCTGAGAAAATTTGCCCATCTCCTGCCCATGCACTTAGACTCATAAATCCACCAGAAACTAGTTCTTATGTACCTGTAGAGTTTATACCAGTCTGCATTGTAAAGAATGATTTTATTGGCCTTTGAGAATTTTCTCAAATTTTAGAGTTACTACAGCTACAAGGGGAGTGTTGCCTTGGTAGTGGTTGAACCTAGGTCTTCCCTTACCTGTGGTCCCTGTTTGCATCTCCTTGATAAGTAGCCCAGGACTGCATGTAACTGCTATGCAACCTCCCTGGCTGACCCTGTGGCCTTGGCCCTTGGGGCTGACCTCCTAGCAAGCAGCACCCCACCAGGCCCTATCATGCCCACCTGCAGTTTTTCCTGACTTGTTCATTCAGCAAATAGGTTTTTGGCAAGTTGACTTAGAGCTATTTTGTACCTAGTAAGAGCTCGGGATATACTGTTGATTAAATAATGAAAATATGAAATTAAACAAAGCTTTGACTAGCTGAACACTTAAGGAAAGTTACGCTTATTCATACTCTAGGACCAATTATTTTCATTTTTTGGTGTGACCAACACATCTCAGTCTAGTATAGGTCCTTTGACCAAGGAATGGTGTAAGGGACCAGGAGTCATGGGCTATCCTGAACTGTGGGTGTGGTGGGGGGGTGCAGAAGGGGGTGCCATAGGGAATCTGGGACCTCTGTGTCCAGGTCCTAGCCAGCTAGTTTATACAGTTAAAAAAGAAGGTTAAGTTCATAAGGCTTTGTATCCAATGAGTCTCCCCAGTTTAGATTCAAGGAATTCCATGTAGTAGGCCAGTGTGTTCCAGTTAAATCTCTAGTCATCAACTATGAGAAGAAAAACAGAAGTTCCTGTCTCTGTCTGCTCCCTCCACCCTGGTCAAATTAGTCATGGTCAGAAAGGGTGCTCAGTGCATTCCAGCTAGAGTGCCGGTCCTAGAAGAAGTAAAAATATTTCATGTTCCTACCACGATCATTTGACTCTTTAATAAACTGAATTCACGTCTCTTGTTTTTGTAGAATAAGGAGGACACCTTGTTAGGTTTGCAATCTTAGAGTCCCGTGTTCTACTGACTGAGCCAGTCAGGTATGCCCTATTTATTTATTTGGCCTTGCAATCATTAATCTTTTCAATGGCACCATTTAAGATATTTGTTGGGAAGATTGGACCGTACACACAAGTAGAGGTATGATGAGCCCCATGTACCTATCACCAAGCTTCAGTAATTATCAATGCCATAATAGTTTTGTCTGCTTCTCTCAAATACACACTTTCTCATGGAATAACTTGAAACAAATACCAGGCATCATGTTAATTTTAAGTACTTCAGTATGTGTCTCAAAAAAGGACTTTTTAATATGCTACAATGCCATTATTATACTGAATGCAAATCAAATTTGTTGTTTAATAGTATCTGGTAATTAGTCCATTTTCAGAACTCTCTGTATCTTAGATTAGCAGTCAGAACCAATCTGACACGATTCAATCCTCTTCTCTTTTTTTCCCAGGGGTTTGGAATAGCACATGTGCTAGACGGGCAGTGCTGTATACTTGCTAAACCCACATCAGGAGGCTTACCGTGTCTGCCTGTCTCAGTTGTACTGAAGCTGTGAATGATTTGTGGGTTTGGGGATGACAGCTTGATTCCTTCTTGCAAATTTTTCAGTTGACTGTTTCTCGAATGGGTTTCCCATCCATTAACTATTCATTAAGTGAACCATAAGGACTGCAAAAGGAATTCATTATGGATTGCAAAAGGGTGATTTTCTAATTTTGTCACTTTTTTGCCCCTTTTCGCTAGAACTTTCTGTATTGAAAACTTTTTTTTTATTCACTAGGTGTGCTGTATTACCCTGAAACACAGTTTATACGGGAAATGCTTCTGTTATCTCCCATTAATTCTATTATCAGTGAGGTTTGGTGCCCTAGCATTCTCCAGTGGTATCTATTTTTGTTTTTTATTCCTTTTCATATGTTTGTTATGTTTTTAGATTAATTGAGTTATTATGTTTTTTTATGTTGAAGTAACATATAATACATCATTAGTTTTTTTTTTTTTTTTTTTTATCCCTCAGCTTGTTTTACAGGGTGCTTCATGAGCTTGATGAGGAAGGGCTCATACTTTATTATTTTTTTATTATTTCTTAATTATTTTTTATTTTTTATTATGTTATGTTAGTGGCGCCCCCATACATCATTAGTTTTTGATGTAGTGTTCAACAATTCATTAGTTGCATATAACACCCAGTGCCCATCACCACACGTGCCCTCCTTAATACCCATCACCTAGTTACCCCATTCCCCCAAGCCCTCCCTTCGATGAGCCTCAGTTTGTTTTCCAGAGACCAGAGTCTCTCATGGTTTGTTTCCCTCTCTGATTTCTTCCTATTCAGGTTTTCTCCCTTCCCCTGTGGTCCTCCACACTATTCCTTATGTTCCAGATACAAGTGAAATATGACAATTGTCTCTCTCTGCTTGACTTATTTCACTTAACATAATCCCCTCCAGTTCCATCCATGTTGATGTAAATGGTGGGTATTCATCCTTTCTGATGGCTGAGTAATATTTCATTGTATATATGGACCACATCTTCTTTATCCATGCATCTGTTGAAGGACATCTCGGCTCCTTCCACAGTTTGGCTATTGTGGACATTGCTGCTATGAACATTGAGGTGCATGTACCCCTTCTTTTCACTACATCTGTATCTTTGGAGTAAATACCTGGTAGTGCAATTGCTGGGTCATAGGGTAGCTCTATTTTTAACATCTTGAAGAACCTCCTTGCTGTTTTCCAGAGTGGCTGTACCAGCTTGCATTCCCACCAACAGTGTAAGAGAGTTTCACTTTCTCTACATCCTCTCCAACATTTGTTTCCTGTCTTGTTAATTTTTGCCATTCTAACTGGTGTAAGGTGGTATCTCATTGTGGTTTTGATTTGTATTTCCCTGATGGCTAGTGATGTTGAACATTTTTTCATGCGTCTGTTAACCATTTGTATGTCTTCTTTGGAGAAATATCTGTTCATGTCTTCTGCCCATTTCTCGACTTGATTATTTGTTTTTTGGGTGTTGAATTTGAGAAGTTCTTTATAGATCTTGAATACCAGCCCTTTTTCTGTAATGCCATTGGCAAATACCTTCTCCCAATCCGTGGGTTGCCTCTTAGTTTTGTTGACTGTTTCCTGTGCTGTGCAGAAGGTCTTTATCTTAATGAAGTCCCAAAAGTCCATTTTTGCTTTTGTTTCCCTTGCCTTTGGAGACATGTCTTGAAAGAAGTTGCTGTGGCCAATGTCAAAAAGGTTTGACACCTAGGATTTTTATGGATTCTTGTCTCATATTGAGGCCTTTCATCCATTTAGAGTTTATCTTTGTGTATGGTGTGAGAGAATGGTCGAGTTTCATTCTTCTGTATATAGTTGTCCATTTTTCCCAGCACCAATTATTGAAGAGACTGTCTTTTTCCATTGGATATTTTTTCCTGATTTGTGGAAGATAAGTTGACCATAGAGTTGGGGGTCTATTTCTGGGTTCTCTATTCTGTTCCATTGATCTATGTGTCTGTTTCTGTGCCAAAACTATGCTGTCTTGATGATCATAGCTTTGTAATATAGCTTGAAGTCAGGCATTGTGATGTCCCTAGCTTTGGTTTTCTTTTTCAACATTACTTTGGCAATTCAGGGTCCTTTCTGTTCCATACAAATTTTAGGATTGTTTGTTCCACCTCTGTGGAAAATGTCAATGATATTTTGATAGGGTTCACATTGAAAGTGTATATTGGTCTGGGCAGCACAGACATTTTCACAATATTTATTCTTCCAATCCATGAGCATGGAATGTTTTTCTCTGTGTGTCTTCCTTTATTTCTTTCATCAGTGTTCTGTAGTTTCTAGAGTATAGATCCTCCTTCACCTCTTTGGTTAAGTTTATTCCTAGGTGTCTTATGATTTTTGGTGCAATTGTAAATGGAATTGATTCCTTAATTTCTTATTCTTCAGTCACATTGTTAGTATATATAAATGCAACTGATTTCTGTGCATTGATTTTGTATCCAGCAATCACATTGCTGAATTGTTGTATGAATTCTAGTAATTTGGGGGTGGAGTCTTTTGGAGTTTCCACATAAAGTATCATGTCATCTGCAAAAAGGAGAGTTTGACTACTTCTTTGCCAATCTGATGCCTTTTATTTCTTTTTGTTGTCTGATTGCTGAGGCTAGGACTTCTAGTACTATGTTGAACAAAGGTGGTGACACCATCCTTGCCTTATTCCTGATCTTAAGGGAAAAGCTCGGTTTTTCCCCGTTGAGAATGATATTCGTCGTGGGCTTTTCATAGATGACTTTTGTGATATTGAAGTGTGTTCCCTCTATCCCTATATTTTGAAGAGTTTTAGGGGCGCCTCGGTGGCACAATCATTAAGCGTCTGCCTTTGGCTCAGGGCGTGATCCCGGTGTTATGGGATCGAGCCCCACATCGGGCTCCTCCGCTATGAGCCTGCTTCTTCCTCTCCCACTCCCCCTGCTTGTGTTCCCTCTCTTGCTGGCTGTCTCTATCTCTGTCAAGTAAATAAATAAAATCTTTAAAAAAAAATGAAGAGTTTTAATCAGGAAAGAATGCTGTATTTTCTCAAATGCTTTTTCTGCATTGATTGAGAGGATCATACGGTTCTTGTCTCTTCTTTTGTTACTGTGATCTATCACATTGACTGATTTGCAAAAGTTGAACCACCCTTGCATCCCAGGAATAAACCTCACCTGGTCATGGTGAATAATCTTTTTAATGTACTGTTGGATCTTATTGGCTAGGATATTGTTGAGTATTTTTTCCATCCATGTTCATCAGGGATATTGGTCTGTAATTCTCCTTTTTGATGGGGTCGTTGTCTGGTTTGGGGATCAGGGTAATGCTGGCCTCATAGAAGGAGTTTGGATGTTTTCCTTCTGTTTCTATTTTTTGGAACAGCTTCAGTAGAGTAGGTATGATTTCTTCTTTAAATGTTTGGTAGAACTCCCCTGGGAATTCTGGCCCTGGACTCTTGTTTTTTTGGAGGGTTTTGATTATTGTTTCAATTTCCTTGCTGGGTATTGTTCTGTTTAGATTGTCTATTTCTTCCTGTTTCAATCTTAGTAGTTTGTAAGTTTCCAGGAAGGCATCCATTTCTTCCAGATTGCCTAGTTTTTGGCTTATAGCTGTTGGTAATAAGTTCAAATGATTGCCTGTATTTCCTTAGTATTTGGTCGTGATTTCTCTCTGCTTTCATTCATGATTTTATTAATTTCGGTCCTTTCTCTTTTCTTTTGGGTAAGTCTGGCCAGAAGTTGATCGATCTTATTAATTCTTTCTAAGAACCAGTTTCTAGTTTTGTTTATCTGTTCTACTGTTCTTCTACTTTCTATTTCATTGATTTCTGCTCTAATCTTTATTATTTCTCTTCTCCTGCTTGGTTTAGGCTGTGCACTCGGGAAGAATGAGTATTCTGTTGTTTTAGTGTGGAATGTTCTGTATATATCTATGAAGTCCATCTGGTCCAATATGTCATTCAAAGTTCTTGTTTCTTTGCTGATCTTCTGCTTAATGATCTGTCCATTGATGTGAGTGGAGTGTTGAAGTCTCCTACTATTAATGTATTATTATCGATATGATTCTTTGGTTTGGTTATTAGTTGGTTTATGTAGTTGGCTTCTCCCATGTCGAGGCCATAGATATTTACAATTGTTACATTTTCTTGTTGGATAGACCCTTTAAGTATGATATAGTGTCCCTCTACATCTAAACTGAAGACTGTAGTAAGACTTACTACATACTAAGTAAGACTTACTAAAATCTAATTTGTCTGATATGAGGATTGTTACCCCAGCTTTCTTTTGAGGTCTGTTGGCATGGTAAATGGGTCTCCATCTCCTCACTTTCAATCTGAAAGGTATTTAGGTTCAAAATGAGTCTCTGTTAGACAGCATATGGATGGGTCCTGTTTTTTTTTTTTTTTTCCCCAACCTGAAACCCTGTGCCATTTCATGGGAGCATTAGGCCCTTCATGTTGAGAGTAATATTGAAAGATATGAATTTAGTGCATCATATTGCCTGTAAAGTCCCTGTTTCCATAGATTGTCTGTATATTTCTGGCCTATATTACTCTTGGGATCTTTCTTCTTTTAGAGAATCCCCCATAATATTTCTTGCAGGACAGGCTTGGTGGTCATATAGTCTTTTAGTTTCTGCTGGTCCTGAAAGCTCTTTATTTCTCCATCTGTTCTTTTTTTTTTTTTTTTTTTAAAGATTTTTGTTTATTTATTTAACAGAGACAGCCAGCGAGAGAGGGAACAGAAGCAGGGGGAGTGGGAGAGGAAGAAGCAGGCTCATAGTGGAGAAGCCTGATGTGGGGCTCGATCCCAAAACGCCGGGATCATGCCCTGAGCTGAAGGCAGACACTTAACGATTGCACCACCCAGGCGCCCCTCTCCATCTGTTCTGAATGACAGCCTTGCTGGATAAAGTATCCTTGGCTGCATGTTCTTCTCATTTAGTTCCCTGAATATGTGTTGCCTGCCCTTTCTGGCTTGCCAGGTCTCTGGGGACAGGTCTGACGTTTTTCTGATGTTCCTCTCTCCATAAGAAATCTCTTCACCCTAGTTGCTCTCAGGATAGCTTCCATGGCTCTAACATTTGCAAGTTTCACTATTATATGCTGGGGTGTTGGTCTATTTTCATTGATCTTGGGGTGGGTCCTCTGTGCCTCTTGGACATGAATTCTTTTTTCCTTCCCCAGATTAGGGAAGTTCTCAGCTATAATAACATGATTTTAATGGCTACATGTATAGCCATTGTATATAAAGACATTTTTTACCATGCATTTTTGTTGTTATATATTCTAATTTTTTCATATTTTTACTATTAATAAACATTTACTATTACAGCAGGAACTGTGCTAAGCATTTGACATGTAGTATGTCATTTAATCTTCATGGTAATCCTGTGATGCATCACTCTTTGGATATATCGAATATTTATGTAGGATTGATTTTGCAAAGGTGAATTTTTGGGTCAAGGGGTGAACTTTTTAAACATCATGGACACACATTGCAGAATTGCCCCTTCAAGCTCTTCCTGTTAATGCTATCACCACCTTCTGGGTTTTAGCCTATCTTGAGTCCAAGTTGAGGGAAAAAAATTGACAAACTCATTGCCTATTTGGTGGTTCTTGGAATTCTCATTTTTTCTCCTAGTTTTCCTGCTATTACAATATAGTTCAGGATCTCACTTAGCTGCCTCGTGCAGTCTGTCCATGTATGATGTCACTCTGACATACTCAACTGATGCAGTGACAGAAATCCATCTGGTTTCAGGTGGAGGAGTGTGTATAGAATGGGTGAGATTATAGGAAGCAATACAGGAAGACTTGAGGGAATAAACAGAATGAGCCAGGAAGTACTCACTCATACATTGACATGTTGAGTAGAGAAAGCAGGAGAGGGGACTGGAGAGACAGTGGCCAGTGAAGTAGAGAAAATACAGGGTGGTATCATAGAGGTGATAGCAGAGTATTCTAAGGAGTAAGAATGAGTGAACAATGGAAATTTTCTGAGAGATTAAGAAACTGAATAAGATGAAGACAGATGTTATTGATATAGTATTGGCTACCAGTTTCTGTTGCAATGTGGGATGGAAGTCAAATAGTCAAATTAGATTTGGAAATTAGACTGCTTAAGTGAGGGACTAGAGGTAACAAGTTTAGGTAATTCTGGTCAGTAGTTTTGATGTGAAAGGAAATCAAGAAATGGGACAGTAGTTGGGGGTAAGGAGTGATGTGGGCTAAGGGAGATTTTGTGTGTGTGTGTGTGTGTGTGTGTGTGTGTGTGATGCTGGAAATGTCCAGTAAAGCAGGAAATGTTCCTGACTCAGGAGAGGAAAGGAGTAAAGAAGTGACCTCCTGGCCATGTCACAAGGAATTCAACTAGAAAAATGAGGGGAAGAGCTTGCTTTGGTTTGGAGCAGGTCCTACTTCTTGTGTGAGGAAGAAGGATATCAGTGTAGCTGTTTTTGCATATTTGCAGTTTGTCTTGCTTTTTTCCATTTTCTCAATACATTATTTGAGAAGATCATTATATCTCAACATTGGAAAGACTGGGTTAATGGGGGAGAAAATGTATAAAGTTGTATTGGAAACAATATGTTTAGATGAGAATACAGAGCAGTGTTGGGTCTAATTGAGGTCTATATTCATGATCTTAAAGTGAAAACAGGCAATGAGTGTGTGTCTTTCCTTCATTGTGTTCAGTTGCTTTGGTGAAGTCAAAGAAAAGGTAGATGTCTAGACTGGATGAATTGGGGTTTTGGCTACCATGGTGGGAAAGAGGGGCAGGGGAGCTGGAGTGTTTGAAGCATGTGATTGCAGTGATGGGAAATAAAATTTAAGCAGGTGAGGAAGGGAGTGATGGATTGTGTGACAGTGGCAGGGATGACTGACTCAAGATCCCTGTGGACAGTGGAGCTTCAGAGGGGGTTCTAGAATATAAGCTGAAAGGGTAGAAGGTAATGGTGAAAGATTAGATGTTCCTTCCAGATATATATATATATATTCACTTATGACCAAAACATTAATCAATCAACTGTATTGTGTCAGGTCTTTCTTGAGGTTGTGGGTAGAGGATGGTGACCAAACAATAAAGCCTGCTAACATGGAGTTTACCTTCCGTGAGGAAGAGAGAGACCACAGACTCACATAAATTCAAGGGCTGAAATCACTGAAGAATAAAGAGGAATAGTGGGAAAAAGAGTGACTGGTGTGCTATTTAAGAAAAAGGGGTCAGGAAGTTCTCTCAGTGGAAGAGACAACTGAGCAGAGGCCTGAATCAGATGAAAGAGTGAGTCATTCAAGTATCTTGGGAAGAGTGTCTAGTACAAAAAGCTCTGAGGTGATAGTGACCTCTGTGTGTTCAGGAGGAGGAGGCTAGTAGGTGAGACTGCCTTCAGGGAGAGCAGGAAGAAGGGACAGGAGTGGGGAGGGGGCTCTTGAGTTGAAATGAGGAGTTGGGTTTTGCTCTGAGGGTGACGGAAAGCCATGGAGGACTAGAGTAAAGTTTGAAACTGGTCTTCTGAATGGCTTGCTTGTGTGGGGGTGGAGGAAACACTGAGTGGAGGCAAGGATTCAAGATCTCAGATGAGTTATATCCCTGGGTGTTGGTTTGATCTCCATGTGGATGTCAGAATCACTGATAGGAGCAAGGGTGGAAAGCACAGTGGTTGAGTCAGGAGGTAAGGTATTCAGTGAACGGCGGGGAGGAGATTGGGAATGACAAGAAGTTAGTGGATGGCAGAAAGGAGAAGGATGACAGGTGGTCTAGCTAGTGGCAGGAGTTACAAAGAGGCTGATGGTTTTGAAGGAGAATAAATCATTTGAAAGTGCTCAGGGGGTCAAGGAAGTCACTCACTCACTTCCTATCCCTGATACATGTGGGATTTGACACAAAATGTCTCCATGTAGAGGGCTGCTAGAGGAGGATGGAGGGGCAGCAAGTTATGGTCCATGTGAACCTGTGAGGTTCTCTTCAGAGAGGTTGAGCAGGGATTCTCAGGTTGGGGGACATTTGGCAATGTCTGGAGACACTTAGGCTCTTACAACTGGAAGAGCAGTGGTTATGCTGCTGGTGTCTAGTGCGTAATGGCCAGTGATGGTGCTAACATCCTATAGTGCACAGGACACACAGAATTATCCATCCCAAGACATCAGTGGAGCTGTGGTTGGGAAGCCCTGGATGAAGGATTGAGGGGTATTTGTTCATCATAGAGCTGAAGCTCCAGGGGGGTTGTCCTTTCCTCTCTTCCACATTTCCCCATAACGCTTTCTGATCATTTTTGGCTTGATATACATATTTATTTGATCACACCCAAATACTCTCACATAGGGAAGATCCTGTCTCCCTTTCTGTCATACCCAGTTTCTGAGTTACAGGAAAGACTTGGTTTTCTGGCTGTGTTCAGTCATCAGATGGGTATACTGCAGCAATAATTAATCATTTGAGAATTGAGGGATGTAGTTTCCTTGGTTGGTTCCAGCTAGATTCAGGGAAACTTAAGTCCTATAGAAGAAAAATCCTTTATTTCCCCTCCGAAAATATCCTGGGAGACCAAAGAATGTTCTCTAGTGACCTAAAGGAATGAAGAAAATACAGAGACCTCTTTTGCTGTGCTTTGTTATTCTACATATCAGAGGTAGATTTTGAAATGAGTTTTGTTGTACAAACAAAAATAGGAAGAGGCAAGAAGATTGCACGAGTAGTATCCTTACAGGCATTTGTACATTTGAAATTTCCTTGTTCTAATTGAAGGACAGACCTGGGCCTGGTTTTGCAGGACCCCAAGCGAAGACTGCTTTTTACATGGTGAAAGCTGTACAAAACAAAAATGAAGAAGAATATGCAACAGAGACCTTACATGGCCCTCGAAGCCTAAAGTATTTACTGTTTGGGCCTTTATAGAAAAAGCTTGCTGATCTCTGGGATAGATGTGTCTCCTTCCTACTTCTGACCATGATATGAATGAGTCTTTGTCACAGAATCATAACATTGCCTTTATTCAGAAATCCTAAAAAGTATTTATTGATACTTCTTAGGTGTGAGAGGCCACATTTGCAGGATGTATGCTAGCTGTCAGAGATTTTACTTTAGTAAGAGGTGTAGATATTTTTTTTTAAAGATTTTATTTATTTGAGAGAGAGAGAGAGCACGCATGCATGCACAAGTTGGGGGAGGGGCAGAGGGAGAGGGAGAAGCAGACTCCTCACTGAGCAGGGAGCCCAGTACAACATGGGGCTCAATCCCAGGACACTGGAATCATGACCTGAGCCGAAGGCAGGTTTAATTGTTTAACTGACTGAGCCACCCAGGTGCCCCAAGAGGTGTAAATATTAAACAAATAAGTATACACATGATTAATTAAAATAATTAATTACACAAAGTACTAAGAAGGGTGCCAAAAGAGTATGCAAGGGGGTCGCTGGAGTCTTTTCTGGATAAGTGATTTTAATCTAAATTTGAAGAGTGAATCCACTAATGAGAGGAAGGAGCAGGAGCAGGGCAAGAACTGAGGGAGCAGTTGTGACCTGAAAGGAACCCAAGAGATTTTCCATTTCTTCTACCAGAGTTGGCTAATGGAGAAATCAGCTACATCAATTTCTAAAGGATAATAAATTAGAGAGCAAGGAGTATCAGAAATGAATGAGGGACTTCTGGTCATCACGTTGTCCCAGATGAATCTCAGGTACAGCTAGGATTGAGAACCATGGCACTAGGTGGACCCAGGCCCTCTGGGGTCCTCAGCCAGTGGCCTTCTCGTGCATCTCTTCTGTCGTCTCTTTTCAGGAAGTAAGAACTAAAGTTTGCACCTACCTTAGAGCTATGGTTCTGAGGAGCATGTGAGGATATTTTGAGCCTGTCACGTTCCTCTTCAGGGTGGTGAATTGGCTGGCCAACTCTTCTCTCAGGGGTTAGGGCCTTAGCCTGCCTCCTGTCTCCTCATTCCCTGCCCCTCCCCATTGCCATGCCAGAGACTGTGCGTATCAGTCACTGACATTTCTTAGCCCACTTGGTGGTTGGTAACTGCCCCCTCAGAGAACCATCAGCAGGGTAAACAAAGAGAGGAAGTAGGGTTACCAGTGAAATCCAAAAGGCCGAGCTGTTCTTCAGGTGGAAAACGTACAGCCCGTCACATGATCATCCTCTCTGGGGGCAGGAAATGTTTTAGAGAATGGAGAGCAAACTAGAGCTGCCTTTTCCCATGAGGAACCCCAGGCCTCAGACTGCAGAGTTTTCTCTGTGATTGGGAAGCTGCTGTCTGTGCCCCTCAGTAGCCTCGGCAACAGTGATGCTCACGGGTTGTGTCTTCCAGACCTCACTCCCCCGGGAGAGTTCTGAGCCAGGTGACTCGCTGGTCCTCCTTCTCATGATTGTTTCTTCTGCAGGGCGAACCCTGTTGGAGAAGCTATTCAGCCAGCAGGAGAACGGGCCTCCAGAAGAAGCAGAGAAGTTTTGCTCCCGGATCATTGCCATGGGTCTTCTACTTCCTTTCAGTGACTGCTTCCGGGAGCCGTGTGATCGAAATGCCCAATCCAGCTCAGCTCCGTTTGACGTAAGTAGGAACCTTTACTTCTGTCCGTGAGGCAGATGGCTGTCGAAACAGCGACTGTGATGTATGTCTGTCCAGCCACCCTATAATACAACCAAAACACGCAACGCAAGCCATCCTCCCCTCAGCCACTCCGCAGCTCAACATGTCTGTTTCTGAGCTTTCCTTCTTGACCAGAGTAATCTTAAGGATATTGGCCAAACCTCCTTTTCTGAACAGATGGCCACTTTCGACAGTTTTCTAGCCTGCTTTTATCAGTGAGGATTTTAAAGTGGCTCTGAGTCAGGACTACTGACTTTGCTGGTCGAGGACATTACTTCAGGAGCTTTGGTCCCAGGGGGCCGCAGGTTTCCATGGGCACCTAGAACGCTGTGTCAGTGGCTTCATAGCTCACCTGTGTACTAACCATGGATATGCAGCAGCGTTGTCTGCTTTCTCCCCAGCTCCCATTCACCAAGAGAATTAATACTGCAGGACGGTAATCCAGAAGGCATATTCGTAATTCCTAATGAATATCAGGACAGCTGGATTACCCTTTTCAAGCCAGGGTATTGCTAATCTTTCTCAGGTATGTGGTACATGTGTGACATGGTAGTTGTGTTGAGTCTGCATCGAAAACCCAGATATATAAGAATTCTCCTGTATGATTTTCTCACAAAAAATATTGAAGGTCTAATTTGCGTGGAGCCCAGTTATTTGTGAGGCAGAGTAAGGTTCTCACCCATGTGTGAGTCACTGTTGTCCTTTGCTTCCAGCTACACCTTCTGTGCCTTCAGTGAGTGAGGTAATGGTGAGTTTTGAAAGACAATGAAAATGAGCCCTGACTGAGACCAAGATGTGATAGTAAATAATAAAATGTCTGTATGTCCTGTATTTCTTCTTTGTCTTCTTCATACATTATAACCTATGTTTTTCCTTGATGTCCCTTCAGTATTAGGAAAATTAATCACATAAAATATCGTGAGATCTTCTTGATACTTCCCAAGTGAATGAAGTTTCCTCGGGATGTGCTATGACTTGTGAAAGTTCCCTCTTAAGATCTTTTTATTTATTTAATTATTTTTTAAATGACATTATAACTAATTACTGCTAGGTAGATCTTTTTCTTCTATAGGAAGAACTGGATAATTTAAATTTTTTCTTTCCTTTTTTTTTTTTTTTTTTGGAGAGGTGTTTGTTATTATAGAGACAGAATCTGGGGGACTGTGGTGGGCTAAAAGTCTTATAGAGCTGTGTTCTAGAAAATATATCAATTTATAAATTGGAATTAAAATCATTGTGGTACAGAGAAAAGCAAACCCTAGCCATGTCTAAAGCTTGCCTTTTGATTGAAACTATTCCCAAATTGACTGCATTTTCCTCTCTTAAAGATTAGAAGTCAAAAGTCTTATCACTCAAAAAATGTGAAATCGGAAAACTGAAAAGAATAGGGTAATTCTATACTTTCTTCTTCTTCTTTTTTTAATCTCTGAACTGGCTGCTTCTTATCTCCCACCTCCCCTCCACCCTTGTGTGAGAGAGCAGAAACTCCTCCCATCATTGTCTATCTGCAGGACAGTTGAGTGTGGCGTGGAGAGGGAAAAGCAAACAACAAACAAAATCCCTTAATGTGGTAGGAAGTCATTTCCTCATAATGGGGAATTTGTTTCCCCCAACTTTATGCAATTGCATTTTC
Organism: Ursus maritimus; assembly: GCF_017311325.1. Taxonomy (NCBI): domain Eukaryota; kingdom Metazoa; phylum Chordata; class Mammalia; order Carnivora; family Ursidae; genus Ursus; species Ursus maritimus. The sequence goes on from NW_024424452.1 coordinate 63,042,979, forward strand.
TCCTTAGTTTATCTGTTCTGTAATACATCTCTACTCCCCCTGCCAAACAAAACACAAAATAAACACGAAATTAAAGGCACTCTAGTAAGAAATGTTAGTCCATATACTTAGACAACAGGTCAGTCACAGAACTGTGCATTTGCTATTTGCGGAGTCAAGGATTTTCTTCCAAACCCAGAAGAGGCAGCAATACAAGGAGTTATGTAGACTGAAGCGTTAGTGGAGGAATGGGGAGAAATGTACTTATCTGTGTGGAGAGAAGTTTCTGATAATTAGTCTCTCTGCTGATTTACAGAAAATTGCTGTTGGGAGGATGTCTAAGCAACAATTCTCTTGAGGACAGTTGCCTTCGAGACATAACACCATGTGGGAATAAACTCATTACTGGCACTCTTCCCACCCCAACTTTGTTCCCTTCTCTAAGAGCATCTGATTCCCTCCCCCTTCTCCTCCCTCCACTGGTACACGCAATTAAAGCAATGAAGAGTTTTGATTTAGGGGTCTTGCTGATATGGTTTATGGATTAGCCTTCTTCAACCCCCTTTTTTTTTTTTTTAAGATTTTATTTATTTATTCGACAGAGATAGAGACAGCCAGCGAGAGAGGGAACACAAGCACGGGGAGTGGGAGAGGAAGAAGCAGGCTCATAGCGGAGGAGCCTGATGTGGGGCTCGATCCCAGAGCACCGGGATCATGCCCTGAGCTGAAGGCAGACGCTTAACCGCTGTGCCACCCAGGCGCCCCTTCTTCAACCCTTTTTAGTCCCATGTTATATTATACATTTTTAAGGCCTAACATTTTGCTTTAGAAATCCTATAGAAAATATGAAAGGACTTGACATTTTCTCTTCATCTTTAACTTGGTTAAAGTTTCTAAGAACCCTAAAGGAAAAGGGCTTTGAGTGATAATGTTAATTCATTCACAAATGCTTACCAAATACATTCTATAGGCAGTATTTTAGGCTCCAGAGATATATTAGTAAGGAAGAGAAAAAAGATTTTTTTTTTTTTTTGAGAAATAAGATTTCTGTTGTCTTGAAATTTATATCCTTATCACAGTGGGAAGAGACACATAAAAAATAAAAACCAAAAACCAACAAGAAAAAACTGAAACTAGAACAACAACAAATAACAGTGTAGGTCATGAATTTACATCAGATTCTAGTAAATGCTACAAAGAAAATAAACCCTAGTAATATGATAGGGTCAATGAGGGTGGAGTAGGGTGAATGTGGGGGAAGCTCACTAAGGATCCATGATGGGAGGTCTGAGGGAAGGTCATTCCAGGAAGCTCACCGGGCAAGTACAAAGGGTCTGGGGAGAGCATAGACATGACCGAAGCAAGGCACAGCCTGAGCACCTGTGTAGCTGAAATTTCATGAGATGAGGGCAGAAAGGACTTGGGGTCAGAATATGCAAGGTCTTGAAAGCCATGGAATGACAGATGTTTTTTTGTTGTTCTTTTAATGAGGAGCTTTTGGAAGGTTTTGTGCAGGGGAATAACATATTTTACATGGATCACTTGGCCTGGTGTTTGGATAATGGAGTAGAGGGGGCAGAAGTAGAAGAAGAAACACCAGGTGGGCACAGTAGTTGCGTGAGGAATGGTGGCAGTACTTGGGGTAGGATGGTGGTGAGGGAGTTAGAGAAGAGTCCTTAGGTATGGGATGGATTCTGGAGGCAGAGCTGATGGGACTTCTGGTGGGTTAGACATGGCAGCAATGGAAAAAGGAAGTCAACTATAACTTCTTGGTTTCTGATTTTAAGTCGCTGGGTGGATGGTCATGCCATTTATCGAAATGGAGAAGATAGGTCCATTTTAGGAGGAAAATGTTGTAAGGACAGAACTAGTGCTTGTTATATACTTTTCTTGAATAAAGTTCTGTTAATTTAGAAAACTAATACCAAGCATATATTTGACAAACATAAGCTTTTGCTTTTTGCTGGTGGAATGATGTTGACTTTATTAGACAATCAAAATTAGGGCCATGGTAGTCAAAGATATTTCAGCCATCAGAAGGGCTGGTAGCCCTTTGCATAGCCATGTCATAACAGAAAGAAAAATTGAGCTTCTTTATCCTTTGTCCATCCTCTTTTTCTGTTTCCATTACTAATCTGGGGACCCAGAAGTTATCACTTTACTTGTTATTCTCTGACAGTATCCTCACATTTGCCTTTTGCTTTTTTTTTCTTTTCATTTTGTTATCTCGCAATTCTAAGCTAGATCATTTCTTTCTTTTTTTTTCAGATTTTATTCATTTATTTGAGAGAAAGAGAGAAAAAGCAGTGGGGAGGGGCAGAGGAAAATAGAGAGAGGGGGGAGGAAGGGAGGAAGGGGGGGAGGAAAGGAGGGAGGGAGAGAGAAGGGGAGGGAGAGAGAGAAGCAGACTCCCTGCTGAGCAGGAAGGCCAATGGGGGACTCGATCCCAGGACCCAGAGGTCATGAGCCGAAGGCAGACACTTAACTGACTGAACCACCCAGGTGCCCCTTAGCTAGATCATTTCTAACAAGAGAAAACACATGCATAATACAACGGCTTAGTAGATTGTATTGTTTAATTGTAGGTCATGGTATTTTTTTTTTGTGGGGAAGAAAGATATTTTTTCTCTTTGGAGTCTGTTCTAGTCATTTCTCAAGTGTGAGAAAAAAATCTCTCCTGAAAGTGTCCATTGTAAATCCTTAGAAATAGCAAAACCTTCACTATTATGACACACACAATTGACCCTTAAACAAAATGGGGATTAGGGACGCCAAGCCCCTACACAGTCAAAAATCCACATATAACTTTTGACTTCTCCCAAATTTAACTACGAATGGCCTACTGTTGGTTGGAAACCTTACCAATAACATAAACTGTCGATTAACTCTCTTTGTTCTATGTATTACATACTGTATTCTTACAATAAAGTAAGGTAGAGAAAAGAATATGTTATTAAGAAAATCATAAGGAAGGGAAATACATTTACTGTACTATAAAAAATCTACATATAAGTGAACCCACATAGTTCAAACCTGAGTTGTTCAAGAATCAACTGTAATTTGCAGTTTCGGGCCACCGCCCTGCTCATGGTGGACGAGACATGCTGGTCCTCAGCCTGTGGCTGATCACAGGCCCCGCTCATTGCCTGTTAGGTGTAGACGGAGGTCATTATGCAAGAATAGGTCCAGTAATAATAGTCCCTTAAGATTCCTTTTCTTTTGAATACTTTTTTTTTTAATGATTTTCATTTATTTGAGGGCACCTGGGTGGCTCAGTCCGTTAAGCGTCTGTGTTCGGCAAAGGTCATGATCCCAATCGAGCCTGGTATCTGGCTCCCTGCGCAGTGAGGAGTCTGCTTCTCCCTCTGCCCTCCTCCTTGCTCGTGCTGTGTCTCTCACGCTGTCTCTCTCAAATAAATAAATAAAAATCTTTAAATAAAAATTTTTAAAAGTTTTTTTATTTGAGAGAGAGAGGGAAACAGGGAGAGTATGGGTGGGGGGAGCAGCAGAGGGAGAGGGACAATCAGACTCCCCACTGAGCAGGGAGCCCGATGCAGGACTCGATCCCAAGACCCTGAGATCATGACCTGAGCCAAAGTCAGATGCTTAACCGACTGAGCCACCAAGGTGCCCTTCTTTTGAATACTTTTATTCATATTAGATTTCTGAGTCCTATTCATCAGTGGCTGTTTTCCAGTAAATCACAGTTATCTGTTGATTATCCATCAGCAAGCTCTTTTAGGATTTCTTCAATCATCACTGTGTCAGAGATCACAATATCTCTTTACAACACAAAAAACAAAGCCAAAGATTTTGGCTGGAGTAGATGATTATACCTGCTTAGTCCTTTAGAATCGATTTCATTCATTCATTCATTCATTCATTCATTCATTCATTCATTCAGATTTATGTATTTATTTCAGAGAGTGAGAAAGAGAGATTGGTAGTGGGCGAGAGAGTATCAAGCAGACGGTGTGCTGAGTGTGGGCTCAGTCCACAACCCCGAGATCACATCCTGAGCAGAAACCAAGAGTGGATGGCACCGACCGCACCACCCGAGCGCCCCAGGACCGATTTTAATCATTTTTCTAGTAGAACATTTTTGGATGCTGGGCTCTTTTGGGTTTGGCAGATTTTGCTAGTTTGCTAGTCCCCAAGCTTACCGGATGGGTGGGAATTTCTTGCTCTGTATGTAAATGGACTTAACGTTTAGATGACTCTATTAGCAAGGCTAGAAATAAAGGGAAGGAAGACATAAAAAATTAGGCTAAAAAGGAATAAAGGAAACACAATCCTGGACCTGTTGGAAAAATCATTCATTAATCAAAACCAATAGTGGTTTCCACCAGAAAACCAATGAAATGTTCTCCGCTCACTGTCACCAAAAGCCAGAATGAAGACTTTAAGTGAACAAATAGAAATGATCATTTGTATTTGAATCCAATTTTTTTCAGAGTAGGAAGAATACTTGGATGCTATTTAGTGAAAGCCACACACATCTTTTACTGAGACACAGTAAAGCCAAGTCATCGTTTAGCTGTAAGAGAATGTACGCGTGCGAACACACACACACGCGCGCACACACACACATTTATATAACACACACACGCACACACACGCACACACTTATATAACACACACGCACATACACACACGCACACACACACGCACACACACGCACACACACTTATATAACACACACGCACACACACTTATATAACACACACACTTATATAACACGCACATACACACACACGCACACACACACGCACACACACACATATAACACACACTTATATAACACACACGCACACACACACGCACACACACACATATAACACACACTTATATAACACACACGCACACACACACGCACACACACACGCACATACACTTATATAACACGTCTTACACACCACATACACACACACGGAGCACACACACTTATGTAACTCGCGCCGGCACACACACCGCACACACACCGCACCTTACCACCTATATATAACAACGCGCGCACACACACTTATATAACACACACGCACCACACACGCACACACACACGCACACACACTTATATAACGCGCGTGCGCGCACACACACGCACACACACCACACACGCACACACACGCACACACACGCGCACACACACTTATATAACACGCGCGCACACATGCACACACACACGCACACACTTATATAACACGCGCGCACACACACTTATATAACACACACGCACACATGCACACATACACGCACACACTTATATAACACACACGCGCACACACACTTATATAACACTTATATACAAATAACACGCACATACACACACACGCACACACCACACACACGCACACACACGCACACACTTATATAACACGCGCGCGCGCACACACACGCACACATGCACACACACACTTATATAACACACACGCACACACACGCACACACACTTATATAACACACGCGCACACACACTTATATAACACACGCACGCACACGCACACACACGCACACACACTTATACAACACACACTTATATAACACACATGCACACACGCACACGCACACACACACTTATATAACACACGCACACACTTATATAACACACACACGCACGCACACACTTATATAACACACACTTATATAACACACACGCACACACTTATATAACACACACACACTTATATAACACACACATGCACACACACACACGCACACACTTATATAACACACACTTATATAACACACGCGCACACATGCACGCACACACACACATACACACATTACTAATCGACCTTTATTTTGAAACGTTTATTGTAGCTGACCATTTCTGTCCCTTGCAGACTTCTCTCTAATCTCAACATAGGAGGCAGTCGTAAAATAGATTTCATTTACCGAAATTCATTTTGTAGCCACATTTTACATCTATTCCATACTCAGGAAATCATCGCCTAAACTCATGAGAAGCAGGGTGACAATAGTAGGTTGAACCTATAATCTTTTCCCTCAGTTTTATTCATTTTAGTTTTTGTTTGTTTGTTTAATTTTAAGGACTTAAAAGGTGTCTAAGTGTCTATACTCACCTGGTTAAAGGAGAGCTCTGCCCCTCCCAAGGCCCCTCCCACCCTGGTCCTACCCCAGCCTGGTTCTCCTTGTTCTTGTTTTTCTGGTTTTGACCCTGGTGTTGTAAGTTTGCTGATTCAGTTTGGTTAGTGACTGTGCCTTTAGGGTGTCACAGACCAGGATTTAGGTATTTCCCAACACTTCCCCTCCCCATTCCTTCCAGTATAGTTAATACTGCTCTTCCAGCTTCCCTTTCGTAATTCTTCCTTGAGCCTTAAATAATATGCTTCAGATTATTTTGTTGTCTCACCAACTTCAGATAATGTCTGCCGCAGCCCCAGCGACCTCATACAATTATGCTACCAGAGTCTACCTTCCCTCCTAATCTGAACCTGAACTCTTCTAGCTTCTGCCAAGGGCACGTTTATCCTTAGGGTATATTTTTAAAGTTAATTTTTAATTTTATTTTAAGAGTTGAAAATATTTGGATGCTCTGTAACTATTGCCCCGCAGAGGCGGTAGTGTACTCTGATTTCATTTCTTTCTTAATATCCCAATATCACAGCCCTCAGGCCACTCAGACAGGGGTGTTCCTAAGGTTAAGTTCCAACGGATTCTGTTATTTCAGTAAACAATCACTTGCTCAGAAGTATCCCATATTTAGTTCAGTTTACATTGGCTTTATCCCTTTCTTATACAGGGAGCCCTCATCTAGTACAACAAAGTATTTTGTTTTAATTTAATTTAATTTAACTATTTAATTTAATTTTGGGAGAGGAAACCTGTATCTATCTTCCTTCCTTCCTTTCCTTCTCTCTCTTTCTTCCTTTCCTTTTCTTTCCTTTTTTTCTTTCTTTCTTTCTCTTTCTTTCTTTCTTTCTTTCTTTCTTTCTTTCTTTCTCTATATTCTCAATATCTTTAAGTTTGTACCCCTATTCTTACCATTTAATGGAGTTCACTCAATTTTTCTTGAAGACTACTGCTGTGGTCTGAATATTTGTGTCCAAAATTCATAGGTTGGAATCCTTATACGCAATGTGATGGTATTTGAAGGTGGGGCCTTTGGGAAGTGACTAGATCATGAATCGGGGATCCCACACAGCTGTCTCTCCTTCCACCATGTCAGGATGCAGTGAGAAGGCACTACTATGAATCAGGAAGAGGCCTTCACCAGATAAGGAGACCATGTTGGTTCCTTTGGACTTCCAGTCTCTAGCACTGTGAGAAACTTTGTTGTTTCTCAGCCACCCAAACTGTGGTGTTTTGTTATGGCAGTGTGAATGGACTAAGGCAACTACTAGCTTCCTCCTCTTCTAATTTAGATCATGTTCTTGATACGTAATTATCGTTTTGCTTTGTTTTTCTTCTATTTGTTTTTTTTGTTGTTGTTTTTGTTTTTGTTTTTGGTCAGCTCCTCCCTTTTTTCTTGCCCTGCCCCTAATTATTGGGAACACACAAATTAAAAGAAAACCTCTACTCTCAACTGATTTACAGCCACTTAAAACAAATAAGATATGCAAAGAAATTATTAGACTGTAGTGGTTCAAAAGGGCTCTGTAGTCAGACTGTCCTGGATTTGAGGTCTGAATTTCCCATTTACTGTGTAAGCTTAGGTAAATGGGTTAGTTTCTTAAAATTTCTTTCTTCTATAAAATGAGCAGTGGTGTAGTAGTTTCTGAGTAAGAAGAAAGCTTGAATACAAGTAAAGCATTTTGCACATTATGGGGCATACAGTAAGTGTTCAATGTATGTTAACTGTTACCAGAGATCATGATCATATTTGGAGTTCAGTGGAGACATGTACAGCGGGGGGTTTGCAAAGGAGAAAATTAACTGAGTCTCCTCGGTAACTCAGTAGATAATCCTTGGGGTGAGACTTGAGGGTGGGCTTGGAATTTGCTGCAGAGATCAGCCAGTTCAGGAGAAGTCTATGTATGAGCCTACAGATGTAGGCGACCATAGCTTCTAATTATTTCTGGAGGTGTAAATTGGGAGAATGATAGGTGAGAGGAGACCAGACATAAAAACAAAGATATTTATGTCACCTTGGAGATGTTTTTAGTATATGTGCTGCTGAAGCAAGCACTCCTTGGGGATGTTTGTAAATAATTTTTAGTAGTTAAGCTATAAACAGATTGGCATTAAAAATCATTCTGGTGGCAGAGTGGAAAATGAAGAAATTTAAAATTAGTGTCTGGGTGATCAGTAAAAATGTCTAAACTGAAACAGGCAATGCTGATGAGAGGAGACAGCTATGGCATTAATTAAAATTTAGAATTGATGGGCCTTGTCGTTTGATTAGATATGGGGAAGTGAAGGAGTAGATGATTTCTTTGGTTTCTGATTGGCTTCTCTGGGCGGACAATGATACTCTACAAAGAGGTAGAATACTAAAGGGAAATAGTTTCAGGGAAGATGGTAATTCTCTCTTGGACATCTAGAATGTGTGGTTGTTCGGGACTTGATGGTTGGTAATTCCTAGAGGGCGAAGGAGCTGATGTAACTAACATCACCACTGTTGCCTAAAAGATAAGCAGATGTAGAAAACTAAGATAAAGAGTAATAAACGAAGATTAAAATTCTTAAGGACAGTGAAGAATAGGTGTACTGAGAATGGACTCATGGGAGGCTGTGCCTGTCAGAAGATACTGGGATTTTAGAATTCAGAAGTCAAGCTGTTCTACTGATCCCAAAGTCTGTGGAGTGTAATGCTCATTGTCATTGTCATTGGAATTGAGGTGTTGAGGGTATTGGCTTGGACTTAGTGTCCCACAGAACGGTGGAAGAGTAGATATTGAGATTCAGACAAAGGATAGTGCCATCCAGTCCTTGACGAGCATAAGGCTGTGTGGAGGTTAGTCAGTTTCTGCAGTGAGAGGGAATAGATGATAACAGTGCTGTGTGATATGGCTTCAAAGGTGCAGAGGATTTTGCACAGGGTGGGCATGGAATATTTTCTAGATGATTACGGAGGGCTAGATTATGAGGCCACGTTTTACAAGAGGAATCAGGAAAATTTCCTTTTAGTTTAGTCCTTACGTGCTTGACTTACCCCGTCAGCCTTTTTAATTACCTTCTTGGGTCTGCCCATTACTGGTCTCCAGTCCAGACTCCTTATGCTTTCCTAGGGATTCTTGATTTGGGGCCATGTTCCCTTCCAGATATATATGTCAGTGTCTGAAGACATTTTTGGTTGCCACGTGGGGGAGGGCTGCAGCGGCATCTTCCCTCCCCAATGAAGGATTTTCCAGTACAAAATGCCAATAGCTGAGAAACCCCACAATGTACATCCTACATAAAGCCTTTAGTGATTTCTCTATCAGAGTGAAGTATCAGTGCCTCGGACCTCCATGATCTGCCTCCAGCCTCCAACCCTTTCATATTTCTCCAGTTCACAACGCATTTCCTTTTTGTTCCTCCAAACTCTGTTCTTTACCATGCTGAAAATCTATCAGTTTCACAGCTGTCTATACTTTCTCTCATCCCTGGAGCTGAGTACTACTGCTTCTGGTCCCAAACTATTATTACCATGTTAAGCTCTACTTTTTTTTTTATAGACTGCTATCCAGAATTCCCTCTGAGATACCTTTAACCATCCAAGCCTGAAATTTCTCTCTTAATGGATATATAATTTGCTTACTTACCCTGTAATGCCCCAGTGCAAATTAAATTTTGTGTGAAGGTGTTCCTAGGATCAGTGCAATGTTTTGTCCCTGTCGTTGACCATAGAAACACAGATCTATGGTAAATATAGGAATTAGGTCTCCCCAGAGCGGTTAAGAGGAGACCTTAGTCCTAGACTGGATTACAATCTCATCTACTCCACTTAAGAAGTTAGGACATTTACCCAAGGTCACAGATTAAAATTTTCATGTGCAATAATAGCGTCTACCTCTGGAGTTTTTTGAATATTATATGAGATTGATAAAACATGGCACAATCCCTGGCATATAATAAGTCCCCAGTAAATATTAGCAATTACTATTTTTAATTATGATCTTTCAAGTTCCTGTCATAGAACCTTGTGTTGCCCTTCAATAAATACGCCTTGATTTCGTGAAGCAGAGGGCTGTAAGGAAAACCTTGGTGACAGAGGAGAAGAGGAACTAGAGAATCCATTAAGTGATTTGTCTTGAATGATCAAGAGTTACCTATATTTAACAATCTTGTAAATACTCGGAGGGAGAGCAGATGGAGGATGGGATGGAATACGGATTTGCTCAGAAATTTGTTGGCTTGAGAATTGACTCTGTTGGATCCCTGCTTCTGGGCTTATTGCCATTCTTTCTTAATCCATTTGCTACTCAAGATTTTACTGCTGTAATTACCATATTTCCCCCCCAACATGTCCTCCCAACATCTTTGTGGATGAAGTGGAACGGAGATTGAGGGAGTAGGAGAATCTATGGGGGACGTAACTGCAAACTGTGAAGGGGAGTCGTCATGCCCACTTGGTGCTGTGTTCATGACCACTTCACATTGACTGCATGCTACCTCTGGTTCCGACGAGTACTCAAATCTTGGCAGATAACTTACATATTTGCTGTTTTAGCTCTCAGTGTTTATGTGTATGAATGTCTGGCATACTTTACAGATAATGTGGCATGAATGAATGGCTTTCTGTAACACCTCCCCGAAGAATAAGGACCTCTGTTTCACTCAGCATTCCTACAACAGAGGAGCCCAAAAGCAGAGATTGGTTTGCTACACAACATTGCTCCTCTCTTTCAAAGAACTCTACCACATGGAAGAAGTTTGATTTTCTTGGCTGGATAATTCAGTAAAATAATTGAAGGGAATAGTCAATAAATATAAACAGGAAAAAATCTGCTTACTATTCTTCATTTTCTCCAAAAGGCATATTTTCATATAATTTTATTTTTAGTTATAAAATAGATTTATCTCATAAAGAATGTAATAAGTGGATATTATCAAGAAGTTCCTACTTGATTTCTTTCTTTGCAGGCTGCACATTCGTATGGTTTTAAAAAAAATTGCTTTGCATTACTAACCTCTCTTTACCACAGGATTGATTGTGTGTTGCGTTAAATTATGTCTGCCACGTTTGTAGTCCATACAGTTCAGTGTGAAATAGAAGACTTTTAATATATGTTTTAAACTTTGTTATTTCTCTGGACTCCATTATTTTAAAAAATGTTCTGTCACATTCTTTTTATCCTGAGAATTTATTTTTATTTTTATTATTTTTAAAAGATTTTATTTATTTATTTTTCAGAGTGAGAGAGAAAGGGAGCATGAGCAGGGGGAGGGGCAGAGGAAGTCAGCAGACTCTCTGTCGAGCAGGGAGCATCACATGGGGCTGGATCCCAGAACCCTGGGATCATGACCTGAGCCGAAGGCAGACGCTTAACTGACTGAGCCACCCAGGCATCCCAATCCGGACAATTTATAGTGATTTGTCCCTGGTTACTGTTCAGTGAATGGCTGTATGACTGGATCCTGTAGTAATCAATGTCCAAGTTTTATACATTTGAGTTTAAGCATATATATTTTGAGATTATTTGAATATTTTGATCTGATATGTGATTTAGTAAATTTCTAACACACGCTGCTTTTGTGTATTTCATTTAAGAATGTAAAACAAGGTTACTTAAAAATAAAAAGGGGTCATTAGTTCAAGCTCCACGTTAGGGGTAAAGATTATTTAAAAAGTAAATAAAAATTTAAAAAAATACCACAGATTTGGTGGCTTAAACAACAGAGATTGGGGCCCTTGCCCGGCTCAGTCAGTAGAGCATGGAACTCTTGATCTCAGGGTTGTGAGTTCCAGCCCCACATTGGGTGTAGAGATTACTTAAAGAAAAAGAAAAAAAAAAAAAAAGGTAAAACAGGTGAATCCCCCCCAAAATTAGGCTGAATTCAAGAGTGTTGTTATAAAAGTGGTAAGGGCAACTAATTGTTATTCCCTCACCACAAAGTTTTCCAAGCTTTCTGAGTTTTAGAGTAATCTCCAACCATAAAGTTAATGGAAGTTCAGGAAAATCAATTTCTAAAAATAAATTATTGGCAGTCATACTTTTTAAGGCAGTGACATACTTTCTCCTTCATGATTTGTTTTTTCCTCATTTAAGAGTATTAAGCTATTAGAGGTATCTGTTTTGGCTTTCACAACTGGTTCTTTTTATCAACCACTTGGCCAACAGTGCTGAGTGACTCAGAATTCATTTTGAATTTATATGATGGACTTTTATTAAAATGGGTGACTTAGCCCAACTTTTCTGTCATGATTTTCTTTTCTTATCCTTCTCCTGGATATGCACTGAATATTAATAAGTTCTGTTGAAGTGACTCACATTTCCTGTTGTCTTTCTTATCTCAAGAGTCAGGAGAAGTATAGAATTATGAATCTATGGCAAAGTGAAGGTAACTTGTATTGAGAAGACATCACCCAACCAGAAATTTAGAGGTTATTTTTTTTCTCTTTGGATACCTGAAAGATTTATTCCATTTTTATTATCTTTATTGTCTAGATCAGGGGTTGGCAGAGTTTTTCAAAGTTGGCCAGATAGAAGATATTTTAGGTTTTAATAAATATTTACATCTTCATCACGACTACTCAGCTCTGCTGGTGTTGGGTGAAAGCAGCCGTAGACAATGTGTAATGAAAAAGCATGGTTGTGTTTCCTGATAAAACTATTTTCAGAGATGGGCAGCTGGCCAGATTTGGCCCGTGGACTGTGGATTGCTGACCCTGGTCTATGCTCAGGTGAGACTGAAAAAGTGAATCTGTTGTGTGAGTTTGATTTTTCTGTCTCTCACCATGTGTGGTCATTGGCCAGTTACACAATATTTATTGATTTTTTCCATGAAAAGTGCAGATCGTCTCCTGTGCTTGTTGGCTTTCTGTCAAAAGGATGAAAAGACATAGCAGCACCCTGTCTAATAGGAGGGGTGTTGGTAGAAGAGTTTTGAGGTTTGCGTGGTCAGTTATGAGCATGGGGAGACAGAGTGACAACATTAGACGCTGGATCGTATCCAGAGCCATTCACAAAGGCTTCTGAAAGAATGTTTAGGAATTGGAACTCAATCCTGAGAGCATGGAGGGTTTTAGCTGGAGGAATGTGATGTGATCAGATCCATGTTTTAGAAAGAGCATTCTGGATGTTTGTGGAGTATGGCCTGAGTGGTGTTGGATCTATATGGTTTGGAGGCTGAGAGATTCTGAAGAGTTGTTGCAATAATCAAGGAGAGGGGAGATGATTGCCTTCGACTATGTGAGTAGTAGTGGGGATGAACAAAGGGCAATTCTTTTTTCTTTTATTTATTTTTTCTTTTTTTAATTTTTAAATTTTTTTAAATTTTATTTATTTGACAGAGAGAGATAGCCAACGAGAGAGGGAACACAAGCAAGGGGAGTGGGAGAGGAAGAAGCAGGCTCCCAGCGGAGGAGCCCGATGCGGGGCTCAATCCCAGAATGCCGGGATCACGCCCTGAGCCGAAGGCAGACGCTTAATGACTGAGCCACCCAGGCGCCCCTCTTTTTTCTTTTAAAAATTATATTCATTTATCTGAGAGAGAGCGTGCACATACGCATGTGTGGGGGGAGGGAGAGGAGTAGGAGAGAGACAAGCAGAGTCTCTGCTGAATCAGGAGCCTGACCCGGGGATGATCCCAGGACCCCGACATTATGACCTGAGCTGAAGTCAGACCCTTAATCAACTGAGCCACTCAGGCGCCCCAACAAAGGCCACTTCTGATGGTTCTTAGTTCTCAAACTCTAGCAGGCGTTGGAATCACCTGGAGGGTTTGTTAAGACATAAATTGCTGGGCTCCATCTCTAGAGTTTCTGATGCTATGAGTCTGAGGATAGGGTTGATGAATCTGCATTTCTTTTCTTTTCTTTTCTTTCTTTCTTTCTTTCTTTCTTTCTTTCTTTCTTTCTTTCTTTCTTTCAGATTTTATTTATTTATTTGACAGACAGAGACACAGCCAGTGAGAGAGGGAACACAAGCAGGGGGAGTGGGAGAGGAAGAAGCAGGCTCCCAACACAGCAGGGAGCCCGATGCGGGGCTCTATCCCAGTACCCTGGGATCACGCCCTGGGCTGAAGGCAGAGGCTTAACGACTGAGCCACCCAGGCGCCCCAGCGAATCTGCATTTCTAACAAGTTCCCCGGTGATGGTGATATTGCTGGTCTGGGGACCATACTTTGAGAAGCAAAGGTTGAAATGCTTTAGAAGGTTGAGATGATAAGCCTTGGGAATTTGGTTGATTGTATAAAGATGAGGGAGAGGCAGAAATAAGGAGGATCTGGCTTGAGCGATAAGGTAGAGGATGATGCTATTTATTAAGTATAAAACAGGAGGAGCGGATTAGGAGTACAATTTAGGTCTTACTGAATTTGGGGATATCTACCAAGACATATGCAAAAATAATCAGTCATTTGTATCTAGGGGTCAGGAGAGTGAGCCTAGGGGAGAGAGATTGAGGAATCTTTAGTGTGTAGATGACACCCAAAGCTGTTGTTGATTGAAAAGTGCCTGTAGAGTGAGAAGGGAGAGGGGCCTGATAAATAGATGAACACTTATGCAATGAGCAGGGTGAAAAAAGATGCTGCAGGGAGACAGATAAAGGAGCAGTCATAGAGGTAGGACAGCAAAAAGAATTTACCAGAAGCTGCTGTTAATGACCTCGCAGATGACCTTGTAGAGAGGAATTTGGGTTGGGTGCTGCTCAGATTTCATGCAGCTGAGGTTTGATGGGAGGATACGAGTGGGAGAGGAGGTGGGAGGTACGGTTAATGGAGGCATGTGGTTTGCTCCAGGGTAAAGAAAAATAAGGTGGTTATCAGCTGGGAAGGAAAGCTGCTTTTTTTTTTTTTTTTTTTTTTTTTTTGTAAGACACAGGAGGGTTTAGAGCATGTGTAGATGCTGATGGGAGGACCCAATAAAGAAGGACACATCGAAGATTAGGGGGAGAAAGAATTGGTAGCCCATGGTCATGAGAAAGCTAGAGGGATGGGACGCATGGCACAAGTGGGGGGATTGGCCTGGGACAGGAATGGGAGCTTCTGTGTGTGAAAGCAGAAGCAGAAAGAAGGACACAGAGCAGAAGGAAGGGCGTAGAAGCAGGTGGGTTGCTTTGTAGGTCAATGATGGGAAGTTGAGAGAGTGTCTCTTGCTTTAGTGTTTTCTGTCATTAGGAGGCCTAGTCCTCCCCATTGAGCAAGGAGGGATGTTTGAGGCCAGATGTTTAAAAAATGGTATGGAAGCAATTAATTTGGAATTCATAAACATGGGACTGAGAACTGAATAGAGAGATGCCTGTGGAGGGCCAGTTGAGGTAGAAGATTATGGGTATGACCAAGGCAAAATATCGGACTGATCTCAGGTTGGCATTGTACCTTTGGCCTCCAAAGGTTCGTGAGGGTGGGAGTTGAGGGTTTGGGCATGGAAGTGATGGAAAGAGTGGCCTACAATATTAGAAGACCAGACCAGGGGATCAATGATAGAAGTTGGGGAGTCAAGATTCTCAAGGTCTGGAGGTTGAGGAAGTTCAGACAGGATGTCTACATGTATTATTTGACAAGTACAGTGGTTTTTGGTGTTGAAGTGGTTGAGGGTGTGGCCAGGTGAGTGGACTGTTGCTTGAGGTAGGGTGAAAGTGAGATCAAGGTGTGGGGAGGGTCCTTCACAAGGCAAATGGTGTCACCCAACATTGTGATGAAGGGTAGAGTTTATTTTGGAAGCAATTCTAGAAGGGATCTTTCAATTGATGATAACAAATGTATTAGTTTAGAATGATGATTCATATATGGCATGAACTATATGCATTTGCAAAGCAAAAACCAGAATGAATTGCATATGCAATAATGACAATTAAAATATAGGTGATCCTATTTTAATCTTAGTCCTTCCTTGGTGGGAAATTGGGGTCAAAAACATGGTGAGGTGTGGCTCAGAGACAGAAGAATTCTTGTTCCTGTTGTGCTTGCACTTACTTCACTCTTTCTTTTCTCTTTTTGGACATGAATTACTTGCTAATTGTGCTTGCATTCCACTGTCTGGCCATCCAGTCTGCAGGAGGGCTTGTCAATTTTTTGTTATAGGTGCTTTATTTATTTTTAAACTTTCAATATTTAAAAACAACTTATGCTTATTAAGCACTTTACAAATAATAATTCATTTAATCTTTATAACGTCCCTGATGAGATAGGTTTTATTTCCATTTTTAGAAGAAACTGAAGCACAGAAGCATTATGTTCATTCTTGCTCTTGCTAAAATTTTAGTTACCAGCACAAAAACTTCAATTGCTTTTTTGCAGTGTTGGCTTTCTCTGACTAGCCACTACGCAGATCACACATAGGCCTTCCTCCTTTGGGTGAATATTCTGTAAAATGATGGCTGGAGCCTGTTGTTTTAATGGGAATGGCTTGTCTTCTTGTGCTTTGTTCTTACCTTTTATGATATTTACAGGATTTTATTTGTAAAACAACTGATGTACAACAGCTTCCAGGCTAAATGCTTTGGAAGAAGTCTCCCCCACTCGGTAGAAGTTACTGATTTGTGATAGTCCCTGGTTCACATGATCAAACAGGCTGTGGGAAGGATTTCCCCCTTTTAACTGTTTCAAGCCATGTGTCTGATTGATTTTCTGTCTTGCAATGGGACAATAAAATATCAGAACTGGAGAGAATCTAATGATGACTTAATTTAGGTCATTTCTCTTAAACTGACAAATGAGGGCACTAAGCTCACGAAGGTACAGTGACTTATCTGTGCTTCAGAGAGTTTTGACAGAGCCAGAATCTTAGTCTTCTGACACTCAGGTCAATTCGCTCTTCCCCACACCATGTTGCCTTTGCTATTGAAGGGAAAACTTCTTCCACTGAAATAGAGTCTAACTTTCTCTGTGTTCTTGGTGGTTAACAGTCCCTGTGCAGCATTAAATGTAGTTGGGTAACTATTTTTAACAAAGTAACAGTATACTTCTGGGTTAGGTGAATGTGTTATGAAGAGTCTTGGACATTTTGAGAGATCTTTGAAAAAGATGTCATGGATATTTGTGAGAAAATGCTATGGATTCAAGGATGGAAGAGAACCTGAGGAGAGAGCTTAGTATTAGTAGTCTCAAAAATCTGCATGAAAAATGAGGAGCAGAGAATGTACTTTAAATGCATTGCAATGAGAACTTTGAAAATGAGAATTTCCCCATGTACTCTCTTGTGTAAACCCTGCTGTCACTAGTTCATTTGGGAGCAGCTGCCTGGGAGAAGGGCAGTTTTGATCAGAGACAGAAGCAATGGATCTTGTGTGCAGACCAGAAATGTATTAGAGCTTCCTGACATCTTTAGAGTTGTTGGGAGAGAGCTCTCCTTGAGCCTGTAGATAGGAGGAGCGTGCTAAGTCATCCTCATTGTTTTCTAAGGCTAAGATCTCAAGGAATCAGTTGGGCTCTACGGAAGATCCTATGGACTCTGTCAGAAGCGTGAAAATAGGGTATCCTTGGGGAGAAAAGCATCTGATGCAAGCCAAATTATAAGTGAAATTAGAGACTAGCATTAATAGAACTATTTTGAACCTGAAAATTGGCCTCATGTTGTAAATATTGACTGTATATTGTATCTGTATTTAACATAAGTGAATGGGGAAGAGGACTTCTGAGCACACAGAGAAGAACAACGCCCTAAGGGTCACAGGACACAGTGTAGAAAAGTATTTATTTGTAGTATTGTATTTAAAAGGCAACCAGTGTTTAGTATGATGTAAGGTGATTTTCAGATTGAAAATAGATGGCAGAAGAACCCAAGGTGAGGTCTGAGAAACTGAGAAAAGTCTTGTGTTATTTACCATAGAATGCCATAGCTCTTGACCAAGTACCCTTCTAAAAGGGGGTGCTCAGTAGACAGATAATGTGTCATGCAAGAAGTATCGAAATCTTTGAGGTGTCATCTTTTGGTGCTTAAAGTCACTCTCCTTCCTAGGTGTGATTTATGAAATTGAAAGACAATGGTCTAAGGATGCTGTTTCTCAAAGTAATTTGAAAAAAAAAAAAAAAAGTATGTACTGAGGAATATAATGTCCAGTTTGCTATTCAATAAGAAAAAAACTTAATGTAGGTTATATTGACTGGATGTATAAGAGCTTGCCCCTAGATTAGCAGACACCAATCTTGATATCAGTACTGTGCCATTTCTGTTCACAACTGCTCTAGGGTGCATCCTTTGAAATGGGATCTTGACAAAGGGGGAATTCCAGACTCATTTTGGACATAGGCAATGAAGACCTAATGGTGGGTGATGTTTTCCTCCATGTAGGCATGAAAATGGGGGACGGAGTGATTACCTCCTCTGGCGAATGCAGATTAGTGAATCCACGTGGGTCTGTTTGGTTTCTCCAGGCCCGATGGTGGGGATGGAGAAGAGGGGTAGAAACTTGGAACTCATTTCTTCCTTGTGCCTGGTGTTCAGTACAAAATCTGTGCCTTTGAGGGTCATCATAACTAAATCATTTCCATACTTAAGCATTTCTCTTTCTGTTTTTGGAAAAAAAAAAATCCTTAGCAGTAGTTACAGAAAACTGAAAGTGGTGTTGGGTTCCCATATTCATTGTCAGGGAGGAAGTTTTTTTGTCTCTTAAAAAAATATACCTTTGTTTCCACATTTCCTTGCTCAGAGCAGGCCTCCTGGATTATCTTTTTATAGGAACATCATTAGCAACAAAAATGAGGGAAAGCAGCCAACATTTAGAGCTTACTAAGGGCCAACCACTGTCTAAGTGTTTAACATGGGTCACTTCAGTTGATTAATTTTAAATAAATTATTTATTTAATCCGATTTCCACTTTCCGATGTGGAAACTGAGGCTTAGGGTAACTTGCTCAGTCACACAGTATCGTAAGTGGGAGAGATGGAATTCAAACCCAAGGAAGCTGACTCCGTATCTGTGCTGCTGCTTCATCTTCCAGAGCCAATCTATTGCTAAATCCTGTTGATTCAAAGGTATATTTGGAAACTGTGGTCTTCTTTTATTTTCCATTGCCATCACTCTGGGGCAAGCCACCTTTGTCTTGTGTCTAGACCCCAAAAGTAGTCTCCTAATTAGTCTGCCTGGTTCCATTCTTGCCCCTGCCAGGTCCTTCTCCCCAAAAGAGTGATCATGGTGTACTTGCTAGAGGTGCTTTACCCTTAGGATGACACCAGGGCTCCTACTCATGGCCTCTAAGGCCCTCCCTTCCCTACATCCTGGCGAGGTCTTCATCTACTCTCTCTCCCCTGGTTCTGGCTTACCAGGGAGCTTCCTAAAATGCTAACTTTGGGGTTCCACTTTGGGAAAGTCCAGTGAACTAGGTATGAGGATGGACTCTTGTTATAAAGGGTTTGATCAGCCAGGTTTGGGAGAGCTTTGTTCTAGAAAATGTGTTCTTTCAATATCAGTTATGGCTTCGATGTGGAAACTGCTCTTGGTCTTCTGTAAAAACTCCAAGGAGGGCCTGCCTTGAATTCTCCAGAGTTTTTGCTCAGCTGACGAGAGCTGCTGCACTAGAACTAAGCTTAAAGAAGGAGCATTTCCCCAACTGCTCGTTAAGGCTTTGCTTCCCTTTCTGTAATCGAGACGCTGCTTAGGTGGGAGAGAAAGAGACCAAGTTGGTTTCTAGGTGGTTTCTAGAACCTTCAGTAGAACTAGGGCCACCTTTCATTTCTTACAGGAACTGCCTCTAACTTTCATTGCTCTTATTAAAAAAACAAAAAACAAAACAAACACTTGAGATGTAAACTGCAGGTATTTGGACCTGGGAATGGAACTCCGAACAAACCCTTATCTGTAACAAGCAATATATATTAACTTAATCTTCTTTCATATTTACTGTGGCCCCAGGCCTAACCTTGGGATTTTTCTTCCTTGTGATTCTTCCTTTATAGATTTATAAGTGTGTTCTTTTGGTTTTTACTTTAGAAGTATTAGAGGTTGTGGAACATTGAAGTTACAGAACATTAAAAATAAAATAATTGCTTATAAGTTTATTGAAGTTTCAAATAAAGTTTCAAATCCTAGAGAAAAATTTTAAAACCTCTTCAGTAGGGGCACCTGGGGGGCTCAGTTGGTGAAGCGTCTGCCTTCAGCTCAGGTCGTGATCCCAGGGTCCTGGGATCGAGCCCCGTGTCAGGCTCCCTGCTCAGTGTGGGGTCTGCTTCTCCCTCTGCCCCTCCGCCCATTTGTGCGTGTGCTCGCTCTCAAATAAATAAATAGAATCTTTAAAACAAAACAAAAACCTCTTCAATAATTTTGTCTATAGGTTGTGTATCCTAGAGTAAGGAAATATTATGGAATGCATATATACAGATACAAATTATACTTCGAGATTCAGTGTTATATATATTTTTATCTCTACCCGAAGCACATATACGAAGTATTTCTGATTTGATTTGTAAACAGTTTAATTGTTCCACATGTGTATGCATAAGATGAACAAGGTACTATTGATGTTGCAATATTCCATTTGTTTATTCTGTTAATTCCAAGTATTTCTACTACAGTTATTCATTCCATTGCAATGCTGATTTTTATTTCCCCACTTGTACCAAAGAGAATTTTATCAGGTTGACGTTTCTTCTTGGCATGTGTCCAAGCTCAGCAAATATAGCAACTGAAGTGTAAAATTTCAGTCAAAAATAGAACTCCTCAGCCTCCTTTTGGAAATTTTTTTCTCATTCATGCTCAAGGATCCAAGTGTCAGATGTTTGGTTCTGCCCTCTGCTGGTCATTTCAAATTACGGCGAGGAAATGGGAATTCTCAGAACAGTGTTACTTCCTTCCAGGTTTACCGAGTGGCAGTTTTAAAATGTCAGCACTGCGAAATCTATTCCCTAGAAAATTAATTGTAATAGTTTTGCTTTTTAAAATTTAAAAATTTGTTCATTTAGTAAATTTTTAAAACTGGACAGAAGTAGAAGTTTCTACTTCTTTTAGTTGCTGGAGAAAATAGTGTTTGTGGTTTTCTTCAAGTACACGTGAAAACAAATATGCATATAGTTAAGGTTACAATAATATTAGAGAAAAAATGTCCAATATTTTAAATGCGGATGTTGGTAAAGTTAAAGGATTTTTTGGTACTCTACTGACAATAGCACTTACTCAGTTAAAGCTCTTGATAAACTCCCTTAAGTTGAGTTTTAGGTTAAAACAATATACTTTATTTTTTACATAGAACAGATTTCCATTAAGTTGAATTTGCTAAATGATTATTTCCTTTAGCTAAAGGATTAACTCTTATTGAAATATTCTTTCACTTTTAAGGATTTGCGCAGAACTTTGTAAAGGAGATTATATCAAGATATAAACGTAATGGAAGTTTACAGATAGGAGGGGCTGCAAATGCAAATTTGAGGTCAACCATCCATCGGATATAGTCAACACCTACGAACACCTAGAGAGTTGATGGGAACCAGTTAGTCTCTTCTGTGTACGGAACAGTAAAGTGACTACTGGTTAAACAGGACTTCACTCGATCCCATGTTCTCCTTAGCTATGAGAAGTGGTATCGTGAGCCTGAAGAAGGTTTCCACGGGTAAGACCGAGCACCTTGTCCGATCATGGCTTTAATTAAGGTCACACTGACATTTAATAGTTTGGGACTAAAATCCGGCTAAAGAGTACTGAGCTAGGTGATGAGAATGGCTTTTGTTTTTAAACCATTACTAATTGTGTGACCTCACTGGCAAAATGAAGCACAGCTCAGTGACCTCTAATGGCCTTCTTAATAATAACAGTTACCATTTTTGTGTGACTTACTTTGCTAAGGATTTTCCACACGCCATGTGATCCTAGAACACCCCTGGGAGCTATTATTATGTCCATTGTTGAGAGAGGCAGCCTGGACATAGTAATTAGCAGAGAAATGGTTCCCATCTAAGTCTGTTGAACTTTAAATGGCTGCTCTAAACCCTCGTGCCTATTATGCGGGTCTCTGAGTCTATTTTAGAATAATCATTATAGGCTGTGAACACAAACGTGTTAGCATTTCACAAGTCTGTTCAGGAGCAAAGGCACAAGTTCTAACGGGAGCCTCTCCTTCATCAGTAACTTCAGAAAGTAGGTTAGAGGTGGTGACACAAGTGTAAGGCAATAAGCTGTCTTCCCAGTGGGACTGACTGG
This sequence comes from Ursus maritimus, assembly GCF_017311325.1. Classification (NCBI taxonomy): domain Eukaryota; kingdom Metazoa; phylum Chordata; class Mammalia; order Carnivora; family Ursidae; genus Ursus; species Ursus maritimus. Next base: position 63,065,135 of record NW_024424452.1, read on the forward strand.
TAAATGTGTTCCTTCCTAAGCCCCAGCTCTGACGTCAGTTTAAGGACTTGTCTTTTAGCGCTGGCTTGTTCAGAGTCCCCTACTTTGTCTTGCTGTGTTTGAGCTCTGTCGATGAGCACACCGTGTGTGAAGGCGGGCCTTGTTTTGAACAGCGGTGGTAATAGCTTTAGCCATAGCGGCAGCGCACCCTACTACTTATTACGTCATTTCCCTTCGAGCACCTGTGCCTGCGGCAGCAGAGCCTGGTACAGACCTTTATCTCACGTCTAGGTTGCGTCCTCTGCTACGCATGGTTGGTGACAAATTTTGAGGCTTTATTTTAGCTTCTCTTTCGGCGACTAGAGGCTCGACAGGCGGCTTTAATCCGTGCGCTGCTTCTGCGTGGTTCGTGTTTTCCTGGAGCAAGTTGTCAAAGTCACCGTCAGCTAACCCCTTTGAGAAAATGTTAGCTCTGCTGGGTGAAGCCTGGATTCTGAGGGAAAGGAGTCCTAAAAAAATCAGGAATGTAGTTTCCTGCAATACTTCCTTGTGACTGAGGAAGTTCCAGTATAGGCATTCAGATAGTCTCCCCCTCGGTTTGAGACTTGTCGGTATTTAATTGTGAGACCGGGCTGCTCATGAGCGCGCATCCCCCTCTCACTGAGCGGAACCGTGTGGGACCAGCAGAGGGACGGATGGACTTCTGAGTCCGTGGTTAGCCTGTGCCCTCAGGGGCCCTCGTATTTCCTCATCGGTGGTTACCACCACGGGCTGTGACGCATACCGCTTACGCATCAGCTCATTGAGTTCTGACCCTGTCTCTTCTCCACGCCCATTCGGAACCTCAGTGTCCTTCTCTGGGCCCTTTTGATACTCGGAGCTCATTTTAAAAAACAAGCTCTTTTTTCTCCCCCCAAAAATTCCTTTTACATCTTTCTTTAACTCAACATTGGTTTCCTTTTATCAAACCATAGTTTTTGAAATCCGCTTCTCTGTTGGCCATCCCTGGGATCTTCTAATCTCCTGGTGCCCGGAGGTGGGGTGCGTACCTGCTTGTCCTAGCCGCAGCTTCCCACCACCTCTCCGCTTCCTGGGCCTGGTCCCATGTCCTTGGGAACCTCAGCCCGAGGGCCCTACTGCCCGTGCCTACTTCTGCTGTGAGCTGAGGGTGAGGCACCCATGGGAACTGAAGTCGTGTAGGGTATTCTGCCTCTGGAACCCTTGCTGCTCTACTAAGCAGGTCTGTGCAGAGATAAGCTTCCAACTGAGCATTCACGGACCTTTGGCCTTCTGGACTTTCTACCTTGCTACCCACCACCTGCTCTCTTGCACAGAGCTGTCAGCACTTACTGGAGAAGGCCACAAAATGGTGGCCCTAAAGTCCACCACGCCGTCCTGAGGCCCAGTCGAGCTGCCTGCTGACTATTGGTTGGCAGACATTTCATTTCCCTTTGAAACGTGCCTTCTCTTCTCCACAACTTTGAAGTCCACTGACTGTGAGATGGGACCCTCTAACTTTACTGGGAAGTTTGCGTTTTTATGTGATCTTTCTCTTCCTTTTATATGAAGTAACTCTTGCAGTATTTGTGGAAAAGTTATTTACATATATATTTTTTACCACTATTTTGGTCTTTTATTATCCAGTGTCCTGGCCCACCAGTGTATTTAAGATATTTCTGAAACCATGTCTGTTGCCTTACCTTCCTTTACTTCTTTCTAGGAGGATTTGAGGCAATTTACCAATACTTCCCAAAAAACCCCTCTTCACTGGGCTGGCTGCAAAATGGTATTTTTTTTCCTACTTCCTGCTGCTAAAATGTGGAAGTTTCCTAAAATAAAGCCCTTAGATTTCTCTTCCCACCTCTTCCCCCTCCTCTCTGTCTTCACTCACACATATGTGTGTGCATATACTGACTTTCATGCAGATCCCCAGCTCCAGTCCCATTTGCAAGCTCAAATTGCGTGCGTCTTGCCTGCTGGAAACCTCCCTGGTGTTCCAATGCATCTTAGATTCAACATATCTGAAATCAGACTCCTTGGCAAAGTGTCACCAAGGGGTCCTACTTCCTTAGAGTGGCATTATTCTCCCAGGCCAAGGCCTTGACAGCCCGTCTGCACTGATGGCACTGTGGCCTCTCGCCTGTGTCTAGTCAAGCTGCAAGGACGGTCTGCCTCTTGAGCCCCAGGTGCCACCACCACTTTGCTCCAGGCCTTTTGCCTAGGTCGTCCCCCTAATTCCAGTCCCCCTACTCATTCTGACTCATTTTTACCATGACTGAGTCTGATTTATTTTACTTTAATTTGCAAACATCACCTTGAGCTCCCCGTCCTACCTAATCGAGACATGCCCTGACCACGTTCAAGGCCCTCTTCATGCCTTCTGTTGTACTCTCCCATCTTCTCTCCTTGTTGAGTTGGACTCACTGTCCCTGGCACACCCCACGAGTCTGTGTCCCTGATTTGCTGATAGCCCCCTTTTCCTGAATGCTCTCCAGCCATTATTTTTGGTTTTCAATACTAATTTTCAATTATTTTATTTTTTTAAAAAAGATTTTATTTATTTGAAAGACAGAGCACTAGAGAAAAAGCAAGCACGAATGGTGGTTAGTGGGAGAGGGAGAAGCAGACTCCCCGCTGAGCAGAGAGCCCAATATGGGACTCCATCCCAGGACCCTGGGATCATGACCCGAGCTGAAGATAGATGCTTCACCAGCTGAGCCACCGAGGAGCCCCAATTATTTTATTTTTAAAATGCTTTTTTAAACCTTCCGAAAAGGTTTTCCTGGTAACCTCACCCAGAAGGAATCTTAGCTTATTTTGATTACTATAACACAGGTAATTTTCTTAGCATACATATTCTTCTTCTCTGTTTTATAGTATATTTGTACCTTTTATAATAGTCTGGGATTTTGACTGAAGCATTTTGAGTTTAGACACACTTGGGTTTGAATCCTAGCTTGTTTACCCTGGCTATATGGTTTGGGGGCAAGTTATTTACTTGAGCCTCAGTTTCTTCATCTGTAAAATGAGGGAACTAGCAGGGATTTTGGTGAGCATCAGATAAAATATTGGGCACTTGGGGAAAGTGAAATAGCTTCATAGCGTCTATGCTTGAATCCCCAGCTCTTTGAGTCTTGGCTTTGCCTTCATACTTACCATGTGGCGTTGGTCAGCTCACCTGTCCTTCTGTGGCCTCGGTTCCTAAATGGTAGATGGGGAGGCTGTGGCCACATGGGTTGTAATGGGGAGAATGCAACGTGCAGCACAGAACGGGTGTTTAGTAGGCGCAGAGCCATTTTATATATTGTTATATTCATGCCAGGACTTTTCTAGGCAATGTTCATATATCATCTCATTTTATCTTCGTTCTCAAAAAGATCCCCTCTCCCTGTGAGCTGGTTGTATTACCAGTTTATAGCCATGGAAGCCAACTTCCCATGGCTGTTTCTAGAAAAATATGGAACTGTGATTTAAACCCAGAAGATACGTGGCTTAAATTTCATGTCCTTTTTGTTAGATCATGATAAGCTAATATGTAGTATGAGATTCAGTAAATGCTAATATCCATATGCACTTAAGAACGATACGTAGTCCGTGTCTTAGGAAAGCTTGTGGTCTAAGTTGGGGGTGGCGAGCCGACAGACGACATGAGAAAGAGAAGTCAACTTAAGCAGAGAAAATGCTGCTATAGAATCTATGGTATTGTGGGAATATGGAAGATGACACAACTAACTCCACCTGGGGAAGGACGAGGAAGAAGGTCCTCACTTTAGAGAGGTGACATTGGAATGTCACTTGAAAGTTAAGTAGAAGTTTGCTAGGTGGAAAAGCTAAGTTGTCCTTGGGAGAAGAGCTAAATTCCGTCCCAGGGGCATGAGGCTCTGAAAGATCCTGGCACATTCAGGAATGGTGAGCATTCGCAGGTGGTAGAAACAAAGGGTGATGGAGAAGGATGGGAGCGGAGAGAGATGGGCCGTTGGCGGTTTGTAGGGATGGTGTCACAGACCAGAGCCGCAGCCTGGATTCTATCTCAGAATCGCTGGAGATCTGAAAGGTTTTTAGCTTTTGATGAAGACTTCCTGCCTGGTGGAAGGTAAGGTACAGGGGTATGGTGGCTGCATAGGACGTTACTGAAATCTTTTAGACTGGGTCTGAGTCGTTGGGATGAGGAGAGGCTAATTCTAGAGACACAGCTGAGATGGAGATGATTGGTTTTGCTGACTTCCTGGATTCAGGACGTGCAGGGTTGTCAAAGATGAAAGTTTCTAGTTTAGGAGACTGGACGGGGATGTTTAGTGATGTTTAGGAATTATACTCTTAAAATGTTTGATGAACAGTACACAGTCAGTCCATAGGAGGACTCCTTAGCTATATCATTAAAAACAAAAAGCTGACCATCAAACCTAATTAGATGCCTTTTGTTTTTGTTTTTTAGAATGGCTAAAACTTGGGATTTTTATAAATGTGTATCACTGAAGAGAGTCCCATGCAGAGGTCAACATTCAGCTGGGTCTGAGGCAGATCAAAACCATTTGTTTAAATTCCAAACCAGTGACTGCTTGTGAAATTTTATTTTAGGGGACTTAAATGTTATTGATTGCCTGCTCGAAAGCTGAAAGTCTCTGCAGAGGGCTTTCTTTTTAATCCATCCATGCTCACGCTGCATTTTCAAAGGAAGTGCTGGGAAGGGAACCCTGAGTCAGGAAACTGGTTCCGGTAATGGTGGTGGGAGGCGGTAAAGGCAGGATTCGTCTGAAACACAGACCTTGAACTTGCTGTAAAGGGTTTTTTTTTTTTTGGTTTTTTCTTTTTCAAAACACTTCCAACAGCCAGAGTAGCGCAAGCTAGAGCTGGCAGACTGGAGATCCCGGTTGGCCCTGGGGATGGTGAGAGAAATGTGGGAAGGCCTCATGCAAAATAGAAAAGGTGTGTCAGGACCTATGTCCAGAAAAGATAAAGCAAAATGTTTTGACCAAAATGATGGAGTTTGAACATCTGTGGGTTAGTAGGAAGTCATATATATGTCAGACTAATGGACACAGTTGTTAATCATCTGAGTTATAATACACAGGAAAGACAAGAAGAAAGAAGAAAAATGAAGTCTAGAAACATACAAAAGATTAATTTTGCTACTTGAGAAGGCTTTAAAGTTTTAGAAAGAGTGGTATAGCAATAGAATTATGCCGTTTTAAGCTCATTTACTCTTAATCATACTTGCTGAAATCTAGACAATGGAAGTTAATTTTTTTTTTTTTTGAGATTGCAGGAGTGTAACTATCAACTTTATAAACTATAGATTTACCTAAGAGCTTACATTGTTTACTGCAACAACTTACTGTTTACCTCACAGGGCTTTGCTATTAGTGAGTACTTTACAGGGTGACCATCTTCCGAAGCTGTGGAAATGTAGATGACTCCACAGCATTTCCCAGTGTGTCTGGAACAGAGTAGTTGTTCACCATTAATTCCTCCTGAGAACTCAACCACGTGTGGCAGTGAGACGTGCATGGGCGTGTGTGGCTTCTTTAAGATGGTGCTTTCTTAGTCATCGGTGTATTAGTTTAATGCTTTCCTTGAAATGTCAGCTACTGAGAGAAATAATAGCTTTTGTTATGGCTAAGCACTGCTACGTACTGTATGATTTATTTCCACTTTTTCCGGAAGAAGCATTACAATAATACAGTCTCCTTCATAGCTACATTATATGAAGGTAAAGTAGTAAATGATTATAATAGTGACTTATTAATAATTGTGTTTGATCCTATTTATTGAATATTTACTAGGGCTTGAAGCACTGTGATTTGCAAAAATTGTATCATAATTTCCTCATTTTACAGAGGGAATATTGAAGTTCAGGAAAATTAAGTAACTCGTTCAAAATTAAGAGTAGAAATTAATTTTCTACTTATCATCCTAATGGCCATAAGGTCCTACCTCTTCCACTTGTTTATTTCTGTCAGCTGGATAATGCTAGAAGCTAGATCATGTTAAATATTGAATCCAACTAGATGCCAAGTTATAGTCAGCTTGGACTTTAAAGAAAACAATATTTTTCAAGGTCTCAGAATTGTAAGCTCTGTGTGTTACAGGAAAGCTTACATGCTGAGTTGGATGTAGGAAAATCTTGCTTTCTTTTCTTGGATTTGCTATGACCTTGGGTAAGTTGACTGACCTTCTTGGGTGATATTCAGAGCATTATTCATGTTATATAATGCATTCTTATCAATGCTATAAGCAAGATTGGTTAAACATGTTTCCTTCCTAATGTTTGACAAGGAAAGAGACATTTAGACTTACGTGATTTTTCCCCCCTCATGGTCAACCAACAATTCAGATTTCAAGTTGGACAGAAATGGACTTCTAAATATAGATCAAACCCTTTTTTAAAATCCCATAACTGTGTCTCCTTCCCCATGTCCAAATTCGATCCACCTACTAAGAAGGTCTCTGCAGGTCTGACCAGAGCACCTGTCCCATATCTGTGCCTGATTAGTTATTAATGAACTTTAATCTGAGTGCCTAATGCATCCTCCGTTTAGACCACATTCTCTTAAAGTCTTTGGTGAAGAAAATGATAGGCTGAATATTGCTAATTTAAATATTTTAATTCAAATGTAATATCTCTTAAGAATTGAGCTAATTAATAACATGTTTATATGTTTACTATTATATTACTCATTCTTTGGAGTCTTAATTCTTACTCTTGTCCTCATGTGAATAGCCCTTCTTTCCCACTGTGTTAGTGGTGCCTGGTAAAAACTCAGGTGATATTTCCTTCCAACCGGTATCTCAGGTATTTGGATTAGCAATGGTCATGGTGTGACCAATCACATCCTCTATAAAGATAATCAGAAACAGGAGTAACTCTTTACAGCTCCTATCTTTAGCGCTGGGGGAGTAGCTCAGGTGGGGCATAATATTTATGCACACTCTTTTATCTGGAGCCAACACAAAGATTTGAGAAAAATCATAAAAACCATTTCCCCTCTAACCTGACAGCTTTGTTCTGTTTCCTTTAATTCTGTGCTTTTGTGTTATTTGCATTATGTTGCTGATGGTGGAATAATCTTGTTACAATAAAGAGACTCAAGAAATTGAGAAGCTGGCCTGTTTGTTCAAACAATACAAAATTATAAAGATCACCTTTTCATGTGGTTTTCTAAAAATATCTTATGAAAAATTTTTAAATATTTGTCTTCCATCTGATACACTGGAGCTTAAAGTAAATTGCTGTATCTTTATTAGAAATGAAATGTATTGTATTAGTGTCTTCTAAACAACCTCTAGTCTTTTGGAAGATATTCTCCTTTATTCTAGCCTCCATATTATTTTTCTCTAACTCCTTTGGCTTCTCTTCAAAGTAACAGCCTCCCTCCTTTCAAACCTCAACCATCAATCTCTATTTTTGGTATGAAGTTCAAAATAGTGCTCCTTACTCTCCTAAGAGGGAGGCGTTACTTTGTTCTGATAATGGGAAGTGGAAGGCTAGTGAAAGAGACTAACAGTATCTTTAAGGTGAAATACACTTTATTCCAAACTCATAGCAAGTCAGAAAGCACGTTTGCAACGTCATCCCAGGGTCAGAACAGAGTGGGAAGAGATCGCAGTCCATCTGTGGACAACTCTGACTGCCATTTATTGTTTTTGGTTCTAGTTACAAATAATACATGTTCACTGACAGGGTTTGAAAAATTTATGAGAGCTCAAGAGAAAGTAAAAACTTCCATACTTCCGTGACCTTGGGCTTTTATAATTTTCAAACTCTCTCCTTGAACAAGAATTATTTGCATTATGTGTAAAGCAAATACATATGCGTCATTCACTTTTAGTATTAAGTTTGCATACACCCCTACCTTTTAAAATGTTTTTGTCATTAATAAAACAAGCTTATTAACAGAACAAGGAAAACCCAGGGCTGAGGTGGCTTCACTGGTGAGTCCCACCAAACATTAAAAGAAGAAATAATACTAGTCCTACATAAGTTGGTCCAAAAATAGAGAAGGGGACACTGGCTTACTTATTTATGAGGCTAAACTTCCCCAGATACCAGAACTAGACAAAGTCATTAGAAAAATACAAAGAAGTATCCCCGATCAAAACGTAACTAGGACATTCCCTAACAAAATATTTGCACATTTAATCCAATAATATATAAAAAGGAATGTGAGGTTGGTTTAACATTTGAAACTCAACAAAGCATAAAGGAGAAAATGACATAATCTCAGTAGATGCAGAGAATGCATTTAGCAAAATTCAATGGGCATTCAAGATAAAAAAATCTTGGCAAACTAGGGAAAAGGAAAGGGCCCCACCCTGGTAAGTAGAACCCTATGAAAAGCCTAGAGCTGACATCACGTTTAATGGTTAAAGAATATTTTCTCCCAAACAATGGGAATAAATTAAGGATGCCCATTTTTACCACTTCTACTCAACATTATACTGGAGATTCTAGCCATTGAACTAAGGTAAGAAAAATAAATACAAGACGTAACGATTAGGAATAAAACTTTCTCAATGTGCAGATGGCATGATATGTTCATACGGTTATTCTGATAACAGTATTTTTTTTTTTGTTTTAGCTTTTTATTTAAATTCTATTTAGTTAACATATAGTGTAATATTAGTTTCAGGAGTAGAATTTAGAGATTCATCACTTACACTCAGTGCTCATCCCAAGTGCCCTCCTTATTACCTATCACCCATTCAACCCATTCACCTGCCCACCTTCCTTCCATCAACCCTCAGTTTGTTCTCTTTAGTTAAGAGTCTGTTTCATGGTTTCTCTTTCTCTCTTTTAACCCCTATGTTCATCTGTTTCATTTTTAAAATTCCACATATAAATGAAATCATATGGTATTTGTCTTCCTTTGACTTATTTCATTTAGCACCAGACATGTAGTTCCATCCATGTTGTTGCAAATGGCAAGAGGTCATTCCTTTTTTTATTGCCGAGAATATTCCATTGTATATATACCACATCTTTTTTATCCCTTCATCAGTTCTGATGACCATACTAAACAACCGTTAGAACTAATATATGAATTTAAGAAGTTTATGAAGCAAAGGCGAACATATGAAAATCAATCATATTTCCATGTCCTACCAAAGAAGAGTTGGAATATTAAATGGAAGACACAATACAATTTAAAATAGCATGATGACTAGAATTTAAATAAAAAATTTGGAGAAAGAAGAAAATAGCATGAAAAACATGAAATATGATTTATTTTTATTTAACACAATTTAGGCCAGATCTATATGCTGAAAACTAACATGGCTAAGGTTACTTAAAGAGCTAAGTAAATGGGAGATTTCTCACCAAGAACTGGAAGAGTCAATATTAAGATGTCACTTTACTCCCAGATTGATCCAGAGATTCAACACAATCCCAACAAACATTCCAGCAGGCATTTTGTAGATGTTGACAATTGATGCTAAAATATATGTTGAGGTGCAAAGGAACTAGAAGGGTAAAAATAGTTTCAGAAAAGATAAAGTTGGCAGACTAACAAATACCTGATTTCAAGACTCTATTAGTACAGTGTGCTATGGGCATGAGAATACACTTGCAGATCTAGAGATTGACAGACCAGAACAGAGTACCTAGAAATTAGACCCACATACATGGGGTCAGTTTATTTTTCAACATATATGTCATGGCAATTTGACCTTTTTTTTTTTCCTTTTGAGAGAGAGAGAAAGGGAGAGAGAGAGGGAGAACGAGCAGGTGGGGGGGAGGGGCAAAGGGAGAGGGAGAGAGAGAATATTAAGTAGGCTCCACACCCAACCCACACAGGGCTTGATCTTACAGCCCTGAGATCATGACCCAAGTCGAAATCAAGAGTTGGACGCTTAACCAGCTGAACCAAGCAGGGAATTCAGTTTTTGAAAAAGCTTTTATACTGGGAAATACAGCTTACAAATAGGAAAGTGCAGAAGTGTAGCTCAGTGATTTATCACAGATACATCACCCATGTTACTGTTGCCTGGGTCAAGAAATAAGACATGGACAACATCTCAGAAAATTCCTCCCATTCCCATTCCTTGCTGCCAAATGTAATTAATGTCCTGACTTGTATGGTAATCACAGCTTACTTTTTCTTATGATTTTACTATACTAGTTTCAGTCCTAAAATACCATAGTTTAATTTCATCTGCTGCTAGAACTTTGAATAAATAGCCCAAAGTATGCATTTTTCTGTGTCTGTTTCTTTTGCTCACGTGCATGCTTGGGATGTTGATTAGAATTGCATTTAATTTAACTATCACTTTTGTGAAATAACCGAGACTTAAATTCACAAATGTAATACACCCATTCATATATATTTAAGTCATTTTTATTTTCTCTCAATGTGGTAGGTTTCTTCCTAGAGGCCAGGCACAGTTTTATTCATTGGTTCCTTAGGAATTTGATTTTTTTTTTAAGATTTTTATTTATTAATTTGACAGAGATAGAGACAGCCAGCGAGAGAGGGAACACAAGCAGGGGGAGTGGGAGAGGAAGAAGCAGGCTCATAGCGGAGGAGCCTGATGTGGGGCTTGATCCCAGAATGCCAGGATCACGCCCTGAGCCGAAGGCAGACGCTTAACCGCTGTGCCACCCAGGCGCCCCAGGAATTTGATTTTTAAATGCTACTTTAAAGTACTTCTTAAATTAAATTGCGTTTGAAGTACAGCACGGTGTAAATTTAATGTGTACATGTTGATTCGATACATTTATATTGCAATAAGGTTGTCATGGTAGCATTAGTTAGCACCTCTATCTTGTCACATAATTATCATTTCTTCTGGTATTGGAAACTATTAAAATCTGGCCTCTTAGCAATGTTTACAATATGGTTTTGTTGCCTGTAATTACTGTACTATATTAGGTCTCCAGGACTTATTTTTCTGTTTGCAGGTATGTGCCCCTAAACGTTTCTCTCATTCCCTCTCTCCCTCCAAACCCTGGTAACCTCCAATTAACTCTTTTACAATTACAATTTTAATTTTAATTAAATAATTATTTTCCATACATAAGAGATACCATTTCTCTGTCTGACTTAGCATAATGTCCTCAAGGTCCATCCATGCTATTGCAAATGGAGAATTTCCTTTTTCTCATGGTTGAATAGTACTTCATTGGATATTTATACCACATCATCTTTGTCCATTCATCTGTTGATGAAGACTTAGGTTATTTCCATATCTTGGCTATTGTGAATATTACTGCAGTAAACGTGGGAGTGCAGATAATCTCTTCAATACCGTGTTTTCATTTCCTTTAGACATATACCTAGAAGTGGAATTGCTGGATCATAGGACAGTTGTAAATTTTTTTTAATTTAAATTTTAGTTAGTTAACACACAGTGCAATATTGTTTTCTGGAGTAGAATTCAGTGATTCATCACTTACCTACAATACCTAATGCTCATCCCAAGTGCCTTCTTTAGTACCCATCAGCCATCTAGCCCAGCCGCCCACCCACCTCCCTCCATCAGCCCTCAGTTTGTTCTCTATCCTCAAGAGTCTCTTACGGCTTGTTTCCCTCATCCTTTTTTTTTCCTTTACCCTCTACCTATATGTTCATCTGTTTTCTTTCTTAAATTCCACATGAGTGACATCATAAGGTATTGTCTTTCTCTGACTGACTTATTTCAATTAGCATAATGTACTCTAGCTCCATTCATGTCATTGCAAATGGCAAGATTTATTTCGTTTTTTGGCTAACATTCCATTGTGTGTGTGTGTGTGTGTGTGTGTGTGTGTGTGCCAAAACTTCTTTATCCATTCATCAGTTGATGGACATACATTTGGGATCTTTCTATAGTTTGGCTATTGTTGAGAATGCTGCTATAAACATCAAGGTGTATGTACCCTGTTGAATCTGTATTTTTGTATTCTTTGGGTAAATATCTAGTACTGCAATTGCTGGGTCGTAGGGTATCTCTGTTTTTAACTTTCTGAGGACCCTCCAAACTGTTCTCCAGTTTGGAAAGAGGGTTTCCCCTTTCTCAACATCCTTGCCAACACCTATTGTTTCTTGTGTTGTTAATTTAGCCATTCTGACATGTATGAGGTGGTATCTTATTGTGGTTTTGATTTATATTTCCTTAATGAAGAGTCATGTTGAGCATCTTTTCATGTGTCTGTTAGACACCTGGGCGTCTTCTTTGGAAAAGTGTCTATTCATGTCTTTTGCCCATTTCTTAACTGATTTTATTTGTTTTTTGGGTGTTGAGTTTGGTAAGTTGTTTATAGATTTTGGATACTAGCGTTTTATCATTTATGTCATTGGTAAATCTTCTCCCATTCTGTAAGCTGCCTTATAGTTTTGTTGATTGTTTCCTTCACTGTGCAGAAGGTTTTTATTTTGATGAGGTCCCAATAGTTTATTTTTGCTTTTGTTTCCCTTGCCTCCGGAGATGTGTCTAATAAGAAGCTGCTACAGCCAAAGTCAAAGAGGTTTCTGCCTGTGTTCTCCTCTAGGATTTTGATGGTTTCCTGTCTCACATTTGGGTCTTTCATTGATTTTGAATTTGTTTTTGTGTATGGTGTAAGAACATGGTCCAGTTTCATTCTTCTGCATGTTGCTGTCCAGTTTTCTCAACAACTTTTTTTTTTTATTTTTATTTATTTATTTATTTATTTTTTTAAGATTTTATTTATTTTTGTGACAGAGAGACAGCCAGAGAGAGAGGGAACACAAGCAGGGGGAGTGGGAGAGGAAGAAGCAGGCTCCCAGCGGAGCAGGGAGCCCGATGTAGGGCTCGATCCCAGGACCCTGGGATCACGCCCTGAGCCAAAGGCAGACGCTTAATGACTGAGCCACCCAGGAGCCCCTCAACACCATTTGTTGAAGAGACTTTTTTCCATTGGATATTCTTTCCTGCTTTGTTGAAGATTAGTTGACCATGTAGTTGTGGGTTCCTTTCTGGGTTTTCTATCTTGTTCCATTGATCTATGTGTCTGTTTTTGTCCCAGTTGCATGGTGTCTTGATGACTACAGCTTTGTAATATAGCTTGAAGTCCAGAATTGTGATGCCTCCGGTTTCATTTTTCTTTTTCAACATTTCCTTGGTGATTCGGGGTCTTTTATGGTTCAATACAAATTTTGGGATTGTTCTAGCTCTATGAAAATTGATGGTGTTATTTTGATAGGGATTGCATTAAATGTGTAGATTGCTTTGGGTAGAATAGACATTTTAACAATGTTTGTTCATCTAAACCACGAACATGGAATGTTTTTCCATTTCTTTATTTCCTCTTCAATTTCTTTTATAAGTGTTCTATAGTTTTCAGAGTACAGATCTTTAACCTTATTAGTTAGGGTTATTCCCTGGGTATCTTACTGTTTTTGGTGTAATTATAAATGGGATCAATTGCTTGATTTCTCTTTCTGCTACTTTGTTATTGGTGTATAGAAATGCAACAGATTTCTGCACATTGATTTTATATCCTGCAACTGTGATGAATTCCTGTATCATCCGAGCAGTTTTTTGATGGAGTCTTTCAAGTTTTCTACATAGAGTATCATGTCGTCTGCAAATAGTGAAAGTTTGACCTCTTCCTTGCCAGTTTGGGTGCCTTTTATTTCTTTTTGTTTTCTGATTGCTGAGGCTAAGACTTCCAGCACTATGTTAAATAGTAATGGTGAGAGTGGACATCCTGTCTTCTTCCTGACCATAGGGGAAAGGCTCTCAGTTTTTTCCCATTGAGGATGATATTAGCTCTGGGTCTTTTGTAAATGGCCTTTATGATGAGGTATGTTCCATCTATCCATCTGTCTATGCTTTGTTGAGGGTTTTTATCCAGGCAGGTTGCTGTATTTTGTCAAGTGTTTTTTCTGCATCTATTGACAGGATCAGATGGTTCTCATCCTCTTTTCTTGATGTGGTATCACATTGATTGATTTGCTAATATTGAACCAACCCTGCAGACCAGGAATAAATCCCACTTGATGGTGGTGAATAATTCTTTTAATATACTGTTGGATTCGATTTGTTAGTATTTTATTGAGAATTTTTGCATCCATGTTCATCAGGGATATTGGCTTGTAATTCTCCTTTTTAGTGGGGTCTTTGTCTGATTTTGGAATCAAGGTAATGCTAGCTTTGTAGCAGGAGTTTGGAAGTTTTCCTTCCATTTCGATTTTTTGGAACAGTTTGAGAAGAATAGGTATTAACTCTTTAAATGTCTGGTAGAATTCCCCTGGGAAGCCATCTGGCCCATGACTTTTGTTTGTTGGGAGATTTTTGATTACTGATTCAATTTCTTTGCTGGTTATACATCTGTTCAAATTTTCTATTTCTTCCTGTTTCAGTTTTGGTAGTTTGCAGGGTTCTAGGAATTTGTCCATTTTTTCAAGATTGGTGAGTTCATTGGTGTATAGCTTTTCATAGTAGTCTCTTATTGTTTGTGTTTCTGTGGTGTTGGTCGTGATCTCCCCTCTCTCATTCATGATTTTACTTATTTGGGTCCTTTCTCTTTTCCTTTTGATAAGTCTGGCTAGGGGTTTATCAATTTTATTAATTCTTTTGAAGATCCAGCTCTTAGTTTCATTAATCCATTTTCTTGTTGTTGTTTGTTTTCTGTATCATTTATTTCTGCTCTAATCTGATTTCCTTTCTTCTGCTGGCTTTAGGCTTTACTTGCTGTTCTTTTTCTAGCTCCTTTAGGTGTAAGGTTAGTTTGTGTACTTGAGACTTCTTTTTTTTTGAGGTAGGCCTCTATTGCAATATACTTCCCTCTTAAGACTGCCTTTGCTGCATCCCAAAGATTCTGGACTGTAATGTCTTCATTTTCATTTGTTTCCATGTATTTTTTAAATTTCTTCTTTAATTTCTTGGTTATTCTATTCATTCTTTAGTAGGATGATCTTTAAATTCTGTATTTGTGGTCATTCCAATTTTTTTCTTGTGGTTAACTTTGTTTTATAGAGTTGTGGTCTGAAAATATGCATGGCATGACCTCGATCTTTCTGTACTTATTGAGGGCCGATTTGTGACCCACTATGTGATATGCTGGAAAATGTTCCATGTGCACTTGAAAAAAAATGTGCATTCTGCTGCTTTAGGATGAAATGTTCTGAATTTATCTGTTAAGTCCCTCTGGTGATCTAGTGTATCATTCAAAGCACTTGTTTCCTTGTTGATTTTCTGCTTAGATGATATGTCCATTTGCTGTAAGGGGGGTTGTTAACGTCCCCTACTATTATTATATTATTATCAATGAGTTTCTTTATGTGTATTACTAATCGATTTATATTTTTGGATGGTCCCAAGTTGGGGACATAAATATTTATAATTGTTAGATCTTCTTGATGGATAGACCCCTTATTATGATAGGATACCCTTCTTCCTCTCTTGTTATAGTCTTTGGTTTAAAATCTAGTTTGTCTGATAGAAGTAGAGCTACTCTGGCTTTCTTTTGACATCCATGATGGATGGTTCTCCATCCCCTCACTTTCAATCTGCGGTGTTTTCAGTCTGAAATGAGTAGCATATGGATGGATTTTATTTTTTAACCTATTCTGATGCCCTATGTCTTTTGATTGGAGCATTTAGTTCATTTACTTTCAGAGTGATGATTGAAATATATGAATTTAGTGCCATTGTGTTACCTGTAGATTTGGTGTTTCTGGTGATGTTCTCTGGTCCTTTCTAGTCTTTCTCTCTTTTTATCTTTCTTTTTCTCCACTCAAGGGGTCCTCCTTAAAATTCCTTGCAGGGCTGGTTTAGTGGTCATGAACTCATTTAGTTTTTGAATGATAGCCTTGTTGAATAGAGTATTCTTGGCTGCATTTTCCCCCCTTTTGGTATGCTGGATTTTTCTTGCCACTTCTTTCTGGCCTGCCAAATCTCTGTGAATATATCTTCTGGTAGTCCTATCTGTCTTCCCTTGTAGGTTAAGGAATCTTTTTTCATTGCTGCTTTCAGGATTCTTTCCTTTTCTGTGTATTTCCTGAAGTTGACTATGATATGCCTTGGCTATGGTTGGGTTTTATTGAATTTAATGGGAGTTCTCTCTTCTTGGATTTAATGTCTGTGCCCTTCCTCAGATTAGGGAAGTTTTCATCTATAATTTGTTTGACTAAACCTTTTCCCCCCTTTCCTCTCTCTTCATTTTCAGGGCTCCTATGATATGACATGTTTTATTCTAGGAGTTTTACAGTTTCAGGTCTATTGATTACATCTTTGATCCAGTTTGAGTTAATTACTGTTCATGGTGTAAAGTGGGAGTGTAGTTTCATTTTCTGCATGTGCTTATCCTGTTTCCCCAACACCGTCTGTTGAACACAGACCTTTTCCCACCAGACGTTCCAAGCTCCTTTGTCAAATATTAGTTGACTGTATATGCAGGCACTTAATTCTTGGCTCTCTATTCTGTTTCATTGGTTTGGGTGTCTTTTTTTTTTTAAGATGTATTTATTTATTTGAGGGAGAGAGGGAGAAAGTGTGGAAGTGGGGCCAAAGGAGAGAATCCTCAAGCACACTCCCTGCTGAGGGCGGAGTCGGGCTGGACCCCATGACCCATGGAGCATGACCTGAGTTGAAACTGGGTTGGGTGCTCAGCTGACTGAGCCACCCAGGGACCCCTGGGTGTCTATTTTTTTTTTATAAAAGTATTATTTTTAAAGCATTTTTTAAAGCTTATTTTGTGTTTGTTCATGGAGAAACACAATTGATTTTTTTATATTGAATTTGTATCCAGCAACCATGTGATATTTATTTCTAATAGTTTATCTGTAATTTATTTGAAATTTTTGTGTATACAAACATGTCCTCACAAATAATGTCATTTTATTTCTTCTCCAATATCTTGTTTGTTTTGTTTGTCTAACAACTTCTGGACTAAATAGGGATAATTTTGAAATAGAAGACAGAGTGTTGATGGTGGCATTGTTTTTTCATTCCCAGACTTGGAAGGAAAAACGTTCAACATCTCATCATTTTATCAGACAAGCAAGTTTCTTCTATTCCAGAGAGTTTCTATCATGAATGAGTTTTATCAAATGCTTCTCTGATAACTCTATTGGGAATACCTTTTTCTCCTTTGTTCTGTTAATATGGAATATTACATGAATTTAATTATGAAATATAAGCCTACCTTATTTTCCTGGAATCTACCAACTTGTGATATGTCATTCTTTTAATGTTCTGCTGAATTTGGATTGCTAACATTGTGTTTTAGATTTTTTTCATCCATGCTCAAGAAGGTATTTGGCCTGTAATTTTCCCTTCTTCTAATGTCCTTTTTATATTTTGGTACCTCTGTCATGTTGGTTTAATAAAATAAGTTTATTTTATTCGTGTTCACTCTTTTTCTAATCTTTGGTGGGATTTGTGTAAGATTAGTGTAACTTTTCTCCTAACGGTTTGGGCAGAATTTGTCCATCTAACAACATGAGTGTTCCTAGTGAGACAGTTTTTAATTTTGATTTAATTTGAGTTATCGGACTACTCACTTTTTTCTATTTTGTTTGTCAGTTTGGTAAGTTCCTTTTTTAAAGAGAGAATTTAACAATTTTATCTAATGGTAAAAAATGTTTATTATAAAGTTATTTTAAGATCTTACTATTTTTTAAATGTCTGTAGGATCTGTATAATGTTTTCTTTTTTATTTCTGACATTGGTTAATTGTATCTTTACTATGTGATTATACTTGTCATAAGTTTATGCACTTTTTTAGAGGACTTCATTTTTTTCCTTGTAAGTTTTTATTTAAATTCCAGTTAGTTAACATACAGTGTAATAGTTTCAGGTGTACAATATAGTGATTCAACACCTGGTGCTCATCACAAGTGCCCTCCGTAATCCCCATCACCTGTTTCACCCATCCCCCATCTCCTTCCTCCTGGTGACCAGCAGTGTGTTCTCTGTAGTTCCTTGGTTTTCATCTCTCTCTCTGTCTTTCTCTGACCCCTCACTTTGCTCATTTGTTTTGTTTCTTAAATTCCACATATGAGTGACATCATATGGTATTTGTCATTCCCTGACAGATGTATTTCACTTAGCATAACACTCTCTAACTCCATCCATGTCATTGCAAATGGCAAGATTTCTTTCTTTTTTATGGCTGAGTAATGTTCCATTGTGTGTGTGTGTGTCTCCATCATCAGTTGTTTGGTTTTTTTATCCATTCATCAGTTGTTGGACACTTCGGCTGTTCCATGGTTTGTTTATTGTAGATAATGCTGCTACAAACATTAGGGTACATGTATCTCTTTGAATTAATATTTTTGCATTCTTTGGGTAAATATCTATAGTGCCATTGCTGGATTGTAAGGTAGTTCTATTTTTAACTTCTTGAGGAAACTCTGTACCGTTTTCACAGTTTGCATTTCCACCAACAATGGAAAGGGCTCCTTTTTCTCCACATCCTTGTCAAGACCTATTGTTTCTTGTGTTGTCGTTTTTAGCCACTGACAGGAGTGAGGCGATATCTCATTGTGGCTTTGATTTGTATTTTCCCTGATGATCAGTGATGTTGAACATCTTTTCATGTGCCTATTGGCCATCTGTATGTCTTTTTTGGAAAAATGTCTATTCATGTCTTCTGCCCATTTTTTTCATTGGACTGTTTGTTTTCTTGGTGTTGATTTTCTATATTTTGGATTTGGGTGTTGACTTTTATAAGTTCTTTCTATATTTTGTTAGATATGTCATTTGCAAATATCTTCTCCCAATCTGTAGGTTGCCTTTTTGTTGGGAAATAATAATATAAGAAAACAAATGAATGTTTTCTTCATTTTGCAGAGCTTTTTATTTTGATGAAGTCCCAGTAGTTTATTTTTGATTTTGTTTCCCTTGCCCAAAACACATTTCTAAAAGGAAATTGCTACAGCTGATGTCAAAAGAGGTTATTGCCTGTGTTCTTTTCTAGGATTTTTATGTTTTCTGTTCTCACATTTAGGTCTTTAATCCACTTTGAATTTATTTTTGTGTTTGGTGTAAGAAAATGGTCCAGTTTCATTCTTTTGCATGTTGCTGTCCAGTTTTCCCAACACCATTTGTTGAAGAGACTGTTTTTCTCCTGTGGGATATTCTTTCCTGTTTTGTCAAAGATTAATTGACCATATAATTGTGGGTTCACTTCTGGGTTTTCTGTTCTGTTCTGCTGATCTATGTGCCTATTTTTGTGCCAGTACCATACTGTTTTGATCACTACTGCTTTGTAATATATCTTGATGTCTGGACTTGTGATGCCTCCATTTTGCTTTTCTTTTTCAAGATTGCTTTGGTTATTCAGGGTCTTTTGTGGTTCCACAGAAATTTTGGAACAGCCACAGGGCTGTTCTAGGTCTGTGAAAAATGCTGGCGGTGTTTTGGTAAGGATCACATTAAATGTGTAGATTGCTTTGTGTAGTGTAGACATTTTAACAGTATTTGTTCTTCCAATTGAGCAGCATGGAATGTTTTTCCATAACTAAGAAAATACCCCTTTATATTATCCCGAAACATTTTCAAAGATTTCAACTTTTCTATAGATTTAGTCTTTTTGATGTTACCCTTATTATTCTTTTGTATTTGTCATTTTTATATACCCTTCTAGGTTTATAACTTCTTATTTAAATGCCAACCAGGGATGCTTTGAGCAATTACATTCACATATTTTGTTTAGAGTTGATTACGTGAGTATAATATAATTTAATTGTGTCAAAACTATTGCAGAAATATAATTTATAAGTGTGATGATGATGCAATGATTTAAAAAATCTATAGTAAAGCACGTGCACTATAATTATAGCTACATAAACCTTTCAATATAGACAATAATATACCCAGTGCATGCTGACATGTGTGGTACTGATTAGGTATTATTCGAATCTCCCTTACCCCAAAGCAATTCTATGGAGTTGTGCTATTGTTTTTTTTTTTTTTTTTGATTGTTGTTTTTGTTTTGTTTTGTTTTTACAATTAAATCGTTAATGCAAACCAAAGTATTGTGAGTACAATTTGGTCTACTCTCGTAGATCTACCTTTTGTCCAGACAGTCACCTAATAAAAAGTTCAAATGAGCTCAAATAGGCAAATAAATGGGTCTTCCATCATTCCTCTAATACTAATTATGGGTTTATTGCTGGCTTATTACAAAAAGTACTTACAATGATTAGTAAGAAAAGTAAGATATCATAGAATAAAAAAAATTAGCTATCAATAGAAAGAAAAAAAAGACAAAGAATAAAATGGAGCCAGGGATGAGGCTGATAAAACACACGTATTCTGGAATTCCAAAACATGGGGCAGGTGGGCCATATACTTAAGTTTTTTAATAGCCAAAACAATAAACAAATTTGGTGAACACAGTAGTGCATAATATGGAAAAAGTACAAATAAACTCAAGAGGCCATCTAACTATTTAATTTTGTAGGTTAAGCTATAAAATTCTAAGATGAGAAATAAACTTGCCTTCAGAACTCTTCCATAGAAAATACTGTGTGGTGGGATGAATATTTTCAGAGGTCTTCTTCTAATGGACATAGGAGTTTCTTTTTCTTAGCTGTCACACCCAAGCACAGTTCAGTTGAAGTAATCTTGAGGCCAGTATGACCAGGTATAGGTAAACGAGCCCTTGGGTGGCCTGAGGTAGATTTTAGCTATGCACTCTATGGGTGAATAGAATATATGTAAAGAAATGGATGAATTGCATACTTTTTGGAATTTTTTTTCTTTTTTTAGTTTTCTCCCTCAAACTTAAAAATAGTATTTATGGATAGTTGACATACAGTGTTATAAAGTTTCAGGTGTACAGCATAGAGATTCAGTAATTCCATACACTGGGGCGCCTGGGTAGCTCAGTTGGTTAAGTGGCTGACTCAGGTCATGATTTCAAGGTCCTAGAATCCAGCCCTGCATCAGGCTCCCTGCTCAGTGGAGAGTCTGCTTGAGATTCTGTCTCTGTCCCCCTCTTCCTAAACCCCGCTGTCAATCTCTCTCCCTCTCTAAAATAAATAAATCTTAAAAAATTGTAAACATTGTTTACCACAATAAATATAGTTACCATCTGTCACTGTACAATGTTATTACAGTATTATTGACTATAATTCCCTATCCTGTACTTTTCATCTTCTTGACTTAACCTACTTTATAACTGGAAGTTAGTACCTCTTGAATCCCCTTCATCTGTTTCTCCTATCCCTTTAGCAACTACCAGTTCTCTGTATTTATGAGTCTGTATCTCTTGTTTGTTTCTTCCTTTCTTTTTTTTTGAAGATTTTATTTATTTATTTGAGAGAGCAAAAGTGAGAGAAATCACAGAGGGAGAGGGAGAAGCAGACTCCCTGCTGAACAAAGAGCCCAATGCGGGGCTCGATCCCAGGACCCTGGGATCATGACCTGAACTGAAGCTTAACTGACTGAGCCACCCAGGTGCCCCACTTGTTTGTTTTTTCATTGGTTTTTCTTTTTAGATTCCACATATAAGAGAAATCATATAGTATTTGTTTTTCTCTGATTTATTTCACTTAGTATAATACCTTTTATGTCTGTCTATGTCACAAATGATAAGATCCCATTCTTTTTCATGGCTGAGTAATAATCCAGTGTGTGTGTGTGTACTCTACACCTTCTTTATCCATTCTTCTATTGATGGACACTTCAGCGGCTTCTATTGTAAATAATGCTGCAATGAACATAGGGACAGAGGACGTGAATAGACATTTTTCCAAAGAGACATACAGATGGCCAACAGAAAGGAATGATTCTCAACATCATTAGTCATCTGGGAAATGCAAATCAAAACCACAATAAGATAACACCTCACACTGGTCCAAATGGCTAGTATCAAAAAGACAAGAAATAATAAGTGTTGGTGAGGATGTGGAGAAAATGTTACCCTCGTGCACTGTGGTGGGAATGTAAATTGGTGGAACCATTGTTGAAAACAGTATGGAGTTTCCTCAAAAAATAAAAAATAGTATTACCATATGATCCAGGAATTCCACCATAAACATTTACTCAAAGAAAACTCAGACACTAATTTGAAAAGATATACTCACCCTCCATCAAACTTCTGATATTTGGTGGGGATTGTACTTCCTGGAATACCTGAGACAAGTTCTATATTTCACCACTCAAATATGGATCTATTAGCCTTGATAGACACTTGGGCAGGGGCAGTGCTGAGAGTTTCTGAGGAAGTGATGAACCCCAAACTAAGATATATGGACACCCCATCTGATGAGTTATAGGAATACCAAGAGGGAAGGGCAATGCTTCCTCTGGGAGAGTAGTTCAGATTCTGCTTTAACATACAGATTAATGGACAATGAAATTTTCTTGCATAAAGCACTATGAGAAAAATGTTAACACGACATTTTAAGGTGATAACCAAACCCTCACTTTGACTTGAAAAATCTCAATGAAGCACTCTTAGAATGCCTAACTCTGAGCATTATATTTTCCAGTGCATTCTCTAAAATAAACTATTTATGGATTATAGGTCTGAGTTATTTGGGGTTATTATTAAATATCTGCTCTAAGTAAGTATTCTTTCTTTTCTGAGATCGTGTGCTTAGGGTCTGTTTATGTCACTTTTAGTATGCGATTTTAAATCTTCTAATCTGCCTGTGGTAGAAAGCTTATGTTTGGTTTCTTTAACAAGAAGAAATGATCCAGTTCAACACAAGTCAAAACAGATTTCGATAATTTAAAGAAGTGAAGCAGTGTCATGGGAACAATCCTGTTTTAACCCAGATATAAAATTATGATTTGATTTGTCAAAATACAATTTTTATTGCTCTTGACCTTTGTAGTTCCTTAATACTCATGGTGCCTCTCCTATGTGTACAAAACAACATTCTGGGGGAAAATGGGGAGATACGGGATATGGTAGCTGGAGCAAGGGGCTTACAACCCTATTTGGGAAAATAACAAATATATTTCTGAAGTGTTAGAAAGAAATACAACAGAAAAAAAGAGATTCATGGATGACTGAGGAAAGACCACAGGGCAATCATTAATTAAACTCAGAATTTAGGCACAATCAGCGCTAATGCCAAGAAAACTCTGGAGACCAAAGTTTGCTGGACCAGCTTCCCATCATAAAGCAAAGATTTCGTGATGGTTCTGTATCTTGATGTGTACATATGATGACGATTTTGAATTCCTCTGCAAAGGATTTTTAAAAACAAGGAAGGTTGTAATCAAACATAGATTTAAAAAGATCAAAACAAGTAGTACTCATGATGCGTTATTTTTGAATAACAACATGTCATTTTCATAGCTCTTTCCACATAGTATTTCCTCCCGCTTCATGCCAGCCCTATAAAAAAAGACTGGGGCAGGTGTTTTTCCTGATTTACCGATGAGAACATCAAGACCTCATAAAGTTAAGAGATTTGTCTATGGTGCAGCATTGATACTAATATCCTAGGAGTTTCATCAACTCCATATTTTTCTTTATATTGTGTAATTGTCAATAGGGTTAGGGAGAACAGATGACTTAATAGCTTTGTTTTCCGTGTGATATCCACCAAGTGCCTTTCGAGTGCCCTGTTGAGTAAATGAAGGAAAATGAGATTACCAGCTCCTGCACTGCTCATATTGACAAACCATCTCTTCTATTTCTTTTGTATCCGGTAATTCTGCAAATTCTGTCGACAGTTAAGTAGCTTTTATGTAGTCATCATCGCATCGTCAAGTACTGGGGGACATTTATAGGACCTGTGTACATACTTCACATGTTAAAGGATCTTTGAGTCAATCTGGGGAAAGATCAGACGCGCTCAGGAAAATGTGAAGCTGCCATCCTGGATGGCGTGTCGTTGCTTCTCGAAATGAGGGGTGGCAGGGTGCTGTATCAGTGGGACTTCAGGTAGACTTTTGCTGAGAGATTAGACTCCATGACTGGGGAGAACTAGGGAGGCATTGAGTGGAGTGAGGCTTAATTTAGGGAACATGGAGAAATGAATTTGGAGGGGGAGGAAGTTATGCAGAAAAATGTAAATGATAGGTTGAAGAGTTGGCATCTATAGGTGTTAAGAAGTCATGAAAGAAAAAAAAAGAAAAAAAAAAAAGAAGTCATGAAAGAAATTTGTGTTTTGCTTAATTTCTGCAAGTGGAGCCATGCCCTGAAGGAACAATTTTGAGATTCCCATCACAGCATTGCGATGTCCGTATTGCAATCCTGGGGTGCGGCTAAAACTAAAGGACTGACCAAAATTTATTGTTGTTTTTTATGTGAGGTTTATAAAGTGCTTTTAGCATACTTTGTATTTTGGTGGATTGTGAAATCCTAAGTGAAACTGTTTACCCCCTTGACTGTTTCTGTCTTTTTTATGTGGTGCCAAATTTGAGGCTGAGTGGGTCTGTTATTAGGATGAAGAAGCTCTCTAGGCAAGAGTCCCTTTGTCAGGGAAGGTACAGCTTGCCACCCGGGTAGGTGCTTGACTACACTTTCCATGAAAGGTTCATGTGTTGCAGACACGAAAGAGGCAGCATTAAAAGCCTAATGGTTGGCAACAGGCAAGGAGACATTTTTAGAAGAAGCAGTGTCTGGATGGTGCCCTGTGAGGGCATCAAGCCTTGAGATCATTCCTCGACCAAGTATTATTCTGTTCTTATAAGAATGAAGATATTCTCTGATATTTTTGACAATCCTCCTAAATTGAAATACTTTAGTTTTACTAATGAGAGCTTATTTCTAACATCATTTTAATTAAACAAACTACTAATTTCACCAATGAAAAGTTATTTCTGACATTCATGATGCTAAATAGCAAAGGCTTTGGTGTTGATCAAGATATGGATAGTTGAAAGAGATATGGATAGCTGAAATGTTTGGCCAGGTCTGCAATGTGACCCTTTCTTATGTAATACTAGCCAATCCCAGGAATCTGAATTCTCAATTAGGGCCAATGTCCCTAAAGGTAAAGCTTAAATCTACAGATACATGGTATCTTACCATCTATGCTGAATGATACTTTGTAAATTTCTTAGATTAATGTATTAAACACATTATGGAAATAGCAATGCCTGTCCTCAATTAACCCTGTTTACTTTATTGTCTCATTATGGTGATTAGGATATCTATCTATATATTTTGTTTATATATATATTTTGCTTATATATATGTATATGTGTATCTATCTATCTATATAGTTTTTAATTTGCTCTTAACTGCTACCATACTGTTATTCTCTTTGCTTTACTTTACGTTGATCAAAAGCTACAAGGAAGTAGATCTATAAGTAAGGAAGGAAAATGTCACAGAGACCTAGGGCATTCATCCGAAAATGGTTAAACATGTTATTTTGAAATCCTAATGAGCCATTTTCCAAGGTGTTTATAAGCCTCCAAGTGGCCTCCTTTGTGAGATTTCCACTTTGCTCCCTGGCAGTAGGTGTGGTTTTGAGCCTTCTTCTCATTCTGTCCAGATTCCGTTGGTCTGCAGCTGGGAAGCACTTCCTTTGCCAGAAGATCCCTGTCCAATTCTTTCATTCTTGGCAGGTTCATTTACTTTTTCATGGTTTCAGTCCTAAACAGTTCCCAGCCTGGACCCAAGATAAGTTCGTTTCCTAGGCTTTTTGCTGTCAAAGGCAAGGAAGCCTTATTGTCCTGTGGTGCCCAAGTACAGCCTGTCCTTTGACTTCACTACAAGTGTTTAAGCAGATTTTAAAGGCACATCATAGTCAAATGTCTTAAGGTGCTAGTTCAGGGAGTTCTCTGATTGAATGTCTGGATTTTCTGATCTTATAATTCCTTGCCGACCAAGACTTAGATTTTGCTATAGAAAAGAAGTTGAGACCAGTATGGTCATGAGAATGAAATGACTGTGTGAAACAATGTTTATGTTCTGAGTCCACATGAGGTAGTATGCAATGGTGTTTCCAAGTTTTATATATGTATATACACCCCCCGTGTGTGCGTGTGTGTGTGTGTGTGTGTGTGTGTGATAGAAATGGTGTCATAATGTAATGTCAAAAAATTTCATTTTTTTCATAATTAAGATAGCTTTCCATCTTATTTATTTATTTTTTATTTTTAAATATAGCAAGATCAGCTTTACACCTGGGCAGCAGTCAGCCAACCCACTCACTCACTGGATTACACAGAAGGGCAGTTTCCCAGGCGAGTCCCGTCTGTTTGGCCACCATCTAAACCTCCTGATGAAGAACACAGGCCGAAGGATGCTGAAACAGGTGGGACCCCAGCAACAGTGCATGTTGTGAAAGTGTGCAACATAAAGCCCATACGGTGCTTACCGGGTAGTGAGTCTGCAGTTCTAAGTATTTCTTAGATGACGATCTGCAGCTATCTCAAGTGAAACCGCTGGGAGTCTTGTTAAATTGGAAATTCTTATGCTCCATGTTCAAGGATGCTGAGTCAGAACTTTCGGGAAGGGGACCCCGGAATTATGCAGTTACTATTGTGTATATGACAGTTCGCGAACTCCCGATCCAGATAGCCAGCTGTCGCTACTACCTGAGGTTGAAGCTTCAGAGCCTGTGTGGACAGAGAGCTCCAAAGGGAAATTTCTGTCTATTGCCGTCAAAGGGGGGGTCCACCTTACTTCTCCACTCTGACTCTCTCCCCTTACTGCTTTCCTCGATCCTTTTCTGTGCCTTTAGAGATAATGGGGACATGGAGGTAAAAGTTTCATTAAATCTAAATTTTAAGTTATCTTTTCAAACTGTACAGTGTTCAGATGTATTTAGTCTTCTTTAAAATTTTTCTTTTTGGTTATTTTTCTCTTTGCATCTTTTGTTGTCTTAAAGTATTTTGTGTTATTGGCTGGGAAGATAGCATGGGATTAATATCAACTTATATGGAGCCCGAAAGTGGGAAAACACTTTGTGTTTGTCTTAGGAATGAAGAAACATATTTGTGTAATAATGTTTTATGAAATTTGGTTGTTTATTTCCTTTTTAAAAAAATTTTCCAATTTGGTGTAATAAATTCCTGACTTCTCAGTGGACTGTTTCGTAAGTGGAGAGTACATTGAAGAGCATTATTACTATTCAGAAATCTACCCCTCACCAGATTTTCCTAAATAGTAGCATGAGTGTAAGAGTTAAGAATTTTGACTTTTGGGGGCACCTGGATGGCTCGGTTAAGCATCCGACTCTTGGTTTTGGCTCAGCTCATGATGTCAGGGTCATGAGATCGAGGCCCGCATTGGGCTTTATGCTCAGCAGGGAGTCTGCTTGAAGTCTCTCTCTCCCTCTCATCCTGCCCCTGCTCACTCTCTCTCTCTCAAATAAATACATACATCTAAAAATTTTTTTTTAATTTATTTTTTCCTCATTTGTTTATATAGGGAGAAAGTCATTAATCTGGACTTGTAATTAAAGAGTATAACATAAGAGCATGGAGCTTTGTAACCTTGGGCAAATTTCTGAATCCCGGTACTCAGTTTCCTAACCTGTAAAATGTCGATAAGAATAGCACCTACTGCAGAGGGCTGTTTGGGAAATTATATGAGTTAATACATGTTAAAGCATAGAGTTAGCATTCAGAGTGCAATGTCAGGCTTGGTCTGTTTGCTATTGTTATCGTTATTATCATTATTTGATATCTTTATTACTTCCTCATGAGTTCCCTTTAAAACCAACAATGACCCACAGTGTTCAGGATTTTATTCTAGGCCCCTTTCCGAAGTGAATGTAGTGTTTATAATCCTGTTTTTTCCCCAGTCTCTGAAAGAATGCATTTACCTTTCTTCTTTCCACCAAACCCTGGAGTGGGGGACCCACACCCAGCTATGCATGTCCCCTTTTTAATGTCTGATGCTTTTGAACACTGGTTACTGTTCACTAGGTGGACTATACTCCCTGAAATGAACAACAAATGAGAGTGGAGCAGGAGACACTGTTCCACGTAGGGCTCTGAGTGCCTTGTGACACGGTAGTGTTGGTCAAGGGCCAAGGTGTGGAGTTCCTTAGTGCGTGTGTCTTCAGAGCTGAAGGGGTTCTAACATAACACCTGAAAATAAAGCAATCACATAAAAGCATATTTAGTTTTAGAAAGAAAAACACACAACTAAAGGTATTGTTCCTGTTAAGTACACTGTGTTATTCGTGTTAAAAATCACTTTAACTTCTTTGTAGGAAATAGCTAGGTGTAGATAGAATAGAACTGACCAGTCTCACTGAGCCTCCTCCTAACAGTTGTCCATGTTTTGTGTTTTACATAATGATTAGTGTGGTATTTTCATTTTTTTCTTCCCTAGAATGTGTTTCCCCACTTTTTTGAAATACTTATATTTTCCTTTAAAATTTTAAGGCATTTTAAAAAAGGTTCAAAATGTTTTTATATTATTGATTTTGTGGAGGAGGACTAGATGGAAAGGTAGTGATAATCTAAATTTTAGTTTGGTAAAAGATGAGAGTTGGAATTGATATCGGGAACTTTGTAACTTAGTTTTCTCTTTGTTATTTGGGGGTAGCTTGCAAAATGCCAGATCAAGTAATTTTTAACATAGTAACTTGTATCCTTTTAAAATATGCATTCTTGAAGAGGATAATGGAGGTAAGTGGAAAATAATTTTGTGTGCTGACTTGTTTTTCTCCAGTTGATCTGTTATAAACCTCAACAGCCATGTAGCAATTTTTTGGTCCAAATGATCTAATGGCACTTTCTAAACTTTTCCTGCTGTGACTCCATTCTCATTCGGAGGGCCATCCCTACCCCCTCCTTTCTAGTCAGTCAGTCAGTTTTAAGAGCAAGAATATCAATAATATAGCAAAAACCTTGCCTAGAATCTACTGCTTGAAAACATATATATTTGGTGGAAACTTTGGTAACGTAATTATTAATAGTAATAAAAGACTTTGCAGTACACTCAATGACTGATTGTTATACATTGTTCTGTAGTGACATCACGGTTAAAACCACTATTTGCAACATGTGGCCCCTTGCAATTTTAGTTTAAAGTAAAAGAGTTCAATGACTTTTTTCTTTTCAAAGAGGAAGGATTTCCAATTACATCTTAGAAAACTGAAAACTTGTTTTTTTGGCAGGTTTTTTTCTTTTGTTTTTTTTTTTGTTTTGTTTTGTTTTGTTTTTGGTCTTGCAGCTCATTTTTATTATTGATTACTAATTCACAAGTCCAGCTAATGCAGATTCATCGTGCATCTGACTTAACTATTTTTATAACCCCTTCTGTAAGAGAGGCTTTTCTCCACTTTTCATATCATGGTGAAAGAACCAACCGTCCTTTACATGGGTTTCAAGTGCAGAGGTCAAGGTGAAGCCTTGGTGCCTCCACCCCCCAGGGAGCTGGGAAAGGGCTGCAGACCCTTGGGAATCTTCTGCACTTATCCTCATCTCCACAGAAGAGCCCAAGGTGTGAAAATTGACTTTTTGAACCCATTGAAGACCTCCTGGAAGGATAAGGCTAGTTGGAAAGGAAATTAGGAAGGAACATTCTGCAAAATTTGGTGGTAGCAGCATTGATAAGAAGAAAACCTTTCCATTTATCTTGTTTTCTCTTTATCTTCTCTCTCTTCATTTTCCTTTACTTATCCTATGCAACACCCTTCCCACCCTCTGTGGTGGTTTTTTCTGGAGTCCCGTGGCATTTTATTTATAGCTGTAGCCTCCATATTACTCATACTTTATAATTGTTCTGTTTATACATATCTGTCTTCCTTGGAGACTCCCAACATTTCAAGACCTTTGGGCGCATAGTATATGTTTAAATATTTAAGCCAGTAAATTAAGATCTTTTGTTGAAAAAGATCTGAATAAATATCTGCTTAGCACATTCATGCAAGCATTTGAGAGAGAGTTTTGTGTGTGGGCTGAAACAGCCCATGGACCATTTTCCAGGCTCAGTACCAAGTTTCAAAAGTTATTCACTGATTCACAGATATCAGAGATAATTAACTTTAGTTTTCAAATTTATGGAGAATAGGGGCAGGAGGTCTAGATGTGTGTAGGGAATTGATCATTCTTATTGTGTCTTTAAAACATCAAGCTCCTTATCTTTCTCTGAAAATGTAAATGGCCAAGAGGATTGATATTTAGGAAGGCAATTTGGGGACAGAAAATCCTGGAGGAAACTATGTGGAAGGAGAGGTGGTAGAAACATGGCAGAGACTTTTTATATAGAAATCCTGAAAGTCGTGTTGACGTGCTGGCTGAAAGCAGCGTAACCCACCTTTGCTCTGGAAAGATTTGCGCAGCACATAAGTATGTAAGGTATACAAAAGGGTTACAAAGGAAAATAAATCCAACGGAAAGGAATTGAGGGTGGAACAATGAAATGAAGCCAGGATAACGTAGCACACAAATATATTTCAGAAGCACTTGGAATTTTCAAAGGTAGTTGGAAATTTCTCCTCAGGTTTAAAGCAAAGAGGGAAATGGGACAATCCTATCATCTTCCCCTGTGTCCATGAGGTTAAAAGCAACAGTGTCTCAGAGAAGCACTTTTCTGGACTTCTGTATAAAAAATAAGTGTTTCTGGTGGTTCCTAATAAGATTCTGTATGATGCAATGCAAACGGGATCATCAACTCTTTTCCAGATGTAGTCCGAATGCTTTAACAGTTCTTCAATGGGGTAATGAAGAAATTCTCTAAGGAACCCAGGAAGAGTTTGACAATGTTCTATTTCTCAGCTTCCCTCTTGATCAAGGGATAAAATGTGCTGGAAAAGACTGAAAGATTAACCGTGTGTCCTGTAGATGATAATTCTTCTTCTTCTCCTTTTCCTTCTTCTTCTTTCCTGTAATTTTGCAGTGAGGGGCATATCCCTACTGTGAGATAATCAAATAAGCAGAACAGACGGTTGGGCTTTTTAAGGAAAATTACATGTTTAATTCCATCTTCATTTATGGAAGGACATGGTATACCAGAATTGAAAACATCTCCCATGTATTAGGCAGCTAACCATTAAGTCATACTATTTAAATAAAGTTTAATTAGTTCTGTCAATTATATTGACTAGACTTGAATCAAATTGATGTATTCACCATTAAAGAAACTGTATTTTAATAATTTTATGCAAGTGCCTTTTTACTTACAGTGTAAAACTGTTTGGAGACTGCTGAATTCATTTTTAGAAGGCATACTTTGTATGCTTTAAAAGGGTGATTTAATTTATTTTCCATTCATAGCAGAGAGGCTTATCCTACTTCTTTTCTTTCTCTCTATAAATGTAAAACTCATCCAAATATGTTTTGTTTTACAAGTCGTAGGCTTATTTTGTGACGATAAAGAGATCATTTCTGAAACATATTTGGAATTGTGGGGAGCCCAGAATTTTAGATTGTCAATTATTGAGAACACTCAAGTTTTGTCAGGAATGTTCTTTCTCCTACTTTGCTTCTCAGTGATGTTTGTTTTGTTTTTAAAAACAGTCTAGTTTCTGCATTCTTAAGAAGGGTAAGAGACGGAGTTGGCAGTTTTAAATGTACCTTTGAGAGAGCTCTCACTGGGTCACTGTTGAAAAGCCACCCCCCTGCTGGGGAATATGTGATGGGGACTGTCAGTCCCAGAGCCGAGGGAAAGACAGTTCCCGGAAGCCCCTGGATGCTGGAAGAGGAGGGCGTTGGTGACAAGGGTCGTGGGGGTCTGTACCTGCGGGGGTCTTCTGAGAATGTTAGAGCTAGTGGATTTCTCTCGCTCACTTGCCCAGTGACCCTCGCCTGGAGCAGACACAGAAACTAGCCACCTGGTCCTTTGCCGCAAACATGCCGTTTTCTCCCCACTCACACCCCTGTGCCGTATCGCATGCTTCTCTTGGTTCTCGCCTTCCTACGCCTTCTTGTTTTTTTTTTCACTTTGTTTGCCTTCTCCTTAACTTTTATTTTCTTTTCTCTTAGTTCTCTTCATTTTACCCTTGTTTTGCAGCACAGGTATTCACACAACTTTTTCATCTTAAAATCCTGACACTCTCGAACTCCGATGCTTTGGTTTATGATTTTGAAGAGAACATTTTGCCATAAGTTTCTCCTAGATGTTGTAAGACACTGATGCAAAGAAATAAGAAGAGTAGTAGAGGAGAGGGGGTGGGGAATGAGTTCAATTCAGGCACCACCGAATTCGAGGGAGGGAAACGACAAGCCTGGGAGGAGGAAGATTCGGAGAAGTGACAGAGTGTTTCTAGTTCATCGTTCTGGTAGACTGTGTGTGTTCTTTGCCATCAGAGCCCACAGGTTTTTTTTTTGCGCAGGTCACCAGGCCTAGGGCTATAGGGGAAACGCTAGGAAATAATGTGTATATTTCTACTGCAAAGAACGGTTGATTTCCGGCGGGAGATCTTTTGGGTTCTTCTGCACTATCTAAATAGAAAGAAGAGGAAGAAAAGTCTTCTCCATCAATACAAAGCGCAGGACCTTATCTAGAGTCTATTGTGCTTGGGGATTTGGAGGTAACTAAAAACAAAAGCGTTCCGGAGTTTGGATTTGCTGGTATTAACTGCTGGTTGGCTTTGATGTTAGGATGCTTATTCAAAATTGGCTAACTCTGGTGTTAAGGTCAGAGTAGAGATTTGTCGTTAAGAAAGAAGAATCCCTTCCCATTACTTGCTCAGATTCTATTGTCACAGTGACATCTATTGGTAGTGAAACTTCATGCTCTGCTCACGGATTCTTGTTTTGAAAGATACACTCTCTGCTGAGGTGCAGGAAGTAGCTAGAGGCAAAGTGGGATCTATCTGCCCCTTATGAAATCCTTGCTCCTCTTCTCCCTTTCCCAGGGTACCCCCTTTCATGGTTTGCTTATTCTTTTGATCACTCCTTCCTTTCACTCCTACACTTGTGCAGTAAATATTTTAAGCACCTACTCTGTGCCAGGCACTATTCTAGGTGCTGGGGATATAATGGGAAAAAAGGACAAAATCCCTACCTTATAGCAGAGTAAGAGAGAGAAAAATCAGGAGGCAAACCAGTGAATTATCTAATGTCTTACGCGATGTTCCATATTACGAAGAAAGCACAAGACAGGGAAGGAGGGGTGCTAGCACTGGGTGGGTTGTGACTTTATTAAAAGAGTGCCAGGAAGTCTGGAACTAAGCCCCAGGAAAGGCGCAGGGCAGGGGGCCATGCTGATACCCCGCTCTGCAGAGACCCTGTGGACGGAACATGGCAGCATGTTAACGGGCAGCGAGAAGGCCAGGGTGGCCACAGCACAGTGAGCAGGTGAGGAGAGGCAGAGGTGGTCAGAGAGGTCAGGGACCACGGACAGGTGAAGGAAGGTCAGTGGACCTGCGCAGAGCCTATGCTTTAATCTCCATGAAATGGAAACTTTCAATATAGTTTGTTGTTTTTATATGTTATAAAATTTAAATGATAGGAACCTTTAATTTTTCTATAGCACTGTCACATGTAACAACTAAAAGGCTGCTAAATGAGGCACGTCTGACTTATCCTCAAGAGGGACTGCTGTTTCTTGTCCAGTGTCTGGTCTTCGTGCCGGTTGGGGGTGGGGAGCAGTGTGACCGGAGACAAACTCGTCTTCAGCTTCCCACCAAGTGCTTTTGTTATGTGCCTCTGATTTCTCGGCTGTGAGATGGGAGCGGTGGACAAGCAGTTGTTTTCAGACTCTGCTCCATGCAGACTGGGGATTTCTGAAGGCCCTTTTGTTTTTAAACTTTCATGCAAGCTTCACTTACAAGAAATTTAGCCCTTAGCTTAAAAACTAATCCTGGAATGGGTTGTCCCTTAGGTTTTCCAGCATGAATTTGCAGTCTCATAGACTCTCAAGTGACAAATAAAGGAACGAAATCCCTTCAGAACCCCTTAGTACTCAATGCCTCTTGGTGGTGGTGAAATTAGAAGGTAATTTGTCAGTAGTTAGATAAGACAACTGAACTCTATCTTTCAGGATTGGTGAGTCGGCTTCTGTCATCATGCAGACTCTAGCTAAGAGAATGATACAATAAGTGAACGTTTCGATAGGTACTTCCTGGCACAAAATAGAAGCTGGCCGTTGAGAGCAAGAGTTATGGCTGATGTGTCGAGAAGGACATGGGGCTATTCTAATTTAAAAAATAATGACGTGCGTGTTAGTCATTGTATGTGTTATATATACTGAAAAGTAGTGTTGTCCTCATAATACAGGAGTATAATTGGAAGATAAATTGGATGTTTTTGGTACTTCTGGTTAAAGATATGTTTTAATTAGTTTTGTTTTCTGCTTGAAGAAATGGAGGAAAATTTCTTCTTTAAGATACTGATTGTCTTCTTCTTTTCCAAACCAGAATCTCAGTCTGCTGTTTTGGAAACTCCAAAAAAATGCTCAGATGCCGTTCACCGGGTAAGAAGAGCTTATTAGGATGTCAAATCCTATTCTCTTTCTTTCTTACTTTCTCTCTTCCTTGTCTTAAAATTGTGACAGACTCTAGTTTATTTTTAAATCTGCCAGCTAGCTTAGGCCGCCCTTATTTCTCTAAGCCTTTAGGGGACTCCAGTCATGTGGAAGGGGATGTTTTCTTCCATTTAGGCTTTGCAAAGAAAATCAGCCTTGACGTGGAAATGAGCACAAGTTTTTTAGAAGCTCTATTGCTCTATATCTGGCCACAGCGTTGGGCCTGAGAGCAGCTGCTCCAGGAGGAAATGGCGGCCATTCCAGATCTCACGCGGGGATGTGCCTGGCTGAGCTGATGGTCACATGGATACGAGTTTAAAAAAAAATGCCAGAGCTTTTCTAAAATCAAATCATATTCTTAAGTTGCTTTGGTGGATGAAACATTAGTTAGTGTCTGTTTAATTTCCACAGAAACCTTTTTTCTTGGTTACTAAAAGAGCCAAATTTTATAGTTTTTTTTTTTCCCCCTTATGTCAAAATACTATCAAAGAAAAAAAGAGTGCAAGAAAGGAAAAACTTATCTGGAATAGCAATTGTGGATGGCAGTTGTTCTTTTGGGTACAAAACCATTTTTTTAAAAAATGGATTTATACTTTCTCCCAACTAATCTTTTGAAAATAACTTAGTATTAGGAATTATCAGTAAGAAGAGTCTGTCCTCCAGCATGGTCTTGTAGAGAAGACTCTCACCAGGTTCTAGGCCCAGCTCTGTTTCTGCTGAGGATGTAACAACATCCTAAGCTATCTGGGACATAGTATTTGTCTCTGTAAAATTAAAGAATTTGGTGTTTTTTGAGAACTTTCCCAAGTTAAAAAACGGCTTCCCTTTTAGAAAGCAGCAGTCCTGCCTTGTACATGAAAAGTTGTGCTCCCCCTGGAGGAGAAGTGAGGATATAACATTGGTTAAGAACTTCATTTTAAAACTTACTCATATTTTTAAAAAATACAGCTATAAAGTTATTACAATATTACTGACACCTACTCTATACTTTTCATCCCTATGACTTATTTTATTTTATTACTGGAAGTTTGTGCCTCTCAATCCCCTTCACCTGTCTTATCTATCTGAAACTAGCATGTCAACTATATTTCCATTAAAAAAAATAATAAGAACTGGGCATCTGAGTGGCTCAGTCAGTTCAGCATCTGACTCTTGATTTTGGCTCAGGTCATGATTTCAGAGTCCTGAAACTGAGCCCCACCTCAGGCTCCGTGCTGGGTGTGGAGCGCTTGACTCCCTCTCTCCCTCTGTGCCCTCCCACCCCATGGTGCTCTTTTTCTCTCCCTAAATTAAAATAATAATAATAATAATATGATAATAATAATAATTCAAAAATGTAGCTATGTTGGCCGTTACTTTACAGTTAAGGACACTCTTAAGGGTAGTGTCATGAAACATGGTCTCCTAGCTTTTGTCAGAGCAGAGACCTACATGAGGCCAGGGCACTTGGAGGTGGATGGTGTTTGCAGCTGATGGCTATTTAATTAACTGTGTAATGATTAGCCAGCAGTGATTGAGATGAAGAAAGATGAAAAGAGGTGAGGAGAAATAAATTCAGAAATAATTAAGAAAAATAGTGCCCTCAAAATATCCTCTCATTTTAAAGCCTCCTTTTTTTTTTTTTCTTTTTTGAGGCATGACTGAGTTGTGATCTGAGATAATATATTGGATTTTTCTAAATTCTTTTTTTCTTTTATTAAAAGATTTTATTTATTCAACAGAGAGAGAGACAGCCAGGGAGAGAGGGAACACAGCAGGGGGAGTGGGAGAGGAAGAAGCAGGCTCCCAGTGGAGGAGCCTGATGCGGGGCTCAATCCCAGAACGCCAGGATCACGCCCTGAGCCGAAGGCAGATGCTTAACGACTGAGCCACCCAGGTGCCCCTGGATTTTTCTAAATTCTTATTTCCAGGGCATATATTACTGAATTTTTGTTATATATGATAATGCCAAAGAAAGCCTCAGCAAAACATAATCTATACTACCAAAAATGATACACACGTGCAACGTTGCTCTATGTATTAAGATTCAAGATATCTACTCATGTGTGTAAAATTATAGTGATTTTTCTATTTCTCTTGAACTGTGAACCATGGTAAAATATAATAAGCAGGAAACTTGACTCACTGGGTGATTTACAAACGCTTGATGTTAAAGCTTTGGAAACTTTGGTGAAATAGATTGATTTAAATTTCACATCTTCTTTCCTTGTTGCCAGTGAACTGCCTAGAAGCCAGAAAACACAATTAATTGAGAGGAAATGATATTTGGAAG
Source organism: Ursus maritimus (assembly GCF_017311325.1). Lineage (NCBI taxonomy): Eukaryota > Metazoa > Chordata > Mammalia > Carnivora > Ursidae > Ursus > Ursus maritimus. The sequence continues at coordinate 63,101,623 of NW_024424452.1, forward strand.
CAATTGAGGTTAAGTCGCTTGCTTTCTTTGTCATACGTTTGCTTATGAGTTGGTTCTTTTCTTAGACGTGCGTAAGTTTCATAAGTGCTTAAAGTAACTGGCCTTCAAAGTCCTACAGGAAACTAGAATTAATTAACAATCTGCTGTGCACATACTCTTTTACTGTATTGTCTCATGCGAGTCTTACAATAGTCCTTTAAAGTAACTATCATAATTCGTATTTAACTGATACAGAAGAAGACGTTTGTAGTAGTTCACTTACTTACAGTCACAATATTGGGAAAGGGTTAGGAGCCAGGATTTGAATATAAGCCTCTTTGATTTTACACCTCATGTTCGCTACACTATGATAAAAAATCATACTTTTACGGGAGCAATTGCCCTATGGCTATTGCCAAAATCATTAGATTGGTAGATGAGAAGTTTATTTTAAAAGTTATTCTGTATTTAAACTATATCATTTGTGAGGGTCAGATGTCAAGATGTTTCAGAAGCACATGGAGAGACTCATTAGTTTACCCGTACATTTTAAGTTTTAGTATAACTTTGGTATGCTAAGTTGTGCCAGTTTTGCTAACTTTAGTGTTTCACTGCTCTTTAAAAAAAGAAAAAACACCTGACAATTTTCTTTTCGTATAAAGCACCTTGCTTTTTTCTTCTTAGTCACTAGATGGCAGTTCTGTATCTCTCTAAATTACCTTACCGAAGGAACTGGGAGGTTTTTAGCCAGTCTGGTCTGTAGGAATGATGAACAGAAGAGGTTTTCTGGTCGACCCCAGGCTGCCTGTGTTATTCTGTGCTTGGTTGTAATGCGAGACCTCTAGGACTGCTTAGTCAGAGGCATGGAGGGGGCTGGAAAGCGCCCTCCAAGTTTTTCTTCAGATGTGAGTTCAGGCACCTGTTTCTCTCAATCTGAACACACTGGAATTTATTGAATGAGTTTTGACTTTTACTCTTTCCCTGTAGTTAATAATTCAGAGAGCTCCATATCCCTAGAAAAAGCACATGACTCATAAAGCCTTTTCTCAACTAAAAGGAGGGGAAGGCTGTGGTGTTGCCAGAGAGTCTGATGCTTAAAGCAAATACAGTTGGCATTCCGGCAAAAAGGAAGAACGATAGCTTTCTCCCTGAGGGCTTCTATTGATGGCCCTGTGGAATTAGAGGGGTTTCAGATAAAACTACATTATTTAGGACCTCATTTATTGGTTATTTATTTTCAAGAGATACGTTCTGAAAATCTGCTATGTTGAAAGGATTCTTTCAAAAAACTGTAATAGGACTGTCTTTCAATTCTGTTTTATATTTTTTGGTATTTGAAATACTAAACTGTAAACCCTTTTATATTCTACAATATATAATTATCTCTAAAAATGGTTGTTCCCATATTAAAGATTAATATACGATAGCAAAACTGGTTACTGCCAAATTTTTAACTTGCTTTTTGCTTTTGAAATTATAGTTGACCCTTGAACTACCCAGGTTTGAATTGTGAAGGTTCATTTATGTGTGGGTTTTGTTCCCATAAATACAGTACTATAAATGTATTTTCTCTTCCTTATGATTTGCCTAATATTTTTTTTCTAGCTTAGTTTATTATAAGGAGGCAGTATATAACGCATATAAATACACAGTATGTGTTAATCAACTGTTTATGTTATGGCTAGGGCTCCCAGTCTATAGGTAGGGAAGTTTAGGGAGAAGTCAAGAGTAATCCATGGAATTTTGACTGTGTGGGCGGTTGGTACCTCCAACTCCCGTGTGTTCAAGGGTCAACTGTACATATAAGGTTGTGCTTTGAAGCATTTTCCTAAAACTCCTCGCACCTTTCTAATGCAAATGGACTAGATGAAAGGTAAATAGAATAAAATTTGACTTTTAAAAATTCAAGCTTTGGGTAAGAACTGATAAAGTTGAACGTTGAGTCTCTCTATACATTATAGTTTTTATTAATTGTGAACGGCCATGTCTATTACAAAGTCCTGGATAATAAAAAGAAATTAAACAGTATCAGCACTCTTATCCCTTATGTTGTATTGTTTATATGCAGATAAACTCTCAAAGGTCAGCACAATGCTTATGACCTGAGATAACCAGCAAAATCCTACCTCAGTCCAATTTTAACCTCCTTTGAAACTGGCTTACAAACTCTCCTCTTAGGATCCTGCTCTGATCAGCTCCTGGGTCCCCTTGATGCCTAATTTGATTGCAAACTTATTTGAGGAATTAAATATTGTTTTCCATTGGTTCTTCTTAAAGTGCTGTTATAGTGCTCTTCATACAATAACCATTCAGTACAATTTATTATTAGTTTCAGGAACGTCTTTATTTGGGGACAAATCAAGGAAACAGATGTGAGTAATTGTGAGGTAGCCCAGTTGATGGTTCTTGAGGTATTACTCACATGTGTCTTGGAATCGAAAAGTTTAGAGAATAAAAGAAGTATTAGTCAGATCAAAAGAAAGGTGTGGGGTGAGTATAATTCTGAGAGGATAATGATGAAGACATAAAAACAAGAAGCCACTTGAATTTTGTTGGAACATATCACACATATCAAAGGGTTGGAAATATTGTTTAGTGTAAGTTCCTTCTAAACTCTAAGGCAAAAAGCAATACGAATTTCCATGGTTATTAAAAACCTACAAAATGACGATTTACAAGACAAGTAAACAACTAAAGTATAAACCAGGGTAAGAAAAATGGGAGTTAAAGGAGAGAGGGAGAGACATGGCTGAGGGGAGAAAACATGAGTCAGTCTAGTCCTTGAAGTTTACCTTAGACGGATCGTTCTTTGGTGTTTCACAAACACTTTGACCCAGTGAGGCTGGAGAGGAGCAGAGTGAGAGGTGGTTGGAAAGGGTAGAGATGAAGGACATTGAAAATGGGTAACATTTGGGCAAGGTTCTTACCAGAATATGTTAAGGGGAAGAAAGGATTTTTCTGGAAAATATATTTTCATTTTGTAGAAACCCCCAACATTTTAACTCCAGAAATAAAGAGAAAAGGGAAACTGTTCTACTAATTTTAAGAATGAAGAGCAGTTAGCATCTGGAAAACAGTTAAAATCTGAGATGAGAATGTGAGGAAAGCATTAGATATTACGCTTCGTTTTCGCGTTTCTCTAGGTCAGTAGGGCTGGGAAATGAAGTTGTGTCTTTGTTCTGCTGAGTGTCAGGTAGTATACACCTCATTTGTACCAGACAACATTGTTGACGTCCTATAGACTGTGACCTGAGAAGATAGCTGAGCCGATAAAAGTTCTTACTTTATAAGGGTTGCTTATCCTTTGTTGGACATCTGTTGAAGTAGGATGTACAAAGTATTTGTGGTAGGTATTGAAGGAAATACAAATGGTTATAAGGTCCCAGGCTCTTTCATATACAGGAAATGATTTGCAAGATGAAATGTGATTCTGCTGAGGTGTTTAGTGTAATATCGTATTGCAGAGCTTAAAAGAGGGGGAATATTGTTGAGAAATTGTGATTAAGGATAACTTCTTAGGAAGGGTAAAACTTAGATCAGGTCTTCAAAGTGATGATTTTTGGACAGGTAGAGGGACGGAGAGTGAGAATTTCAGAGGAGTAAAGAGAATAAAGGCACTAGAGTGAAAGTGAATGCGGCATTTTGGCAGGGGGTTTGGGGGAGGGCACAACAGGCACAGTAGTCCAGGTGGCCAGGAGATGTTAAGAGGGGGCTTAGTTTATTCATCTAGCAACCCAGCATTGCCTTCCACCTCCTGGGCCTCCGTCTGGGGCCAGTGTTATCTGGATTGCTGGAATAGTCCCCAACATGGCTCTGTACTTCCTCTCTTAATCCCCTCTAATCTTTCCTCCACAATGCCTTGAGTTGTCTTTCTAAAATCCAGATTTACTTATGTCTGATATCTGCTAAGACTCATTTAATGACTGCTCCTAACATTTGAGAAAAAATTCAGAATCCTGAGTTTGACATACAGGCTTTTCCTTGCCATCCTCTATCTTTTAGCCTTACCACCATTTCCTACGTTTGGTTTGTTCCAGCCTTAGAAAATGCCCTAGTTTTCTGAAAATAACCTGATATTAGGATCCTTCATATCTGTCTTTTTATATATTTCTTTTGTACTCTTACCCCCTCTTTAAAATCTAATAAATTCCTGTTTCTTAATCTAAACTCATGTTAAACTTCACTTCCACTTAGACACTTTCCCTGAGACTTCAATCTGAAGGCTCCTTTTGGCATCCCTACTCTGGGACCCCCTGTACTTATCTTATTTTTCCATAATGGTTGAATTATGCATGTGTCATAGACAGTTGAGCTCCTTAAAACCAAGACTGCCCTTATTTTCTTTGCCCTCCTGTATCTAACATAGCACCTGACATTTTTTAGGAACTCAGAAAATATTTGATGAATGCCTAATTTGTAGGAGACCACACTGACTAGAGCAAAGGGTGCTTATTGGGGAGTGGTAGAAAATTTGCCTCTATTCATATATGGTGATTGAGGATGTGGGCTTTAGACCAGTTTCCCTGGGCATAAATACCACTTATTCTTTTAACTGGCAAATTCGAGCATAGTATTTTACTCTCTGTGCCTTAGTTTCCTCATCTATAAAGTTTTATCATTGGGGTTCTGTAAGATTTAAATGCATTAATTTAAGTGCAGTCATTTAAATGCATTAACTTATGTGCTCCTGGCGCATAGTAGGCACTCAAAATGTTAGCTGTTATTTTTGTCGCTATGGTTGTTATATCTGGCTTTGAAAGTTGCTTTCGTAATTTAGTTGATCCTCATCATTCATAGATTCTGTATTTGCAGAATACACGTCTGCAGTATTTGTAGCCCTAAAATCAGTACTCACAGGGCTTTCATGTTCATTTGTAGACGTGCACAAAGGGGGGAGCAGTTTGAGTTGTCTACGTGCACTTTCCCAGACAGGTGGAACCAGGTGACACTCTGCCTGCTTGTTTCAGCTCATACTGTAAGCAAACATCTCTTTTGCAATCTATTTAGTGCCATATTTTTTGCCTCTGTGTGCTTTTTGTTGGTCTCACTGTTTAAAATGGCCCCCTGGGCATAGTGCCGCGGGGATGTCTAGTGTTCCCACGTTCAGGAAAGTGTGATGTGCCGCATGGAGACAATGCGTGTATCATTCCGACAGGAGTTAGAGTGCTATTGCGTGACTACAATGGCAATAAATCTACAATACATGTTACGTAAGATGACTTTAGACAGAATTGTAGAGAAAACAAGGTTACGTATCCATCAGTTGATGAAACTTTTGTGGCCAAAGGCTTGTAGGAACCTAACTCTGTATTTTCCTTAGGATCCATGGCTGAGTGTCCATAATTCATTATTCACTTGATAGAGTATAACAACTGTGAATAATGGTAATTGACTGCATCTATGTAATCCTCACAGTATCCTTTTGCAGTAGGCAAGGTGGGTAATAGGATACCTACTTTTTACAAGCTGTGAAAGACATCTTATGACCAAGTAGAGAATTCAAAATGTCTTATGCTGAGCATATGAGCATAAGAGCCATAAGTTTTTGAGCAAGAAAGCACATGAGTTGACGTTTAAGGTACAATTACCTGGCAAGAGAATGTAGAATTAATAGGAGGAGGGAAAGTAGAGCCAGGAAGGGGGACCAGTTATTAAACTCTCGACGTATCCGCACTGTCAGGTAAGGAGAATCTGAACTAGGGTGCTGTTCTGATAAAAGGGAAGGTAGCAGCCAAAGGTCGAAATAATGGATTTGGTAACTATATCTAGGACATACACTGACGTAGTTCTCAAAGTGTGGTCCTTGGACCAGCAGCATTAGCATTACTTGGGAACTGGTTAGAAATGAAAAGTCCCAGGCCCTGCTCCAGACCTACTAAATTGGAAACTCTGAGGGTGAGAACTAGGAATTTGTGTTTTAACAGGTCCTCCATGTGATTCTGGTACACGTTGCGAGCCCAGTGGATTAGAAAAAGGATTAAAGAATATTACTAAGCCTAGATGAATTGCAAGGCAGGGAGTTAATATTTCTTTGGAAATGAATGCATTTTAAATTTAAGGAAAATATAGTGTAATCAAAAAGCAATGATAGCTAAGTAGTCACAATATGGAAGTGAAGTATTGATGGGAGAGGAAAACCTGGAAATAATCCTGTAGACATGAAGACTAAAGACGTAGAAATTGATGTATACAGAGAGGATAGTGGGCTCAGGACAGTCTTTGGAGTTACTGTAGGTTTGGTACCCTACTCCCCCCAAAAAATCCAAAGGAGGGAACAGAGAAAAAAGAAATGGGAAGGAGAGAATATAAAATTATAGACCATAAGAAGAACAGGAAGGACTACTGGGACTGCAATTGCAGGAGAACAGCAGGGCTGGAAGGCAGCTTCACCGCTGTAACGTTTCTAACGTTTCTAATCCATCCCATTTGGTTTCCTCTGAGCTTTGCTTTTTATGAAGTCTTTGATGTTGGAGATTAGTAGGATGTGAAGGAAGGAAGGTGGTGAGGAGGTGGAAAACTGAGTTGCACTTCATATCCACAGATCGTTAATGAAAATGAAACTATCATAAAACAGTGTTTTTCTTCCTTGTGCTCTTTGGGATTATATTGCTTCAGAGTATGGTCCAAAATGTTGTCGTGACTTCAGCTCAAGTAACTGGAGAGAAAATTCAGAAGATGTGGGGGAACCAAAAAGGCAGGTTCTCTTTGCCATTTCTTTCTCTTCTTTTTCCTGACCCCCTTTCCCAAACACATTTATTACTTCTACTTTGGGTATTTGCTAATGATGTTGACTTTCCATTGATCAAATTGTTACCAACTATTGCAATAAAGAGATGTTAAAAGGAATACAGCCAATTATGAGTTCTAAGTAATCCCTCTCCCTCACATTTCTCATCTGTGCAATGAAGGGACTGGAAGAGATTTGTCATCCATTCCAGTTTGATAGTATTATAATTTCACTAGTTCATCTTTTCATTGTAAGGATTCCAGAGGTGTCCTGTTAGCTCTCTGTGAAACTCTTCTTTTCCATAATAAGTTCTGCTTTAAGAAGACCTAGGTAAGTTATTTTCTCCTTACCATGTGTTCTGATATTCCCTCCCTTCTTGAAATTCCTTTTCAAACTTGAAATTGATGGTACTTTATTTTTGTCTATAATCTTATCTATTTAAAGTCTGGGTTTCTTTTCCTGTAGAATCATGTGTAGCATGTGTTAGTTTATTGTAAATCTGAAATGCCACTGGTTTGTTCAAAACCTTAAAATGTTGTTTAGAATGTAGGTCATGACAGGGGCGCCTGGGTGGCACAGCGGTTGGGCGTCTGCCTTCAGCTCAGGGCGTGATCCCAGCGTTCTGGGATTGAGCCCCACATCAGGCTCCTCCGCTGGAAGCCTGCTTCTTCCTCTCCCACTCCCCCTGCTTGTGTTCCCTCTCTCGCTGGCTGTCTCTATCTCTGTCGAATAAATAAATAAAATCTTAAAAAAAAAAAAAGAATTTAGGTCATGACAAATAAAGAATTTATATGCTTCTGTGAAGAGTAGGATTTATATTTTACAGATGTCTAGAGGTATCCTAACTTGGCAGTAATATGGCCTTAGAATTTAGCAAAACTTGAAAATCTGAATATGATAGAAAATAAATTACATATCTCATATTTACACTTACAAAATAAATTATCACAGTGTTAACTTACCAATAGCTGGTCTTATATTCCAGTTTCTGAAAGTATTGCTTACATTACAAGCATCATAAAGTTTCAAAGACAAAGCAAATTAACTTTTTAACAAAAGCTTTACTTGAGTGTATCTTGGCTTCCTTTTTGACAGCTTTAGCCTTAATGTTACATTAATGTTTCTTTTTCTGGGAATCAGATAATCTTGTAATTGGAAAAAAATTTTGGTGAACATTTTATTTTTTAATGGAAACTTGTATTTTGTGATATGCAAGCGTTCAAACAATTTATAAGAACTAACCATCACCACCCACATATAAGATTATACAGGAATGGAAGAATTTTGGCTGATGTATTGTATATAATTGTTCAGCCAAAGTGGATGGCAGACTTTACTACTTATAATGATTTAGGGGATTGAAGTAATATTTTAAAATACAAACAATCTCAACATCGGTCATACATAAGGTATATTAGATACTGTTTTGAATGACTAAAATAGATTTGTTATCTTTCTCCCATTTATAGGGATGTACATCCATTATTTGGATTCTGTGCAAAATTATAATGATTACTTTTTTTCTACTCTCCTTTTAAAAAATTTGTTTATTTTAACTTTTAATACTGAGAACCATTAGCATTGGGTAAATTGTCACACAATTACTGGAAATGCTGTCTTTTTGAAAAGTGTAGAAAGATAGTAGAAAGTACATTTTAGCATTTGTTAAATCCTTTGAGGATCTGATAGGCCTCTATCTAGTTATACCCTTAAAGAGATGGAAGATTAAGTACCAGGCACAGGACACAAGGAACAGGCTCTCAACTTGAGGGCCTTCCATGGACCACAGAGCGCCTGGCAGGCTCTGAGAGATTAAATCTGAGCTTTGTGGGTGGGCCCTGAGAGGACATTTGTTTAAATGGCCAGAGAATAGACAGTATTTTTTTCTTGATAATAAGCTATTATTTACCATGTAAATTTCTTTAATAATCTTTGAAAAAAATGAAAAATATAACCCAAATGGAAACCAACTCTTACTGCTGATAAGCAATACTAAATAGCTAATATTCCCTAAATAGCTCTGTAGAACGTCTCAGAGGATGGAATTGGTAGTACTCTCTTCGAGCCAGCTAGCCCTCGACTGATACCCCTGGATAAGGAAGGTCAGATAAGATTCTTTGAAGACTCAGCTGAATTCAAAACCAAAAATCTTACATACATTTGGCTACTCTGTAAGAATAGATGGCTGAGTTTATTTTATGGGTTAATCAGTTAAAGTTTGAGATGAGTTTAATTGCTGTTTCCTGGAATGGAAAAGGAGGATTGTAATGTTGATTTGGGCTGGGATTTTGAAGGGTCATAGAGGGGAATCAGGATTTCAGCAAATTGGTTTTTTGTTTTCTCTACATTGGGATTAATGTAAGAAGCAGATAGTCTCTCACTCCAACTTTTTTCCATGTCCTCTATGTATAATAATTATCTCCACAAAACAATTCTCTACACAAACGTCAGCCTTTTGTCTTTGCAGTCTGTTTACTCTCTGTAAATTCGTTGACTTCACCACCTTCCTGGCACCACAAGCCTGTCACCACCATATTTACTGCAAAGTCAGTTTTGAAGTTTTGTTCTCCTGTCTATTTCCTCTGCCATTTCCCTGTTCTAGTTCTTATTGTATCTTACATTTGAAAACCTGTGAAGCTTATGGAGTGTGTCACTCCCTTATTTTCTGATTTTTTCTTATCTGAGCGTCCTCAATTATCACTTCATTTAAAAAATAAGTAAAATACATCACAGAACAACACACTCTAATAAATTGACCACTTGTAAAATTAGGCCCCACCCCAAATCTACCCCCCCTTGACTTGGACCATGTACCATGCTTTAGTTTGCGCAGTGCCAGTTTATCAATGTTTGTGGACGTTTTCAGCCAAATACGGTGTAAGGTGAAATTGCTAATCTTGCAGAAGGTGTAGAATTTTCTGAAGTCAGGGAAGGGGTTGGACAACCTGAATCACATGAAAAGTGATTGATTAATGAGTACCTGACAGAGTTAGTTAATTTGGTAAGGATGAAAATGGACATGTACATTTGAAAAGATTAGTTTGCATATCAGAGGAATGTCAGAGGTAACTGGGGAAAAGGATGAATTTCTCTAATGCTATAAAAAAATGACCATCTTTTCATAAAAGATGTCACATATCATAGTATTATATACATTTGCTAGAAAGTTTGTGCTGTAGAAAATTAACACTTGAATCATTTTAATTCTAACAATTTGTTCATACTTACCATTAGGAGAAAAAATTGTTTTAAAAATAAAGACATAGTTGCTTTATTTTTTCATTATTTTTAGGAAGAGAGGATTGTTTTTCCACAATTAAAAATAAAACCACTTTTATTTGCATTTATTTTATGCTGAATTTATTCCTAGGCTATAAGTTTTTGTTTCCTCATTTTCTTCTGGGATATCTTTTTTTTTCTTTTTCCTGTGCAATCTCCTCTTCTTTTAGAAACAACCTTTTCTTTTTCAGTAAGGATCGTCTCAATGTGGAAATGGGGGCTCATGTATGGGTTAGTCTGACTGTGAGCTCTACAAATTTGAGGGCTTTTGTTTACATGGATGTGCTCGGGGACCAGATAATCTACATATAAACCCTTAAGTTCAGCATTACTGTCTGTATTTTTAATCACATGCAGCAAAAATTCAGCATTCTTTTTGGGCCACTGACCCTGCGTCCAGCTCACTGACCCTGTGTCCAGCTCCGCTCTTCGGCCCCGGGCGCACTTACCAGCTGCACTGTTGTAACTATGGAATGGCACCCATTGCTTCTGTAAAGTGACATCTTTCAGATACTTAGTGGCTTTTCCCATATGCACACCCTGGGTGGTTTCACTAGTGTTCTTAAAGTGAACATGAAAATTTGAACCTCTTGATTTGCATGACGTTGTTAGATTTTCTGGATCAAGTGAACAGTGAACCATTTTTAGAGATTACCTCAGGTTGCTTACAGGAAGGGCCTTTTTTTTCCCTCCACATTTTATTCTGAAATATTGGTACATGGTTATATCAGTCAGGCTTTATTGAGGAACCAGAAACCATACTGTATATATTAAACAGAAGGGTTTACTATATGAAGTTAACTTTTTCATGAAAAGGCTAGAAAGTTTGAAAGATCAACTTCTAGGCTGAAACTTTTCAAAGGGATCATATACAACTGGTATACCAGGGAAGCTAAAACCTTTGAGGCTACCATTGGAAACTGGAGAGTGGACAGTGGAATGTTCCAGAGCAGCTTCCTGCTAGCAGCTCTTGATCACTAACAGAACAGTGAAGGACACTGGAGCATGGCTCCTATCTCATTCCAATTTCTAAATCTCTGTGCAACTGCATCTAGTTGGATGCATGTAACTGCAAGGGGGTCTGTAAATGTAGTTTTTCTTCCCACTTCTGCATGTAGAAGGAGAGGGAGCTGGAGGTTGGGAAAGTCAATCCACAATAACTGCCAAATTGTCTTGATTCCATTTAAGAAGTCTTTTCCTGGTATATCATGTGTAATGGAATACTCTTTGCCTTTTCCCTGCTGGCTGTATGAGTAATTAGAAAGGCTGAAAATCTCAGGATCTTTCCAGTCACTGGTACTATGATCTTCTATGATCATTGGCTTTGAGTGCTGTGTTGGAGCACTTGGCTTGTAAATGTGGGAGCATAAATCCATGTAGAAAGAAGTGTAGTCCTTGCTATTGTGATAGGCTATTATGATTTAGGATTAATTCCTCCTCTTATTTCTCTTCCTTCTCTTCATGTCCTTTACTTTTATATTGCTTTCATTATATTCCTTCCCCAGATTAGAGAAATTTTCAGCTATGAATTCCTCAAATAAATTTTCTCCCCCCTTTTTTGTCTCTTCGTCTTCTGGGACTTTTATAATATGACTGTTATTATATTTGATGGGGTCACTGAGCTCCCTATGTCTATTTTTGTGTTCCATAATTCTTCTTTCTCTTTTCTTCAGCTTCATTATTTTCCATTATTTTGTCTTCTGCATCACTTATTCAGTCCTCTGCTTCTTCTATTCTTGTGTTCCTTACATTCAGTCTGTTTGGAATATCACTTATTTCATTTTTCATTTCTGACTGTTTTTTAACTCTTTTATCTCTGCGTGTTTCCCCAAAGTCTTCCATGCTTTTCTCAAGCCCAGTGAGTATCCTTATGTTTGTTGTTTAAAGTCTCCATCAGGCATATTACTTATATCTGTTTCAGTTAGATCTCTGGCTGTGACCTTATCATTCGGGATGAATTCCTCCATCTTGGCATTTTGTCTAAGTCTCTGTCTTCTTCTCTGTGTTAGGAAAGTCTATTATGTTTCTTGCTCCTGAGAGTAAAGGCCTTAAGAATAGGTCATATGGTGCTTTCATTATATTCAAATCTATGATGAAAAAGAGCTAGACTCAGTAATATCATTTAAGAAACAAGTTTAGAAAGCTCTTCCAGAATTTACTTCATGTGTGCCTTTCATCACCTAATCTTTTTACTTTTAAGATTACCCTGGAGAAATGAAAATAATCTATACATTTTACTAATCCAGCGTAACGAAGAAGTACTGAGTAATTATATGTTGTATTGGGATTAATTTGGGAGCTAGTCTTTGGCTTTTGGTTTGTTCTTATAATTACTAGCATCATAATTAGAAAGTGGAATGAAGTTCAGTAGTCAAAAAAGATATTGTTTACTATAGTTATTTTTTTTTACCGTGGACTATTTAGAAAATATATGGAACGATTTCTCAAACTATGCATTGTAATACTTTAGTCTTTTGTGTAGACATTGATGAAAAATAGCAACAAAGTATCTAAATATATATTTATATACATATATGTATGAATATTTGTATTTACAAATAAATAAAAAGTGCCTCTCAAATTTTTGCCTATTTAAAGTGAATTACATTCCTTTATTAGTTGAAAAGTAAGTTAGTTTCCTTTTCAGTTTTCTTCCATAGTAAGGACCATGTGGCATTATATGACAATAGGGAAATAAAGCACCTTGTGTAAGGACCATGCCTCTGAAGTTACAGGTTCTCTTTCGTTCTCAACATGCATCATAACTGATCTAAAGTAAGTTAAATGTTGTAGGAAAAGAATAGAGTTTCCAGGGAAGAAGTAACAGGAGTTAGTATTAAGACTATTAAGTTTATACATTCTTTACTCCCCATGGGAGGGATGGGGAACTAGCTCTGAAGATTTTTAACAAATATATGCATAACACCAAAAATGCTTCATTTATAGTAAATATAGTAAATACATTTACAGAAAGAACATTTCTGTCTTGTTCATCTGCAGTTTTTCCATTGCAGATGGGTTCGGTATTTGTTTTGGATTTAATAAAGGGGAAATAAAAAGTTTATTTTTTATTTTCTGGAGAGTTTTCTTGGATCCAGAGTTTAACCTTGGGCAAGCAGGATATGAGTTTAGTTTTACACTTAACATAATCTTGGTATTATCTCTTAATTATTCTTCCATTGTTTGTAAAGAGCGGGTCTGGAATGGCAGCTTCAGGCTCCCATGTGGGGAAGGTAATAGATGTGTGTGTCTGTGGACTATAGCTCTTAATGGAGGCTCCTATTAGGATCATGTATGGAAAGCCCTGGGACACTCTGGGGAAACAGCTCTCAGTAGGAGAACTCTTCCACATTCTCTTTGCCTTGTAGTCCAGCCTTGAATGAGCAAAACCACGTCTGCATGAGCAGTTGGCTGGCGTTGCAGCTTCCCACAGCTGGAGTTTGTCCTCCCATCTCTTTTACCTTCTCCTATTCCTTTTTTCCTACTCTCTTCTTTACCCATGGCTTGCTCTTCTCTTTTCATTTTGTTCATCCATTATTCATATTTAATTTATCCATGGGGCTTTCCCCTTTTTTGACCCCAAAGCATTTTCTTTTTCTTAAAGGATTTCTGGTTGATTCTATGCCTTGGGAAAGGAAGACACCATTTAGAGGTGAGGGTGACCCATACATTAGCACAGTTGTTATCAGACATCTTTATAAATTGTGCAGAGTTGTAGGTATCACTTTCTGAAATGCCTTTGGTAAAAGATTAAAATTACAGTAAACATGATGTAAGTGAAATGATACATGTGCATATGGATGTCGAAGCTATTTCAAATAATCTTATTGGACACTCTCTCAGTGACTACCTTTAAAAGGTAGTGATAATTTTTTAAAACTGTGGATTTAAAATGTCTTTAGGTAACATCTTAAGAGCAAGTGTTACTGGGCAGGTATGAGAGGAGGCTGTCTTGGAAATAAATTGTTTTGTCACTCAGAATTTTTTTCCCCTATTCTCAGTGGTCTACTTGTCTTCAGTGATACCATTTAAAGATTAGACAAACAAGGGCTTTTGGACTTTATGGTAATGTGTGTTGACCACTTTGAAGTCCAAGGGTGGAAAGGAGGGGATACATAGAAATACTAACAGTATCTTTCTATAGAGGGATCTTTCTGGACGTATTACAACAAACAAATATATTTCACAAGTTTTAAAATTATTTTATTATTTTAATATTTTTTTATCCTTATTTTTTGTTTAACTATATTTAACTTTGTTGCCCTTCAGGAAGTCTTCGACAGGAAGTCTGAAGGACAGGCCACTGTAATTCAGCAACTGGAACAGACCATCGAGGATCTGAGGACCAAAATAGCTGAGCTGGAGAAGCAGTATCCTGCCCTGGATGGGGAGGCGGCCAGCAGCCGTCATGGGGCTCAGAATGGAGTGGCACCCATAGAAGGTGTCTGTCTTGAAGCTCTCAGGTTAGGAGAAAAGGATGTATGCCATCAGAGGATTTTAGAGGCAAAGTCGATCCAGACGTCCCCGACAGAAGAGGGTGGGATACCAACACTGCCTTCTGTTAATGCACTGCCAACGTGTCCTTCCTGCCCACCTGGGCCCGAAAGTGCAGACTCTGCTATGCCCTCCTCACCTTCTGGACCTCAGACGAAATTCTGCTCAGAGATTTCTTTGATTGTGTCTCCAAGGCGAATATCAGTCCAGCTCGACACACATCAGCCCACTTTGCCTCCACCACCTCCATCCCTTCTGTGGTCTGACAGTCAAAGACAGGCCGGGTCACAACCTTCCCATCCTTCTCTTCATACAGAGTTTGAAACCAGCCATCAACACTCTGTTTTCTCTTCCTTTGAAAACAGCCACAGCGTCCAACCCTCAGCACCTCTGCCTTGTACAGAGTCCTCCAGCCCCAGGCCTGCAGCAGGCGTGTTGGTTCCCCCACCTCCCCCTCTGCCTGGCACAACAGGGCCTGCTCTGCCCAGTACAGCCATCCCCCCACCTCCTTCTCTGCCTGGTACAGAAATGCTACCACCCCCTCCCCCTCCTTTGCCTGGTGAGGGAATACTTCCCCCACCTCCTCTTCCTGTAGTGGGGATACCTCCTCCCCCTCCCCTGCCAGGTGAGGGAATACCTCCTGCCCCTCCCCTGCCAGGTGAAGGAATACCTCCTCCCCCCCCTCTTCCTGGTATGGGAATACCTCCTCCCCCTCCCCTTCCTGGTATGGGAATACCTCCTCCCCCTCCCCTTCCTGGTATGGGAATACCTCCTCCCCCTCCCCTTCCTGGTATGGGAATACCTCCTCCCCCTCCCCTTCCCGGTATGGGAATACCTCCACCCCCCCCTCTTCCTGGAGTGGGAATACCTCCTCCCCCTCCCCTGCCAGGTGAAGGAATACCTCCTCCCCCACCTCTTTCCCAAGTGGGAATACCTCCTCCCCCTCCTTTGCCTGGAGTTGGGATTCCTCCACCTCCTCCTTTGCCAGGTATGGGGATTCCATCTGTTCCAGCTCCTCCTCCCACTTCTGGAACAGGCATTCCCCCACCCCCTCTGCTTCCTGGATCTGGCCCTACACTCCCCGCTCAAGTTGGAAGTAGCACTTTATCAGCACCACAAGTGTGTGGCTTTCTTCCTCCTCCATTGCCAGCTGGCTTGTTTGGATTAGGGCTGAACCAAGACAGAGGGAGTAGGAAGCAGCCAGTAGAGCCTTGTCGGCCCATGAAGCCTCTGTACTGGACGAGAATTCAACTGCATAGTAAAAGGTAACATGAATTGGAGCTCATCTTTGCAGTTTGTCAATATGAGGGAATGTTTGCCTTTAAAACTCTTGGGGAAATTATAATTTAATGTATTTTCAAGTACTGTCCTGAAACTTGTCTGTAGAATTTTTTACATTAATATTTAGTGAAACATCTGTTATTTAAAATTTTAAGCTTTTCTCTAGAAGTATCAGAGGTATAAACCAAATGACATATATGTATCAATGTATAAGATGTAGGTGTATGTATAGTTACGGATCAATCTTGTAAAAATGGAGGGATATATTTTTTTTTAGCATACATGCTGTATTGCCTAGTTCCAGAACTTCACTCCGACAAATAGCTTACAAATATAAGTCAAATCCTTAAGACAGACGGACTCTCGAGGATATCTTTGGCATCCTTTTGAAGGCACAGTCTTGTTTTACTATTCCATTTTGTTTGCAGTGGTCTTTATCTTCAAGGATGTGCTATGCAAAAATATGCATATCCACATGCCATGTGTGAAATCCTTTAGTTTTGGGAATTTCCTGGCATTTCTATAGATAATTGGTGACACAGTGTGAAGTCATAAAATCATACTTGGGAATGACATTTATAAAAGGATGTTTCCCACCAGGTATGCTGGTGGCATATTACTTATCCATGCATTGTCCATGGCTGATGTCCCCTGATCCCTGGGAAAGTGCTATGACACATGGCTGAGAAATGTGTCAGCAGCAGACAAAACATACTCCTTAAACTTCACTGGACTTCCTTGTTCTAACTTTTCATGATTCCTTGAATATTTTTTTATATGATGTGGCACGCATTTAGAATAGGGTATTTACCAGGCTTCCTTCTCATCTGTTAAAACTAATTTTCTCTTCACTGAACCACATTAGGGGAGAAGAATCTATATAGTTTGGTTACTTCTAACTTTGCAGCTCATTCTTTGTATGATTGCCATGTCTCTTATATACACGCATGCACCATTTCAAACCATGCTCCAAACTCATTTTATCCAGATACCTTATATGAAGTTATTTTATTTTGTTGGTCCTTTGCTTAAAAAAAAAAAATCTATTATTTTTTAGGTGGTATGACTTGAATCCGCAGTCATTGAAGTCACGTAAAAGTGGGGTGGAGGGGAGTGGTAGAGAGATGGAGGGTGCCACCTTGGGTCATAAAGTAATTCCTTTTTTAAACCCATACATAACCCACAAAGCTGATCAGTGTGGTTGGAATTGTGAGATATCAAACATTCCTGCCTTTAGAGCTGATAGAGGGGTTTTTCTTCTACATTTTTATACAGTGACTTGCTTGATAACTAAGAATTACTGGAAATTATTTTTCCTAGACAAAGGTTTCATTCTGTATTGATGGTATTTTAACTTTCTCATCAAGTTGATAAAACAAATGGTAGTCTTAAAAAAAAAAAAAAGTATTCTTTCCTCCTGTCGCCTTCCTCTTGCCCTCCTTCCCCCCTTTTGCCGTGTCTTCCCTTCCTTCCATACTTCTTTCCTTCCTGACTTCCTCTCATCCTTTTTTTCTTTCTTGCCCTTCTTTCCTTCTGTTCTTCATTTTTGTTTATGCTTATGATGCTATCTTATAGTTTGGTTTGATGGCTATTTCATTGGTCTTTTGCTTAACTTTAGAGACTCCAGTGCTTCACTTATTTGGGAAAAGATTGAAGAGCCATCCATAGATTGTCATGAATTTGAGGAATTATTTTCTAAAACTGCTGTGAAGGAGAGGAAAAAACCTATTTCTGACACCATCACAAAGACCAAGGCTAAACAAGTGAGTACTTGTGTGTTCCCTGAGATTGGACAGTATTTTGGGCCTAAGTATGAACTTTCATTAGAAAAAGAATGGGAATGCTTGGGTGGCTCCATCAGTTAAAGTCTGCTTTTGGCGCAGGTCATGATCCTGGGGTCCTGGGATTGAGCCCCACATCAGGCTCCCTGCTCAGTAGGGAGCCTGTTTCTCCCTCTCCCTCTGCCTGCCACTCCCCCTGCTTGTTCTCTCTCTCTCTTTCTCACTCTCTCTGACAAATAAATCAATAAAATCTTAAATAAAAAAAGAAAGAAATTGTTTTCTAGGGTGTGTAAACTCCATAGTCCTTAATCAGATAGTGGGCGTTAGAATTTGAGGACATGTGGTTAAGTAAGACTATCCCAGATAGAACAACAAATAATTGTCTCTATTAAGTGATAATGTCCTGATGATTTTATTTGTAGCCTCAGGATACATATTTCCAAAATTTTAGCTATTGCTTGTTTCCAGAATTAGTTGTCTAGAAATAAACTGTCAATTGATTGAAATTCATCTGAGAACTAGTACAGATGGAAAGAAAGGCAAAAGTGGGCAAAGAAAAATAAGGAAGTAAGAAATCCAGTCCTTAGTAATCTATAATGTGTTTGGTATTTTGTGGAATTGGACACTCTTTAGACTCCAACTGAACACTCACACTGTACTTGACATATGGAAGAGTCTTATATATAATACCAATATCTCTATTTGGTGTTAGATCAAAGGATCTAGCTTGTGACACCTGAGTTAGAAAAACAATAGTGCATTTGGAGAAAAAAATTTCCAAGAAACATTTCCCAACTGATCCACCCAGTGGACTTGATCATGAAACGTTATTGTAAATTTCTCCTGGGTGTCATTCAGGAAAGTATAGTAACGCTCTACAATAATGAGCTCCAGGTAGAAGGTATTACTATTGGTATCCATCCTTCACCCTGAAATGGGAAGTGGCTACATTTCTTAATTTTGCTGGGTGGGTGAAAAAGTTTATGGAAGTAAGAGAAGGGTGGGCACCGCAGTCTTGGGGGGCAGTGAGAGAGAGAAATGAGACCCCAAGTTCCCATTGTTCTCCTGGACTGTTCTCCCCAGATGAGTGGTAACCAATGGAATTTTTGCCTCTGACCTGGAAGTTGTAGCTAGAAGTGTGACCCAGAGTTGTTCCCATTGATGTTTATTTCAGAGCAGACAACTTCCATCATATGGATACCAGGGAAGGGTGGATTAGAATGGCACAGCTAGAACCCTTGAACCTCTAGTTGAGTGGATATGCAGCTCACCCCAGGCATTTCTATTATTCTGAAAATGATGCAAACCTAAACATTATGCAGTTGTATTTTTCAGAATCATTTATTGTAGTAGTAAAGCTGGCCCCAGTGACCTTAGGTCAGGGACTATGGTAAATTGGACAGTACCTGGCATATTGTAGGCACTGAATAAAATTTTGTTTAAAAATAAACCAGCTGACTGAGGGAGGAGGACCTTATAAATATCAGTGACTATGCCTAGTAATGATTAAAGACCAGAAAATCCTTCATCTCATAATAATCAGTATGGCCAAGGTGGCAGTGCTAAGAGGAATACAGGTAAATGGAAAATCACATTTTCTCTGGCAGAAATAAATATTAAAAAAAAAAATCTTGTTCACAGTACATTTGCATGTAGCTCACTTAGTCTTAATCATACCTCCTGTCGTGGACTGGTCAGAGATGGGAAACTGGGCAAGGAGTATGGGTGGAGTCCACATATCAAGGCCAGTGAAGCAGCCAGGACTGTCACTTGGCAAGTGGGCAGATGTGACACAGGATGTCTCTTGTCTAGGGATGAAATGATCATTAGGGCAAATGATGCCTTCCTCATCTTCCATCACCACTTTTTTCTGTCGAGTGAACACAGATAAGGAAGATGCTTCATATGTTACCAGTTACCAGGATTTTGTGACTTATTTGACACAATATTCAGTTTTTAGCTTATTGAAATAGGATTTATGTTCAAGTCATCAAACCTTGAAGCTCAACTAGTTGGCATCAGATGGCAGATGGACAGTTCATCTGTCCTGCACATCATCTCGACATGACCACCTTACTCTGTCATTAAGGCATTTCACAGGCTGTGGGTAAGAGACTGTGCCAACGTCCTAGTCAGCCCTTGTTGATGGTGATGCTACTGTTGACCTTCAGCTTCAAACATGGTTAGTGGGACAGTCTCCGTCATGACTCCTGCTAATCTTGTTCTGCGTCTTCTTGGTCTGGCTTTTGGTACTGAGCTCTGCACTTCAGGTCTGGTTTTGGAGGGACAAGTTTTCTGTGTTTTTTTCCTTTTCTTTTTTTCTCTTTTTTCTGTATGTTGGAGAGAGAAAAATCTGCAAAGTGATATATTGCTGAAGAGACCTAGTTTTATTTAACTTTGTTGTATTTGGAAGAACAATCTATTCATTCCATCTACGTGAGACATCTAAAATTTTGTTTAAGGAAAATATATGTTCAGGATGCATGCAAATAGTTCCCTTTTTTATGGGAAATGTATACTGATTGTATGTGCAGACATCTTGGTACCTCATGATTCATGTCCAGTGAAATGAATAGCCTTTAATGCTCTGACATATGTTTATGGAGGTATTTCAAGCAATTCTTCTTATATACAATGGAAGCTAGAAGTTCTGTTTTTCTTTAAATATTTAAAAATAGCCAAATAATTTTTCTGTAATCTGTCTTCTTCTTGAAAGTAAGGCCGTGGTCAAATGCACTGGTATTTAATGAGGTGCCTGTGCTGTTTTTACTCATTCAGAGGAGACGTTTTCAGTGTGATAATAGAAGATTCTTTAGGTGGGCACATTGCCGTCTGGCATGAGGAGAAAGAGGGTTACTCTCTGGACATCTAGTCTAGTAGTAATGATGGATATCTTGTATTTCTAAACCCCCTTTCCTCAAGGAACCTAAAACAAAGCATTTCTTATTTTTTTTCATGGAATATATATGTTTCTGTGATGACTTCTTCATTTATTCTTTAAAATATTTAAAACATAAGGAGATTAGCTGAGAAGGTATATGTGTTTATCAGACTATGATTTGACATAGTTCTTAACCAAATGAGTGTAAAGCTTATACATCATAATTAAACATCAACCTGCTAACTTAACAACAATAACCCTGTTTCATAAGGAATCAAGAGGAAAATAGAAAAACCAGTTTTTTTATGAGGCCTGTGTTTAAATGTTCATATACATACACACTTGCCCATCATTAAGGAATGCTCTAGAACTAGTAAGCATTTAGCCCAATCTCTTCTCTGTTGCTGGGGTGATCCAGGAATATTAACATTGATAACAATCTCAAGTCACCTCAGGATCTTCTGTGTTCCACTAAAGGTTGAGTTTAACTGGAGTTTATGAGCAGAATAGTGAGCATTGATAGAGCTTCCTCACAAAGAAGTGTGTCAAACGAGGTCTTAAACAATTATATTTTGGTAAACACGGCAACAGTTGTAGTAGTAGCAAAAGCAATAGTAATAATACTGCTGATTATGACAACAAGAACCCTGGAAACCACAAGGCATACAGTGCTTTATTTACCACATGCCAGTCATTGTTTTTATCATTCTGCTTATATTAACTCGCTTAATCCTCCTCATCCTATGAGGTAGACATCGTTATCACCAGTATGCAGTACAGAAAACTGAGGTGTAGAGGGATTAAATAACGTTTCAGGCTAGTAAGGGGCCGAGCTCAGGTTCAAAGTCCAGCCATCTGGCTCCAGAGCCTGAAGCTCTTGATCATTAAGTAATAAGTGTGGATGTAAAGTATTTTATGTAAGTGTGAGTATACTATTTTATTTATCTGGAGACCAGAATCGATAGTTCTAGAAAATAATTTGAATTGTATTGATCCTTATATGTTCTCAATATTTAAATGATGAGTTACTTATGAAGTTGTATGTGAAGATACTTTGAAAGCATTTTCCATGTTCTAAGAGATTTTGACAAGTACATAAACTGTGATGCCAGCAAGCATGACATCTGCCCAGTTAAACAGAAGTTTATCTGAGAGACGTGAACTTGAGGCACATAGCTTCTGCAAACACTAAGAACGAGGGCCATCTGCCTGGGTGGCTGTGTGAGTCCTTACAGGACTCACCACAGGTCAAGTGATTCCTTTTGATTCCTTCCGTGACACAAAAAGGAGCCATCTCTATAAAATATGCCTTAAGTAAATAAAGTCTAACATACTTAAAAAATCTCTAAAAGAACATGCTACCCACAACGCAAATTTACACACAGACGTTACAAGAGTGAATAAGAAGAATCTCTCTTCTTTTTTAAAATAAACTGACATTTGTATAGCCATTTAATGCAACACAAATGGCTCTCTTTCTGGGTTTCTTCTATTTATCAGATTAAAATGCTCTGCCTGGAGAATGGGAGAGAAAAACAAGTCATGATAGTTAAATATTTGTTGAGCTTTTAGCCTCTGGAAATATGATTAGAAAAATAGATAGTTAAATCTGCTACTTATTATAAGGGGAGGTAGTAACAGGATTTGTTAGAATGCCCATTTAATACAGACATAAATGTTAAGGAATTAGATCTTTGGTGTCCTGTTCAATCTTTCCATTGTGTTTGCCGACCTAACCTCTAAAAAGGCTGTTTTTGTGTGTATTGTAAAAACCCATAATAACGATGGGAAAAGAAGCATTCGTTATCCAGATGTTCCTATACAGAAGTGTATAATGTAATACTTCCAAACATTCTTACGTGAGGTAGTAATTGCCGTTATAAGGCATTGGGAAATTATCTGTGCTATACTTCAAGTATTGTCTGCTGCTTTATTACTGGCCTGTATGAAAAGAAAAAAGGGGTATGTATTTTACTCATGATTCTCTATTTATTGCAAATGTTTTACTTTTATCACTGGATATTTCAGTGTAGGCTGGATGATAATCTGAGTAGCAGAAGTCTCATTTTTTTATTGATGTTAATTTTGTTAATTTTTCCTATTGCTTCTGGCAAGGGTGGGGTTTGGTTGATTTGGACAGTTACATTGGTCATCTAGACTGAAGAACTAAAATAATGTCTGAAACATGAAATATCTTATAAGACAATTTAGATTTGTTTTGGGGATACATAATAAGCATTTGGTACTTTGTAACTTTCAGCATAACATCTGTTTTTAATAGAATACATTCCTATTGCAAGCCTTAAAATGTATTTACATAGAAAACCACATCAAAATACAAAGCTATAATTAGACAAACATAGGTTTTGTGGAATCTGGATTTGTTTTAGATGTTGAAAGTTTTATTATTTTTTGAAGATGCTATTCCCATAACTATTTGTAGAGCATACCCAATCAATTCAAAGAATGCAAAAATAATAACCTCTATTTTTAAATTTTCTTCCAGCCAAAAAATTGTTTTTATACTTCTGAGTAAATGGCAAAAAAAAAAAAAAAAAAAAAAAGAAAAAAGAAATAATATCTACTGGCATAATAAAAAGGAAATATAATTAGGCTAATGGTCCTTGACCTTGCTAGATCATATATTAGGAAAATTATGTTTTGATTAATTACACACTAAAATTACACAAAACTTAATCATGATGCTGAAAGTTAATTCTTTTGGACTTCATATTCATATACTATAATGATAGATACGAAGATTCTTTTGCACTAGATGTATAAGAAAGGGGTATTGATATTTAATGGCTGAGATGTTCTGTTTACCATAATCCATAGGCATAGAAGAAATGGTTGTTTGGAAAAATCATTTACAATTCATTACATTACTGTGATTATCTGTAAAAACTGAAAGTCATCCTTGCAAAAGTAAGGAAACATTTTTTGTCATTTACAGAGTCTAAAGTCTATAATTTAAAGCAGGTCATGGGAGAGCATTTTCTCAGTACCACTAATACTGAACGGGACAACTACTGCCCTGGAAAACCAAAGAGAGGGAGCACCCGATCTTGACTGAGGAGAACAGGGTTTATCCATTTCAGTCAGGAATATAGTAAAGAAGAGCGGCTGCCAGGCCAGGGAGGTGTTCTGGGGCTTAATTTATTACTGTCTCCATGAGAGATGAGTGAACTCGAGTTAGTCTTCAGCTCTCACACTAGCTGCTGAAATAAGCAGTGCTGTGGGTAGTCAGGGGGCTGAACAGAGCAGACTGGCTGGACTTAGCATGAGGCTGTGTAGGAGAGACAAGGCTTGAAGGAGGCCTTGACTATTTTGTTTAGATATGTAGAGAGGATTAGGGGATGAATCTTAAAAATAGCACCATGAGCAAAGATTTCCTGAACCTTACTTAAACCATGGTAAATCCGGGGGCTCCTGGGTGGCTGTGTCGGTGAAGCGTCTGCCTTCAGCTCAGGTCATGATCCCAGGGTCCTGGGATCGAACCCCGCATCCAGCTCCCTGCTCAGCGGGGAGCCTGCTTCTCCCTCTCCCGCTTCTCCTGCTTGTGCATCCTCACTCTCTCTCTCTCTGTGCCAAATAGATAAATAAAATCTTAAAAAAATAGTAAATCTGTGAGTTTTTGGGGTTTTTTGTTTTTGTTGTTGTTTTTGCTCTGTTTTGCCCTTTTCTCCGGCATGAGAAGCTCCTGTCTGACAGTTTCAGGAATGTGGATGCAGAGCATTGATGTTTGTCTCCCTTAGCTGACTGTTTTTCCTTCTTGTCCTCCTGTCAAATGTCTTTCAGCTTGTATTAGACATAAGAATGAGAATGGAATTTCATAAATTAGACCTGAGGTTGATTTATGATGTCTGGGTACTACACCGTGGAATGTATGTTCTTTACCATGGACAGCAACTCTGTGTTCCGTTATCCCAGAGCAGAGAATTGTATCTGATTTGACTCACACAGTTACAATTATGATAGCTCCTGTGTTTTCCTTGTGGGGAGTGATACAGGTGACACTAGCCAGAGAGTTCACGCTATACTTTAGTGTGACCTAAGCTGAAAATGGTTTCTGATTATTTGAGGACACGAGTTTCAGACTTAGAAGAAAAAAATAAAGTTCTTACTCACGTCTCTATACTTCTATTTAAAACTTTTTTGTTGTTTCAACTGAAATATAAATTTATGTTCTTTTTTCAAAGCTGTGTTTATAATGAAGATTTCCAACATTTCTGCTTTTATTTTGTTAAATGTTAACATAAGGATTTTTTAAATTACTTAATTATAACTAGAAACTACCTGAAGGATTACTTTAATAAGGAGGTGGGCCTTCTAGATCAACAGAACAAGGAGTTTGGTGGGTCTGCTTGCCAGCAAAACAGCAATTAACTGTGGAAAATATAACAAAAATACAAAAATATTCATGTAAAGTCTCTGGCAGTTGGCCTGAGGGTATAAAGGCACTTAAGAGAGCGTCCCAGGACTCAGTGAGGCATTGGAACCACGGCCCACTCCTTTAGCAGCCACCCTAACCCTGTGTCGTGGGATCGCTATCCCTGGCATGGACAGCCGAGAAGATGGAGCTCTCCCTGCAGCTCTGTCTCAGGTTATGGTTTTACTTTAGCGGAGGAAGGATTCTGACATTCCTAATTTCCCCAGTCTACTGTTGCAGAAGCTCTATTCCAGGCATCCATGGGAAACTAAGGAAAGGAAGCTGAGAAGGGCCCTTCAGGGATCAAAGTCAGCTCTGGAATCAGGAAGGCTATGCACCTGTGCTAGGCTGTACGCACCCAGGAGCAGGCAGAGCGAGATATGGGACCCCATGAAAGCATGCTCCAAACCTCATACAGACTCATCGAAACTGAGTGCAAGAAGCTTCACTGGCACAAGAGTCTTAATCACACCTTTGCTAAAACATGGATTTAACTATAAGCTACTTTGACCCAGGAACAACTGCTAAGCCAGACTTAAAAATAATATCGGTCATTCCTGAAAGTCTGGAAGCTGTGTGCATGTTCATGGCTACACCCTCTCAGATGCAATTAGAGAAAATCCAAGTTACTAGCGCCTTCATGGCTGAATGTGGGGAAAAATACATAAACTCTGAACTGTGATAGGAGCCTCCAAGGCCCCCCCCCCCCCCCCCCCACCGTTGCTAAGGGTAAAATGCTAAGTGGTTAGGGGACTTTGGTATAATATTTGGCTCAGTCCACGTTACCTAGGTAGTCAGGCTATGAGATAAGACGATAGGAGAAGAATGTGTGCGGGAGCATCGGAGTACGTGCTGTAGCAGAGTTTCACAGAACTAGTCAGGCCAAAATCAACAAGTAAAAAATAAGCAAGCAAACAACAAAAACAAGTCCTTGGGCAAGGAAGGGGAGATCAATATGAAGAGTTGCTACAGTATATTATCTGAAATGTCCAGTTTTCAACAATATGAGAACTATGAAGAAGTAACAAAGGCTGACCTATATACAGGAAAACAACAGACAAACAAGCGGTAGGAACATTCTACAAAGAGGACCAGATAGTGTATTTAACAGACATAGACTTCAAAGCACTCATACTATCTCCAAAGAACGAAAGGAAACTATTTCTAAGAAGTAAAGGAAGGTATAATGACAATGTTTCACGAAATTGAGAATATCAATAAAGAGGGAGACATTATTAAAACAAATGGAGTCGAAAAGTATGATAACCAAAATGAAAAAAGAAAAAAAACCCACTACGTGGTTTGACAAGTGATTTGTGGTACCAGAAAAAAGTCAGCTACATAAGATAAATCAATAGAGGCTATGTAATCTGAAGAAAAGAGAAAAACAAGGGGAAAAAAAGGGCAGAATCTCAGGAAAATGTGAAACACAATTAAGTGACCAATATCAATGAAATGTGAGTATCAGAAGGAGAGGAGAGAGAGAAAGGTGCAGAAAAAAAAATATTTGAAGATGTGTCCAGAGATTTGATGAAAAACATTAATAAACAGCCAAGTTCAGTGAACATCAAGGAGTAAACCCCCAGATATCCACACCCTGATACCTCTTAGTCAAAATATTGAAAGCCAAAGACACAGAAAAAAAAATCCTGAAAGCGGTAAGAGAAAAATAACTCATCACAGACAAGGAAAGATCAATAATAACAGCAGACATATCAGAATGAACGGTATCCAGGAGGCGGGAGGGTGACTTACAGTGCTGAAAGTGAAAGTGATCAATGCCAAATCTCATATCTAGCAAGACAATTTTTCCTAAATGAAGGTGAAATAAAGACATACCCAGATGAACAAATGTAGAGAATTTGTTGCCAACGGATTTGCCTTTCAAGAAATGCTAAAGGGAGTTCTTCGGGCTGAAAGTAAATGACACCAGATAGTAATTGGCAATCATGTACATACATGCAAAAGCACTGGTAAATATAATTTTTATCTACACAAGTGATAATATAATTGTGTATTTCTTCTCCTTTATTCACTTGACTGACATTAAAAGAACTTCATAAGCATATGTATATTGTTGAGCCTGTGACATACAGAAATGTAATGTGACAGTAACAGTGCAAAGGAGACCAGTGGAAACAAAGCTGCATTGGGGTAAGGAGATGATACCAGGTGAAGTCAAAGCTACAGAAGGAAATGAATAATGAGTAGTGAAATGAAGGGGCACCTGCGCCCCAATGTTCATAGCAGCAATGTCCACAATAGCCAAACTATAAAAGGAGCTGAGATGTCCTTCAACAGATGAATGGATAAAGATGTGGTCCATATATACAATGGAATATTACTCAGCCATCAGAAAGGATGAATTCCTACCATTTACATTGATGTGGATGGAACTGGAGGGTATTATGATGAGTGAAATAAGTCAGTCAGAGAAAGACAATTACCATATGGTTTCACTCATGTGAAGTATAAGAAAGAGTGCAGAGGATCATAGGGGAAGGAAGGAAAACTGAATGGGAAGAAATCAGGGAGACAAACCATGAGAGACTCCTCACTCTGGGAAAGAAGCTGAGAGTTGCTGGAGGGGAGATGTTGAGGGGATGGGGCAACTGGGTGATGGGCATTAAGGAGGGCATGTGATGTGATGAGTACTGGGTGTTATATGCAACTGATGAATCATTGAACACTACATCTGAAACTAATGGTGTACTACATGTTGGCTAATTAAATTAAAATTAAGAAAACGAAAGAAGAGTTTAGCTGAAAGACATTAGAAAAAATAAATGAACAATGAAGGGTAAATAAAATGGTTAATATAACAACTATGAATATATATTCCTCTCCTCTCAACTTCTTTAAAAATTGTAAGATTATATAAACTAGTGATTATAACAATTTGTATCATATATAAAACACATGCACATAGAGTAACAGTAATAATAACAGTAATAGTGTAAAAGGGAAGGAAGTGGATGGAGCTATAGAGGAGTAAAGTTTCTATGTTTTTGGAATTAGGTCAGTATAAATCTGAGGTAGATTCTGATAAATTAAGGATATATTGAGAGCCTCTAAGAAAACTGAAGTATAAAATAAAATGACCAAAAAATTTAAATATCCACTTAATCCTTTTAATACAAAAGAAGGTAATAAAGAAAGAATGGACGAACAAAAGAGATATATTAAAAATTAAAAGTATAGAGATGTAAATTCAACCATATTGATAATAACATTAAATGTGAATGGATTGTGTAATCCATTCAAAAGGCAGATGTCATATTGCATAAAACAATCACGTATATATTGTATTATTAGAAGCATACTTTAGATTTAAGGATATAATTAAGTTGAAAGTAGAGATATAACAACCTTAAACCACCATAAAAGTAGCTGGAATAGCTATACTTATATCAGACAAAATAGACTTTAAAAAAATTATTAGAGATGAAGAGGGGCATTCCATTGTAATAAAAGCTAAATCTATCCGGGAGATAGAGTGGTTATAAACATATATGCATCTAACAGTAGTGTCTCAAAATAAATGAAGAACAAACTGACAGAATCAATGGGAGAAATCAGTTAAAATTCGGAGACTTCAGTAGCCCACTTTTCATGATGGATAGAAGTTAAGCAGAAGATCAGCATGGAAGGACAAGACTTGAACAACAGCATACACAAGCTAGACCAGACATCTCTGGAACATATCACCCCATAGCAGCAGAAAATGCATATTTCTCAAGCACACACAGAACATTCTCTGAGACAGACCATATGCAATGTCCACAAAACTAGCCTTAATAAATTTGAGGAGATTAAAGTCAATTAATTTTAAACTATTGAAAAAGTATTTTTCTGATCACAGTGGAATTAGGTTAGAAATCAGTAACAGAGAAATTTGAGGGAATTTGCAGATATGTGTAGGTTTAGTGGTATGCTCCCACATGATATTTCAAAGAAGAAGTCACAAGAAAAATTAGAGAATACTTTGAAATGAATATAAATGAAATCATAACATACTAAAATTTATGGTTTGTAACTAAAGCAGTGCTCAGAGAAATTTATAGCTGAAAATACCTATCTTAAAAATATCTGAAATCAATAATCTAAACTTGCACCTTAAGAAACTAAAAAAGAAGTAGAAACCAAACCCAGCAAGTAAAAAGAAGGAAGTAATAAATGCTAGAGTGGAAATAATGAAATAGAGAATATAAAAACAATAGAGAAAATCAACAAAGTCAGAAGTTGGTTCTGTCAGATTAAAAGAACTGAAAAACCTTCAGCTAGACTGACCAAAAAAGAAGACAAGAATGTCCCTTCTCACCACTTCTTTTTTTTTTTTTTTTTTTTATGATTTTTTATTATATTATGTTAGTCACCATACAGTACATCCCCGGTTTCCGATGTAAAGCTCCATGATTCATTAGTTGCATATAACACCCAGTGCACCATGCAATATGTGCCCTCCTTACTACCCATCACTGGTCTATCCCATCCCCCCACCCCCCTCCCCTCTGAAGCCCTCAGTTTGTTTCTCAGAGTCCATAGTCTCTCATGCTTCATTCCCCCTTCTGATTACCCTCCCTTTCTTTATCCCTTTCTTTCCCTACCGATCATCCTAGTTCTTATGTTCCATAGATGAGAGAAATCATATGATAGTTGTCTTTCTCTGCTTGACTTATTTCACTTAACATTATCTCCTCCAGTGCCGTCCATGTTGCAGCAAATGTTGAGAATTCGTTCTTTCTGATAGCGGAGTAATATTCCATTGTATATATGGACCACAACTTCTTAATCCAGTCATCTGTTGAAGGGCATCTTGGCTCCTTCCACGATTTAGCTATTGTGGACATTGCTGCTATGAACATTGGGGTGCATATGGCCCTTCTCTTCACTACGTCTGTATCTTTGGGGTAAACACCCAGTACCTTCTCACCACTTCTGTTTAACAATATCATGGAGATTCTGGTTTGGGTAATTAGGTAAGGAAAAAAAAACAACAACAACAACAAATGGCATTCAGATTGCAATGAAAGAAATAAAACTCCTTACAGATGACATCTCTATTCTAAAATATCCAAAGGAATCCACTAAAAACAATGATTAGTACAGGAATTCAGTGAGACTGCACAAGATACAAAATCAATATACAAAACCAATTGTATTTCTAGACACTGGCAATTAACATTGTGAAATGTAATTAGGAAAACAATTCTCTTTACAATAGCCCCGGAAAAGTAAAATACTTAGTATAAATTTAACAAAAGAAGTGCAAGACTTATAAATTGAAAACTAGAAAACATTGTTGAAGGAAGATAAAGGAAGATCTTAATAAATGTACAGCATACCATATTCATAGATTGGAAGACTCAATACTGACCTATAGATTCAACAGAATGTCTAGCAATATCCCAAGATTTTTGTTTGTGGTGTTGTTGTTGTTGCAGAAATTGACAAGCTGATCTTGAAAATTTATTTGCGAAGACATGGGGCCCAGGATAATCAAAATAATCTAGAAAAATAACAAAGTTGGAGGACTCACACTTCTTGTTTCAAAGCTATTACCAAGATAGTAATTAAGGCAGTGTGGTACTGTCATATGGATAGACGTTGGTCAGTGGAATAGAATTAAGGGTCCAGAAATAAATCCTTGCATTTAGGGTTTGATTTTTGACATTGGTGCCAAAACATTTCAAGGGCAAAGGAAATCTTTTCAACAAATGGTGCTGATACAACTGGATATTCATATAAAAAAATGAAGTTGATCCTCTACCTCATACCATGAAAAAAAGTTAACTCAAAATGGATCATAGACTAAGTGTAAGAGCTACAATAAACAAAGAAAAATCAGAAGAAAACATAGGAGTAAGTCTCATGACATTGGGTTAAATAATGTTTTTTTAGATATGTCTCCAAAAGTACATATGACAAAAGAAAAAACAAATTATACAATAGGAAGATGAACAATATTTGTGCTGCAAACAATGCTATCAAGAAAATTAAAAAGATGACTCACAGGTTAGGAGAATATATTTGCAAATAATATATACCTGGCAATGAGTTAATATTGTGGATGTATATTGAACTCTTCCAACTCAATACTAAGAAAACAGCCTGATTAAAAAATGGTCAAAGGATGTGAGTAGACATTTCTGCAAAGATACACCACTGGCCAATACATGTATGAAAGGGTGCTCAACGTCGGTGGCATTAGGGAAATGAAAAAATCACAGTGTAACACCATTTCACATGTATTAGGATGGTTATAATAAAAAAGAAAGATCAGGGGCGCCTGGGTGGCTCAGTCGTTAAGCGTCTGCCTTCGGCTCAGGGTGTGATCCCAATGCTCTGGGATCGAGCCCCACGTCAGGCTCCTCGGCTGGGAGCCTGCTTCTTCCTCTCCCACTCCCCCTGCTTGTGTTCCCTCTCTTGCTGGCTGTCTCCCTCTGTTACATAAATAAATAAAATCTTTAAAAAAAATAAAGATCATAACAAGAATGATGAGGATGTGGAGAAATTGGAGCTCTTATACACTGCTGGCAGAAATATGAAAATGGTGTAGCCATTTGGATTTCAATAAGAATTGAAGTCTTAATCTACGAATTCATATATTTACCAGTAAAATTCTATTTTTCATAAGAGAAATAGTAAATATTTTTTCTGGTAGCTCTGGTTACCCATCAAATAATCATAACATCAGATTATAATTTTGGAGATAAATAATTTTTCAAGCTCAGAAAACTTTTAAGCTAAAACTTTCCCTTAAAATATATTGTCAAAAGTATAAGCTATTTTTAACTTAAAGGACATATAGTTTTATTAGGCAAAAGTCTATTAATATCTGAAGAAATTTATACATTTTCTCTTTGCTTTTGATGAAGAGGTTAGAGATATATAGACTGTGATTTTCTCTCCAGGAGTATAAATCCTGGGAATATAATTAAACTGCTATAGAAACCCACTGGCCTTGGGTGAATGCTCTTGGGCAGAGTCACCAGACTCCCTCAGGGGATACATTGGCAGTGTTTATGAAGGTGATGTTCACTGTTAGTTTAACTTTGACTATAAACTGGTTTATTGCTTGTTTTCATGAAAGCTTCGGATAATTTTTCTTCCCTCAAGTCCTCATGTATGAAAGAGCATTAAAAGCAAAATTAAGGACCTCTGTGTTTTTTAACTTACATGCTGAACATAGATACGCTGCAGAGGACATTTCCATTATTAAAGCTGAATTTGTGTGGGTAAATTAAAATTGGCCCATACTGGCACTCTTCAGCTCATTCTCTCTCTCCCACTCTCTAGCTCTCCCTCTCATATGTGGTGATATGTGATGTTTGAGGCTATCCCGTGATTTGGGCTCCCTTACACTTTACACAAATGTAGAGAGTGAAAACCAAAAACTGTTGATTTTCTGAAGACATAGTTAATGATGCCTCCCAGAACAGGTAGGACTTAATTTGCGCTCATTTTGGTACCATTGTAAGGGTTATTTATGTTTAGCCACAAAGCAAAAAAAAAAAATGACAAGTCTCATGTTTGTATTGAATTGTAATAGGATGTTGTGCCAAGATTCAAAGTGAATGAAATGCTTTTCCTTTCAAAATTGACAAATTTTAACTAGGCTGGGGAAAGTGACAAAAATATCAAGTTTTAGAAAACAAACTCTAGAATAAATCTTGCTATCTCAAAGTAATTGGAAGATAAAATGAGGCAAGTATAAAGAAACGAAATGAGAGCAAGAAAAAAAAAGAAAGAGAAAGAAAGAAAGAAAGAAAGAAAGAAAGAAAGAAAGAAAGAAAGAA
>NW_024424452.1:63134285-63260936 GCF_017311325.1 Ursus maritimus
AGAAAGAAAGAAAGAAAGAAAGAAAGAAAGAAAGAAAGAAAGAAAGAAGAAAGACAGACCTGAAATCAGCTAAGGTTTTGCATTTAGGTATTTTTTTTCCTCATTTTTTTCATTATAGCCATAAAAATAATTGTTTTGAGATGAAGGTTAAGCAGGAATGTAGGCAAGGTCTTTCTTTAATTGATCCATATGGCAATCTTTATGTATGGTTTTGTGTATTTCTCCATATGGATTCTAATGTCATTAAAAGTTTTCACAAAACATAAACAGGTCATTCTTTATAGTTCTTAGCTCTAAGTATAGTATGAAATAACTTTTTAAAAAATTTAGTACTTTTCTATGTAATGTTGTTGATGTTTTTACTTGTGGCCCCTTTTACTAAGGTTTTGTTTACTTTAATCAATTACTGTTACAAGTAAAGCTTTTCATAATTAGGATGGAATTTCTCCTGCTTTTTTCTAGTGCCAAAGAAATAAATCTAGCATGTTCTTCAAGCATCACTAGAAGCTAGAATTTTAGTTGAGATCCACTTGAAATTGTGTGCTTTTTAAATTATCAGCCTTTCTTTTATGGCCTACCTTGGCATAGGGCCCCATAAAAGTTGGCTTTGAGCTTGTCCCCATCCTTTGAACTGCAAAGGAAAGACAAAATAACATTTTTTAATATTAAATTTTTATTTTAATTTCAGAGTAGTTAATATATACGGTGTTATATTAGTTTCAGGAGTTCAATATAGTGATGCAACTATTTCATACATCACCTAGAGCCCATCACAAGTGCATTCCTTAATGTCATCATTTATTCCACTCATTGCCCACCTCCCCCACTCTGGTAACTACCAGTTTATTCTCTGTAGGTAAGAGTCTATTTCTTGGTTTATCTCTCTCTCTTTTTTTCCTTTGCTTATTTGTTTTGTTTCTTAAACCCTACATACGAGTGACATGATATGGTGTTTGTCTTTCTCTGACTTAGTTCACTTAGCATCATACTGTCTAGCTCCACCCATGTTGTTGCAAATGGCAAGATTTCTTTCTTTTTTATGGCCAACTAATGTTCCATCGTATCTTCTTTATCTATTCATCCATTGATGGGCACTTGGGCTGCTGCTGTAGTTTGGCTGTCGTAAATAAAGTTACAGTGAACATAGAGGTGCATGTATCCCTTTGAATCAGTGTTCTTGTATATTTTGTGTAAATACTCAATAGTGTAATTACTGGATTGTAGGGTATTTCTCTATTTTTAATTTTTTGAGGAACTTCCATACTGTTTTCCCCAGTGGCTGTACCAGTTTGCATTCCCACCAGTAGTACAAGAAGGTTCTTTCCATCTACATCCTCAGCAACACCTGTTGTTTCTTGTGTTTTTTAATTTTAGCCATTCTGACAGGTGTGAAGTGATATCTCTTATAGTTTTGGTATGCATTTCCCTGGTGATAAGTGACATTGAGCATCTTTTCATGTGTTTGTTGGCCATCTGGATGTCTTCTTTTGAGAAATGTCTGTTCATGTCTTCTGCCCCCCCACCTTTTAAGATTTTATCCATTTATTTGAGAGAGAGACAGAACAAGCAGAGGGGAGGGGCAGAGGGAGAGGGACAAGAAGACTCCCTGCTGAGCAGGGAGCCCCATGAAGGGCTAGATCCCAGGACCCCAGGATCATGACCTGAGCCAAAGGTAGACATTTAACCGACTGAGCCACCCAGGTGCCCCTCTTCTGCCCATTTTTATATTAGGTTATTTGTTTTTTGGGTGTTGAGTTGTCTAAGTTCTTTATATATTTTGGATACTAGCCCTTTATCAAATATGTCATTTTTAAATACCTTTTCCCATTCAGTAGTTTGCCTTTTTGTTTTGTCGATTGTTTCCTTCACTCTGCAGAAACTTTTTATTTTGATATAGTCCCAAGAGTTTAGTTTTGCTTTTGTTTCCTTTGCCTCAGGAGACATATCTAGAAAGATGTTGCTGTAACAAATGTCTGAAAAATTACTGCTTGTGCTTTCTTCTAGGATTTTTATAGTTTTAGGTCTCACATGTATGTCTTTCATCCATTTTGAATTTATTTTTGTGTATAGTGTAAGAAAGTGGCCCAGTTTCATTCTTCTGCTTATGGCTGTCCGATTTTCCCAACACCATCTGTTGAAGAGACTTTTTCCCACTAGATATTTTTTCCTGCTCTGTCGAAGATTAGTTGACCATAGAGTTGAGGGTCCTTTTCTGCATTCTCTATTCTGTTCCATTGATTTATGTGTCTGTTTTTGTGCCAGTACCAATGACTACAGCTTTGTAATATAACTTAAAGTCTGGAATTGTGATACCTCCAATTGCGTTTTTCCCTTTTTTTTTTTTTAAGATTTTATTTATTTATTTGAGAGAGAGAGAGAGAAAGAGAGAGCATGAGCTGGGGGAAAGGCAGATAGAGAGGGAGAGGCAGACTCCCTGGTGAGCAGGGAGCGTGAAGCGAGGCTCCATCCCAGGACCCTGGGATCATGACTTGAGCCAAAGGCAGATGCTTAATCTACTGAGACACCCAGGCACCCCTCCAGTTTTGTTTTTCTTTTTCCAGATTGGTTTGGCTATTTTGGGTCATTTGTGGTTCCATACAAATTTCAGGATGGTTTGTTCTAGTTCTGTGAAAAATGCTGTTGGTATTTTGATGGGGTTTGCAATATATCTGTAGACTGCTTTGGGTAGTATAGACATTTTAGCAATATTTGTTCTGTAATCTATGAGCATGGTATGTTTTTCCATTTCTTTTATCCTCTTCAATTCTTTCACCACTGTTTTATAGTTTTCAGAGTATAGGTCTTTCACCTCTTTGGTTTATTCCTATGTACCTTATAATTTTGGGTGCAATTGTAAATGGGATTGTTTTCTTGATTTCTCTTTTTGCTGCTTCTCATTAGTGTATAGGAATGCAATAGATTTCTACACATTGATTTTGTAACCTGCGACTTAACCAAATTCACTTATCAGTTCTGGTAGTTTTTTGGTGGAGTCTTTCGAGTTTTCTATATATAGTATCATGTCATCTCCAAACAGTGAAAGTTTTACTTCTTCCTTATTAATTGGGATGCCTTCTATTTCTTCTTCTTGTCTGTTTGCTGTGGCTAGGACTTCCAATACTATGTTGAATAAAAGTGATCAGTGGACATCCTTGTCTTGTTCCTGTCCTTAGGGGAAAAGCTCTCATTTTCTCCCCATTGAGCATGATGTTTGCTGTGGGCTTTTCATTGATGGCCTTTATTATGTCGAGATATGTTCCCTCTAATCCTATTTTGTTGAGGGCTTTTATCATGAATGGGTGTTGTACTTTGCCAAATGTTTTTCCTGTGTGTACTGAAATGATCATATGGTTTTTGGGCACCTGTGTGGCTCGGTCAATTAGGTGCCTGCCCTCTCATCCGGTCATGATCCCAGGGTCCTGGGATCAAGTCCCACATTGGGCTCCTAGGCAGGGAGCCTGCTTCTTCCTCTGCCTGTCACTCCCCCTGCTTGTGCTTTCTTTATCTCTGTCAAATAAATAAATTTTTAAAATCTTTAAAAAAATGATCCTATGGTTTGTAATCCTTTCTTTTATTGATTTGATGTTTCACATTGATTGATTTGCAAGTATTCAAATACTCTTGTATCTGGGGAATAAATTCCACTTGATTGTGGTGATTAATTTGTTTAATGTACTATTGAATTTGGTTTGTTTTATTTTGTTGAGGATTTTTGCATCTATGTTCATCAGAAATATTGGCCTGTAGTTCTCTGTGTTTGTGGTGTCTTCATCTGGTTTCGTTATCACGGTGATCAGGGTAATACTGGCATCATAGAACGAATTTGGAAGTTTTCTTTCTTCTTCTAATTTTTGGAATAGTTTGAGAAGGATAGGTATGAATTCTTCTTCAGATATTTGGTAAAATTGACTTTGAAGCTGTCTAGTCCTGGATTTTGGTTTGTTGGGAGTTTTTTGATATCTTATTCAATCTCCTTGCTGGTAATCAGTCTGTTCAAATTTTCTATTTCTTCCTGTTTCACTTTTATATGTTTCTAGGAATTTATCCATTTCTTCCAGGTTGTCTAGTTTGTTGGCATGTAGTTTTTCATAATATTCTCTTGTAATTGTGTTTCTGTGGTGTTGGTTGTTATTTCTCTTCTCTCATTTGTGATTTTATTTATTTGGGTCCTTTCTCTTTTCTTTTTGATAAGTCTGGCTAGAGGGTAATCAATTTCATTTTATTTGTTTCAAAGAACCAGGTCCTGGTTTTATTGACCAGTTCTACTGTGTGTGTGTATATGTTTTTCTTTTGTTTGTTTGTATATCATTTATCTCTGCTCTAATCTTTATTATCGTCTTCCTCATTCTGGTTTTGGGTTTTATTTGTTCTTTTTCTAGCTCTTTTAAGTGTAAGGTTAGGTTGTTTATTTGGAAATTTTCTTGCTCCTTGAGGTAGACCTGTATTACTATAAACTTCACTCTGAGATCCGGTCTTATCGCATCCCTAAAGTTTTGGGCTGTTGTGTTTCCATTTTTGTTTGTTTTGTGTACTTTTTGATTTTTTTCTTTGATTTCTTGGTTGACCCATTCATTGTTTTCATTGTAGCCTGTTATAAAACCCCCACGTATTTGTGTTTTTTCTAGATTTTGTGTTGTAGTTTAGTTTCATAGTGTTGTGGTCAGAAAATATGCATGGTATGACTTTGATCTTTTTGAATTTGTTGAGACTTGTGGCATAATATGTGATTTATTCTGGGGAATGTTCCATGTACCCTTGAAAAGAATGTATATTCTGTTTTAGGGTAGATGTTCTGATCTGATCTGTTAAATCCATCTGCTCAGTGTGTCAGTCGAAGCCACTGTTTCCTTGTTGATTTTCTGTTGGATTGTCTGTGCGTTGATGTACATGGGGTATTACAGTCCTCCACTACAACCGATTCGTTCCTTTAGGTTTCTTATTAACTGTGTTTTATGCATTTGGGTACTCCTGTGTCGGGTGCATCAGTATTTACAATTGTTGCATCTTCTTGTTGGATTGTCCCCTTTATTATTTTATAGTGTCCCTCTTTGTCTCTTTGTACAGTCTTTGTTTTAAAGTCTATTTTTTCCAATATAAGTATGGCTACTCCAGCTTTCTTTTGACAACCAGTTACATGATAAATGTTTCTCCATCCCCCCACTTTCAATCTGCAGGTGGATTTAGGTCTGAAATGAGTCTCTTGTAGGCAGCATATGGATGGGTCTTGTTTTTTTATCACTCTGATGCCCCATGTCTTTTGATTGATGCGTTTAGTCCATTTCAACTCAAAGTAGTTACTGATAGATACATACTTATTGCTATTTTGTTACTTGTGTTTTGGTTGTTTATATAGTTTTCTCTGATCCTTTCTTTTCCTGCTGTCTTTCATGGTTTGCTGATTTTCTTTCGTGATACACTTGGTTCTTACTCTTTATTCTTTGCAAATCTGTTAGTCGTTTTTTTTATTCGTGGTTACCGTTAGGTTTGTATATAACCTCTTTTGCATTTAGCGGTCTGTACGAAGGTGCTGGTTGATTATTATTGAACCCATTCTTTACTCTTCTTCCCCTAAAGTCTTGGTGTATGGTGTCATATTTAACATCCTTTTATTTTGTGAATCCCTTGACTGACTTTTTATAGAAATAGTTATTTTTATTTCTTTTGGGTTTCCTACTTTTCCTACTCTCACATATGATCTTTCCTTTCCATTCAAAGAGTCCCTTTTAATATTTCTTGCAGGGCTAATTTAGTGGTCATGAACTCCTTTGATTTTTATTTGTCTGAGAAACTCTTTACCTCTTCTTCTATTCTATATGATAACCTTGCTGGTATTCTTGTCTGTAGATTTTTCTCTTTTAGCAACAAAGTAACTTTTTTCTTTTTTTGGTTTTTTGAAAATTAGGTTGCAATGTTCCCCTGCCAATATCAGACAGACTGCTGTGTTTTTTTTTATAAGCAGAAACTTTCATATTACAGTAGTGCTAGCTTCCTTTTGAATATTGCCACACAAGAAGCAGGCAGATAGGACTCATATTCCAATAACAAAATTAAAACTCTCATTAGACCGTCATTTTGCATTCTGTATTAAGTATCAAACCAAACAATGCAGGACATCCAAATATAAGACCAAAACAAGTTTCCCATTCTATAAAGATTAAAATATTTCCCCTTTTTATGCTGAGTATGGATAAAGTTTAGTGTTATTTCAAAATCTGATCATTACATAGTATACATGAAGAAAATAATCAAATGGCAAAGTAGATTCAGTTTATTCTGTATGTTTTGGTGATACAAAAAATTAAACAGGAAAGGAACTGAGTCAGTGTAAAACACACAGATGGTAGATACACCAGTAAGTGTAGCATGACATGTAAAGGTGTCAAATCACTATGTTGCACACCTGAGGTAATGTAACATTGTTACCTCATCTTCAGTTTAAAAAAAATGCAAATTATGTTATTGGCTAAATTAGAATAGTAAATATAACTAGGAGGACGAACACAGTTGCTGAATAGAGATTTGAAGGTGTAGGGGCGCCTGGGTGGTGCAGTTGTTAAGCGTCTGCCTTTGGCTCAGGGCGTGATCCCAGCGTTCTGGGATCGAGCCCCACGTCAAGCTCCTCCGCTGGGAGCCTGCTTCTTCCTCTCCCACTCCCCCTGCTTGTGTTCCCTCTCTCACTGGCTGTCTCTGTCTCTTAAATAAATAAATAAATAAAATCTTAAAAAAAAAAAAAAAAAAAAAAAGAGATGTGAAGGTGTAGAAGTTTGAGACCCAAGCTGTTTCATCCAGAGTGGTATCCGAGGGGCTTGGAGTGGTTACAGATAGGACTTCAAATAATAAGTAGGTTTTGGACTGATTTGATGGTTTCTATTTTGAACTTCAGAAATAGCTAGTTGAGAGATTTTTCTACCTAAACAATATAAAGTCCCATGTGAGGTGATCCTCTTTGGTGTCATGTTTTTCAATAGATATCTTTAGGAACCAGAAATAATGGTTAGGAATAAATCTTTTTCAGGTCTTTATTATCCTTCTGAGTTTCTCCCCTTTAAAATGTTCCTCTGTTCTCCAGGCATTTCTAGGTACTTCTTGAACTCATTTATCTTCATCGCTTGGTTTTCTTCTGGGTAACATGTTCTATATGTTTTCTCCACTTTTCCAGGAAGTATTATTACCTATATTCTATATTTACCATGAGTATCCTAACATTTATGTTACTGAATCTCTTCTATTTGTTCATTCTTTTACCTAATTTGAATTCATGCAGCACTATGGAATTAACAACCTACTTTAAAAATCTTTTTTTTATGTATTTATAAACTTATTTTTAGCCAGGCCACGTCAGCTTCTAATATTTCCAAGAAGAATGAGTATGGCTGTCTTAACTATACTTAAAATTTTACATTGTTCAAGAATCTGTCCTCTTGTGCATTTCATGTTGCAAAACCATTACAGTTTCATGTATTGCAAATAGTATTACATGCAAAATTGTACAAAGGATATTTAACACATGACTCACACCAAACAGTAATTTGTTGTTTGTTTTTACTTTGCCCTCTTTTTTTTTTAAATCCCACTTAATAAGTTATGGTTGCCATTCTTGAGGTTACTAACATGGTTTCATGGATTTCATTGCTCTGTGTTAATAGCCATGCCATTCCTCCTTTGTAATAGTCTACTACATGTTGTTTCTCCACTGGGCCACCCAGGACTACATTGAGTCTGTCACTGTCATCACTGTCTTTCTTAGTCATCGTACTGTGGTCTTGCCATTTGCTCACATGTTTATCTTATCTTTTCTGTGTGTTCGTTTACACCAATGTTGTATTCTTAAAATGTAATCTGGTGTAAATTTTCAGTAGCTTATGTGTTGCCTATGCTGCTGCTTTTTTCTTTTTTTGATTGATTCAACTTTCTCAGGCAATAATAAACTCAAGTTACTAGAAAACTACTGAGTGTAGGTCTGTTTTCTCTTTTCCAGTTGAAGTGTAATTGACATACATTATTGCTTTGGGTTCAGGTATACAATAGAGTGCTCCAACATTTGTATAAATTAGGACGTGATCACCATGGTAGAAGACAGCTACTGTCTGTTACCATACAAAGTTATTACAATATTATCAACTCTGTTCCCTATGCTATACATTGTATAGGAAATGTTTTTTATTTATTTGATAACTGGAAGTTTGTAGTTTTTAATTCCCTTCCCCTATTTTGCCCATCCCCCACCTCCCTCCCCTCTGGCAACCACCAGATTGTTCTCTGTGTCTGTGAGTCTGTTTCTGATTTGTTTTGTTTGTTATCATTTTTAGATTTCACATTTCGGTGAAATTATATAACATTGTCCTTCTCTGACTGACTTATTTCACTTAGCATAATACCCTCTGTGTTCATCTGTGTTGTCACACATGTCAAGACTTCATTACTTTTCATGGCTGAGTAGTATTCCAACACACACACACACACACACACACACACACACACACACACCATGTCTTCTTTATCCTGTCTTTTCTATAATGGCCATTCTGTCAGGTGTGAAGTTTTATCTCATTGTGGTTTTGAGTTGCATTTCCCTGATGATGAGTGATGCTGAGCATCTTTTCCTGTGTCTTTTGGCCATCTGGATGTCTTTTTCAGAGAAATGTCTAGGCAGGTCCTCTGCTCTTTAAATTGCACTATTTGTTTTATTGATATTGAATTGTGTGTATTCTTTATGTATTTTGGATATTAACCTTTTATAAACATTGTTTGTAAATATCTTCTCCCATTCAGTAGGTTGCCTTTTTGTTTTGTTTTTGTTTTCCTTTGCTGTGCAAAAGCTTTTTAATTTGATGTAGTCCTATATGTTTATTTTTGCTTTTTTTGCTCTTGCCTGAGGAGACAAATCCAAGAAAATATTGTTCAGACCAATCTCCAGGAGTTTACTGCCTATGTTTTCTTCTAGGAGTTTCATGGTTTCAAGTCTTACATGTAGGACTTTAAAACCATTTTGAGTTTATTTTTGTGTATGGTGTAAGAAAGTCATTCAGTTTCATTATTTTGTGTGCAGTTGTCCAGTTTTCCCAACACCATTTATTGTAGAGGCTGTTTTTCGCCATTGTATATTCTTACCTCTTGTATCATAGATTAATTGATCATATAAATGTGGGTTTATTTCTGCAGTCTTCATTCTATTCCATTGATCTGTGTGTCTGTATTTGTGCTAGTATCATATTATTTTTAACTACTATAGATTCGTAGTGTACTTTAAAATCAAGGAGTGTTATACTTCCAGTTTTCTTTTTCTTTCTCAAGATTGTTTTGGCTATTTGGGGTCTTTTGTGTTTCCATACAAATTTTAGGATTATTCATTCTAGTTCTTTGAAAAATGCCATTGATATTTTGACAAGGATTGCATTTAGTCTGTAGAGTGCTTTGGGTAGTTTGGACATTTTTACAATATTATTTTTCCTGTCTATGAGTACAG
Source organism: Ursus maritimus (assembly GCF_017311325.1). Classification (NCBI taxonomy): domain Eukaryota; kingdom Metazoa; phylum Chordata; class Mammalia; order Carnivora; family Ursidae; genus Ursus; species Ursus maritimus. Next base: position 63,143,752 of record NW_024424452.1, read on the forward strand.
TATATCTTTCCATTTATTTGTGTTGTCTTTAATTTCTTTCATCAGTATATTATAATTTTCAGAGTATAGATCTTTCTCTCCTTTGATTAAATTTTATTCCTAGGTATTTTATTCTTTTTGATGCAATTAAAATGGGATTGTTTTCTTGATTTCTCTTTATGATAGTTCCTTGTTAGTATAGAAAGGTGCAACAGGTTTAGATATATTAATTTTGTAACTTGACTGATTCATTTTTTAGTTCTGATAGTGTTTTGGTGGAGTTTTCAGAGTTTTCCATATATAGTATCATGTCATCTGCAAGTAGTGACAGTTTTACTTTTTAAATTTGGATACTTTTTATTTCTCTTTTCTCAGTTTGCTGTGGCTTGGACTTCAAATACTATGCTGAAAAACAGTGACAGGAGTGGGTCTATGTTCTCTCTAAGTTTCCTTCTCAAAGCATGTGAAATCATCTTTTGCTAAGATTATTTTATTGATTTTTGTAACTCACAAGTCATTTGTAGGGATTAACATTATATCTTTATAAAGACTCATGCTAAGGTTCATAGAGTAGTAGACATTTGACAAGATGTTACTTATTCCGAAAAACTCGATACAGTTATCTTGGAGGGAATAGATCCTAGTTTCTCTTACTAATTGGGAGTAAAATGGAACTATTAAATTCCTCCTCTTTCTGTATTTTTAAACAGTCAGAAGCAAGGGAAAGATCTCAAACATTGCGCACTGATCGTCTCCCCATCTTGACCAGCTAAGTGGACTATTCCAATGATTTGGGAACTTTGGAAATGGGTTCCTGAGAACTATTACAATACCTACTGGTGACAATATGTATATTTCATACTTTCTTTAAAGCATGGGGTGTATGTGAGTCAACCTTTCAGATGGTTAAAAGAGATGTGGGTAGGAATAGAATTGCTACAGTGCATGAATTCATTTTTTTCCTGGATCCTTTTAATTGAAATGATATTTTTTTAATTGATGATAGCTGTGATAATCAGTTCATTCCTTTTCATCCATTCCAGTTAGCCTGTCCTTTAGCCCAGTGTCAGCTGGTATTCTATGGGGGCAAAACAAAAACAAAAACAAAAACAAAAAAAGAAAAAGAAAAGAAAAAGAAAAAAAAAAGAAAGGCAGAAAAAATTCGAACAAATTATTGAATTTTTTTTGCATTAACAACCTCCTCAGGTGACACTCATCCCCCCTACCCTCGCCATGATTCTTACCCTGAAAAGAGGAGAAAAAGGTGAGGAGGGCCAAAGAAATTTTACACACTGGGCAGAACTTCTGTCGGAGAAGATACCAAGGGTATAGAGAACTTCCAGAAAAGGGAAACCCATTGTAGTTGGAAGGGTGAGTGCACTTGAGCATTATATGTGAAGATACCAATTTGTGTCTCTTTAAGCCCAAATCCATTCTGGGTTTGCATGCCTGTTTCTTTCTACCACAGAGACATATGTCACACAATTGTCATAATTGTATCTTGGAGAATAATCATGTAACTTCTGCCTTAGATGTATAAGAACTTTCTGTCGTTACCGGAAAGATATGTGTGTTCAGTCCCTTCACAGATCAGGTATAATTAGAAAATCCTGTGAATCAGATAAGAATAATTCCTGTATTTCCTGTGATCCTGAGGAAACAAGAGGTTATTCTGCTCCTTATTGGCTCATTTTCTGACCTTATGTTTTATCAAACCAATTACACAAACTTGAATTCTTCTCTTTCTCGCCTTCACTTTAGCTGCTAGGTTTCTGACTTCCAGTTCAAAAATTGGAAGGGGAGAAAAAGAAGCCTGAGATATTGTAGTAAATCAAGAATGTTTCTTTAATGTCCTAAAGTATCACCATATAGCAGTTGAGAAAAAGAGCCTGTATGTCATCCTATATGATTAAATAGGGAGACTTCCAGGCCAAGATATCAATCTGAGATGAAATTAAAGAGTATTTGTAAAATTGTTGTGATACTTATTTGCTTTTCTTTCTTTTTAAAAAATATGTTATTTATTTATTTATTTGATAGAGAGATAGAAAACACAAGCAGCATAGGGGTGGGGTCAAAGGTAGAGGAAGAAGCAGGCTCCCTGGGAGCCCCGTGCGGGGCTCGATCCCAGGACCCCGGGATCATGACCTGAGCCAAAGGCAGAAGCTTAATGGACTAGCCACCCAGGTTCCCCTTTATTTGTTTTTCATTTAAAAGATCTTTTTATTTAGATCAGTTATTGGTTTGTTAAACACGGTGATCTTGCATCAGGGAACCTGAAGGTGTCCTTGTCTTCAGGTGGTAGAGGTCACCTGATACCTCGGAGAGTAAGGGTCCCTCTACTCTCAGCCCCTCCTCCAATATCCAGTTTGGCACGGCAGAAAGAATTCCACTCAGAAAGTTTGGTAACTTACTCATTAGTTAGTCCCAATTACTCATATCCTTTTAAAAAAATGTATCATGATTTTTTAATACCATAGGATATTCATATCTGTTATGCTATGTATGAGGGCCTCTGTTTCCCCCTTAAGAGACTGGTTTTGGTATAGAATTAGCTCATGTTTCTAGTGGGATGGACATAAGTGATGTGGGTTCATGATTCAGGTTCAAGCAAATTTAGTCAGTGAGTGATCTACTGTGAAGTCAGGCATGAGATTCTGTTGAGAGTTACAGCTTTTTCTGCATGGCCCCTGTTCTTCGCATTCACTTAGTTCCATTGGTAGAAGAACAGTTTCCTTTTAGGTGATTACCTACAAATGGATTTTTCTCCCCCCTCTCTAGCAACATCCATTCTCTTTACAATGGAAGGTTTTAGTTTCGGGCAATCTAGCCTGGCTTTGATTGCGTACTTCAGGCCCCTAACACAGTAAGATAGCCCATGGAATGGGTCTATTACCAGTCTTACAGATGTTGTGTTTCCTAATCATTAGACTTTTTGACAAAAGGCCATATATAAATTAAATTGTTCTCAGGGTTCCTTTTAGGGGTTTCATTTTTTTCAGGGGTTTCATTGTTTGCCACCTTGGGCTTAGCTTTTTATGGAAGTGCCTTAAAGAAAGTTCAAAGACATGCAAGAAAGTCCTTACTTGTCTTCAGCAAATTCCGTATTACTTTCATGAAGAGTAGCTGTGTCTGGGAGGCCGTGATCTTTTAGAAACACTAGACCAACCACGGAAGGGGCTAGGATTTGGATCTTGGGTTCTCGGGCTATATTTCTACCTCTTGCCTCATAAAACAAAACAAAACAAAACAAAACAGAACAAAACAAAACAACGATTTGAAGGCTGGTGTAGCAATTTTGTTTTCATAGGAGTTAATCCATTTATTTGACTCCTGATGGTCTCTGTTGATGATTCTTGAACAGGTAATTTACAGGGACAGTCAGATGAGTTGCCACCAACTTAGAAAATGTTCAGGATTTTTAGAAGAGCCCTACTCACTGTTGTTTAGGTCCGTCTTGGCTCAGCTACGCACATGAGCTGTTGGCAGCCTGAGCTCATCACTTCGTACAGAACATGTGATTTGATGCATGTGGATCCTTCCCATTATCAGTCTCCTGCCCTGGGGCATTGTTATTATGCATTTGTTTATTGCTCTGCATTGTCAGTATCTTTCCCTTCTTCGGATTTTTAGAAATAGACTTAAGGCCAGTCCAGCTGGCCTTTTTATCTTGGGATGGAATCACTTCCAGATTGGGATTCAGATTGAGTCATTGTGTAGTGACAGAAGGGAACTTCATAGGGGCAGTTAGATAACCAGAGATTCCATGTGATGTTAATTCACTCCATGCTTATTTAGTCAATGCTAACTGTTGGAAGCACTGAGCTTAGCACCTCAGCTTTGCAAGGTAGGACAAGGAGGTTGCAGAATAAGACTGAGCTTTGCGAGAAGGTCAGAGTTGAGTTATACTCAATATATAGAATGTATGTATACATATAGGCTGTGTATGTACAGAATACTATACGTATATGGAATGTATATAGAATTCTATATGTACATCTTGAGCCTCTTTGCCTTCCTGCTGCGCTAAATTCAAGAGAATAATGCTGAGCTGGGAGAAACAAACTCATAATCCCAGATAACATCTGATTCTGATATGGCTTTTATTTGACTTTTTTTTTTTAAGTTTTTATTTATTTATTCGACAGAGATAGAGACAGCCAGCGAGAGGGAACACAAGCAGGGGGAGTGGGAGAGGAAGAAGCAGGCTCATAGCAGAGGAGCCTGATGTGGGGCTCGATCCCGTAATGCCGGGATCACGCCCTGAGCCAAAGGCAGACGCTTAACCGCTGTGCCACCCAGGAGCCCCTTATTTGACTTTTGAATGAATCTTTTAAAAAACTTGATTTGCTTCCTTATTATTTTGATTTGATTTAGATTCTTAGTTTTGATTAATTTGATTTGACTTGTCTTCTCTGAACATATTACGCACAGATTCTAGGAGTCAAGCACCATGAACTGGTTGGGAAAATCGCAGCCAGAAATAAACATTTGCCAGTAGTACTTAGCAAGGATGCTTGTGTACTTACAGATCATTCAAAGTTACTTTTATTCGAACATCTTTATGTAGCTGACTATAGTGTTGACATGATTTAGCTATCCATTAGAAATTTATTTTATGGTTATATTTATGGACATTTGAAATATATCTAACATTGTGTATTTTTACATCTACTGCTTCTAAGTGTTTCGGCAAAGGTCATAGGCAAAGGAATTAAAGCTTGCTTCGTGAATATCCAACTTGGTGTATGTGTTCTGTGGATGTGGTGTTGGACACCATTGACATGTAATGGCTTTTCCAAAACACAACTGACGTATGGGCTTCTGAGTGACTTATTTAATCTTGTGCTTTTGTTCTGAGATATTTAATAATTTTACCACAACTATGTTTGTAAATTTTTAAGAAAATTATTGAAAAGTATGAAGTTTTTTTTTTTTTTTTTTATCTTATTAGTTAGTCTACTGAAGTTCCAAGCAAGTACAACTACTTTGGAAAACTATTTGTAGTAAATACTAAAATTCAATACACAAATACCATGACCCAGTAGTTTTGCTCCTATGTGTGTATATCCAAGAGAAATGAATCCATATGTCCATGAAAATACATGTACAAGAATGCTTATAGCAGCACTCTTTATTATAACTCTAAACTGAAAACCTTTCAAATATTCATCAGTATTAGAACAGAAGAATAAATTATGACGTAACTGCACGAGGGAAGAGTATTCAACAATGAAAAGTAACTATCTTTCATGATACTCAGCAATGATAGATCTCATAGACAAAGCCAGTTTGAGTAGTATGTTTCCGTTTCTATGGGGTTCAAGAACAGACAATGATAATCTGTGGCCATGGAAGTCAGAATGGGATTTTGGGAGAAGTACTGGTAGGAAAGAGGTGAGAATGGAGCCTTCAGGGATACTGATAATGTTCTATAGCTCAATCTGAGTGAGGATTACAAGAGTATATTCATACGTAAAAGTTAACTGAAGTATTATCTTTATTTTTTTTTATTTTTTACTTATCTTTAAAAAAAATTTTTTTAAAGACTTTATTTATTCATTTGACAGAGAGAGACAGCCAGCGAGAGAGGGAACACAAGCAGGGGGAGTGGGAGAGGAAGAAGCAGGCTCCTAGTGGAGGAGCCTGATGTGGGACTCGATCCCAGAACGCCGGGATCACGCCCTGAGCCAAAGGCAGACACTTAAAGACTGCGTCACCCAGGCGCCCCTATTTTTTTAAATTTTTTATTATGTTCAGTTAGCCAGCATATAAGTATTACTTTTGTTTTTGTTCACTTTACTATCATTACAATTCAATGACAATATTAAAACATTTTTAAACGGTAACCACTTTAGAAGAATGGTTTATTGAGAGCAAAACACTAACTTGAGACTTTGGGACAGGAGAGCTGAAGATGTCTTCAGGGATATGAATAATGAATGATTTGACTGTTGTTCTATGAGAGTGTGACAATTATTTAGCTTACAGTAAAAGTTTCTTTAAATGGAATTGTTGAGTGGCTCAGTCAGTTAAGACTCTGACTCTTGGTTTCTGCTCAGGTCATGATCTCAGGGTGGTGAGATCGAGGCCTGCGTCAGGCTCCGCACAGTCTGCTTAAGTTTCTCTCTTCCTCTGCCTCAACCCCTCCGCTTTCTCCTTCTTCCTCTCTAAAATAAATAAATAAATCTTTTAAAATGAATGAATGAATGAATGAATGAATGAATGAAATTGTTGAAGAAAGGGAAAATGGTAACACACAGTCCCTTGAAATGGTGCCTTCAGACTATTGGTCTCTAAAGGCTTAAAATCACATATTGAAACTTTTATTCTCTAAATATGAACACCATAAATTAGCTCACTGACAAGTCAATGTTTATCACTCTTTTACTTCCAAACTCTAGGAGGTCTTTGGAAAATCAGCCAGTTGCTTAGTCAGTATGTCATTTCCAAAAATAAAGATTGTACAATTGCAAGAAAGCTGGAAAATGTCCTCTCCCCTGGGGTAGGATCAAATGCAGTTTTCACTCTTGCAGATCTCCACACTGCTTAAAGCACCACAGCACTCAGTGTGGAGCCGAAATCCAGCTTCGTCTCCCTGCGAGGCCGGGACGTAATGTCATAGCCAATGGCTGAGGAACAGGAAGGAAAGCAGAAGGCCTGAATAGGCCACAAGCTGAGAAACAGTCACTGAAAAATTAAAAATTTATTATGTGGTTCTGTTCAATAAACTTATGCTAGGTGGTCATTAATTTCCTGACTATTTAACCTCTTCATTATAACACTTTTGATCTAAATTTATCTCGGGCGTGTTGTTATACACTACAGAGGAAGGAACTATTTTGGTTTGTGTTTGGTTTTCAAATTTTGCCTGAAATTGAGTAATACACAGCACGGAATATTCAGACGGGTTTTGGTCAAAGGTGTGCTTTTTAGCTAACGATTTGAAAAGTAAATGTGTTCCCTTTATGCTTTATGTGTCCTTAAGTGTATGTAACACAGGATACTGAGGGAGATGTGGGGAACATGAGCACAGGGTGTGAAATGCCGTGTCCGAGGTGTGCTCTCCCCAGGCAGTGCAGGGGGCGGCTCAGAGTGCAGACCCGAGCCAGACGGCCTGCCGCTACGTGGGTGTGTGACCAGCTGTGAGACGGGGACAGTAACAGTCACTGTGTTCTTGGGATTTTGCAGCAATTCCTAGAATCAACCACATAAAGTGCTTTCTTATTATATGCCAAGTAGAGTTCTCTCAATGTCGTTGCCGTAAGATAATAATAAATGGGAAAATGGTTTCAGTAAGTCTTTTATTCATTTGGTTTGGTCATTAACATACTTTACTTGTATCGTATCTGTGTCATATCTTTTATTTGTGATGATTAACATCACTCACCGATAATATTAAAATGTGAAGTGAGATGTTGATATCCATATTCTGTAGCCCCATTTGATATCCAAATATTTTTAGTAATATTATGAGGCATGTAGATATACGCACGATTTAATGGGGTTTTTTGATGCTTTAAGTCTAAGCTTAGCCTGTAAGAGTTCCCGGTGAATTTTAAATGCTAAAAACATAATGTTAAAGTTTTTAACATTTAAAGACCTAAAGCCAGATTTTTAGAAAGAATTTTGAAGAGAAAAATACAATTCCACAGATTTGCATGCTCTCAGATCAATGAAATATTGCTTTCTGATCACCAAGATATTTGAAATGGTGAAGGAACAAGTTATATCTTGCATGTATTCTACATGACAAACTGGTTACACTGACAAAAGGCTACAGTCAAAGAATCTACAAGAGAAGATTGTGTGTGGGAGTGTTTGTTTGTTTAATTCAAGGAGTTTAAACATTTCTGTATGTTTTCTCTGTGATTAAGAAGTAGAGAGAGGGGTGCCTGGGTGGCTCAGTCATTAAGCGTCTGCCTTCGGCTCAGGGCGTGATCCCGGCGTTCTGGGATCGAACCCCACGTCAGGCTCCTCCGCTGGGAGCCTGCTTCTTCCTCTCCCACTCCCCCTGCTTGTGTTCCCTCTCTCACTGGCTATCTCTCTCTGTCAAATAAATAAATAAAATTAAATTAAAAAAAAGAAGTAGAGAGAGATGGGGATTTATGGTAGTTGGTTTTAACTAGAAAAGTACTTTAAGAGCATAGTATTATTTATTTTAATGTTTTATTCCATGTTACTGTAATATTTGTTAAATGAAATATGAAATTTGGAAATGTAACTTATTTGAACAAACGTTTTATTAAAATCTAACTTAATGCCCTTTTTCTCATTAATTTATTTAGGATTACTTTAGATTGGGGTTTTTTAAATTATTATTGTTACTGATTTTGTTTTGTTAGCCAAGATCATCCTAATGGCTTCACTATAATCTAAGAAAAGGGAAGTTGAGATAATAAATAAGGAATTTATTTTTTCTTTTCCTTTCTTTTCTTCCTTCCTTTTTTTTTTAAGAGAGTGTGTGTGTGAAGGGAGGGGTAGAAGGAAAGGAGGAGAGCGAGAAAGAATCTTAAGCAGAGGCTCCACATCCAGTGTGCAGCTGGACCCTGAGATTGTGACCTGAGCTGAAATCAAGAGGCAGACACATAATTGACTGAGCCATGCAGGTGCCCCAGGAATTGAATTTTTATTTTTTAAAATTTATCCATTTAACAAAATATATCAAAAAGCGCAAGATTTTCCCTTGTTTTATTGTTAGGGGATTCGTGTGCTGTGTTTGGTGCTCTGCTATGTCAAAGGTGCTGTAAGGGGTGTGTGTGTGCGTGCAAGTGCGTGCATGTGTGCGTGTGCGTGCGTGCAAGTGTGTGCATGTGCGTGCAAGTGTGTGCATGCGTGTGTGCGCATGTGCGTGCATGTGTGTGCAAGTGCGTGCATGTGTGTGCGTGCAAGTGCATGCATGTGTGCGTGTAAGTGCGTGTGTGCGTGCATGTGTGTGCACATGCATGTGTGTGCGCGCATGTGTGCATGCGTGCATGTGTGTGTGTGCATGTGCGTGCATGGCTGAGGGCGCTGAGAGCAGGAGGAGCCAGTGAGCTTTGCAGTCAGGCAGAGCTGAGTGAACATCCCAGCCTGCCCCATGTTGTTGTGGAGCTTTTGCCAAAATTACATCTTGAACATTGCTTTCTTCTTCAGTGAATCAATACATAATAGTTATTATTTTGGCAGATGTGATTTGAACATGCTGTATACGGACCAAGCTGTAAGGTTAATTACTTCATTCAGTTTGACTTTATTTAGCACAGGCCTGTGGCTCTGCCCCTCCTCTTCACCTGCCTGCGTTCTAGGGGCAGGGGAGAAGAGTCCAACCCCAAGTGGGGCAAGGTGACTGATCTCATAGACTAGGTAGATACCACTCTATTTGAGAGCACCTTTCTCAAAACAGGGAATGACACACATTCTTCGAGTTGATCCAATGACCTTCATATAACATACATTTGCTGCTCCTAATGCTGTGTTCTGTGGCGGACTTGATTTCTGGTATAATGATTTATAATGGTGTGTGAATGGCAGAACAAAGCAGGTGGAAGTATGACTGAGAAACGATGGAGACCCAGGTGGATAGTAGTCTTTATTCGGTGAGAAGGTGTCCCACAGACTTTTTTCACTCACTCGAAGTTCATGCTTCCAGTTTCTTGGGACAACCTGGGATATGGAACCGGGAGACGGGTGTCGGGATCTTGGACTAAATGAGAATAAAAGCAGGAACCAAGAAGATGGGGCCACAAGAGGTTGAGACAGTTAGCCCATTTCATCGAGGAACAGCACTCAGATTATATTAGAACCAGGAAGGAAACACAGCTTTTTAAACTGAAGTCTGAAATTCATATGAAGACAACCTAGTGAGAGATGCTGGCAGACAAGGAGAGCACACGTAGGCTCCTCCTGGTAACCTCACAAATTCTACAGCCATCAGCCTCCTTCTGAGGTTGACTCCGACTCACGGGCAGCCGTGGTACAGCAGGTGGCACCTGCCTGAGCAGCAGCTGGACACCCATGCCGAGAGGCTCAGCCAGGGCTGGGTAAGAAGCAGGCCGACTTTGTCAGAATACACGATGCTTTATTTTCAAGTCGACTTCTAGGTTCTTAATCAATGAGGGGTTCGGATATCTCCCCAATTAGCAAACCAAACCTGTTTTGTTTCCCAGATTGTGTGCGGCTGCCCAGGTAGCCGGGATGGTCTGGTGCCAACCAGAGAGTCTGGAGATGTCAGTCCTGGGCATGGTCAGTGTCAGTGCCTCCTCTGGGCTTCAGCACCTTGGAATGCTGTCGGATGCCTGTGAGGACGGCCACCCTGCCCCGAGGCTTAGCAGTAATTCACACAGGAGAAGGTGGTAGTGTAAATAAGACTGCAGTCCTCCTTGCTTGTGTACGCCGACGAAAAATCCCTGATAACCTCTTGCTCTGCAAAATCCCTACGAACATTCTTTACTTTTGAGTGCAGACTAGCTAAGATTCAAGATGTTTGCTGTTTTCTTGATACAGTATCGGACAGTGCAGACGAGGCTCTTGGTTCCTGATACTCATTGCCTCAAAAATCTAGAGATGAGCATATCTTTCCAAAGTAAGAAAATGAAGTCCATATCAAAGTTATGAGATGACCAATGATATATCTAGAGTTCTTAGAGAAACAGCCCTTTGTAAATTTGCTAGGGGGTGGGGATTAGTCAATGTGTTGGTTGTTCTCTTAATTCTAGAGTTTACCAAATTTTATTTGGTTTATTTCTTACGATTTTCTATTATTGCTTGTTTTTTCTCTTGCTGGAATAAGCCCAAGTGCTTTTACAACATTATAAAAATATAACTGCTACTTATCGGATTATTAAATTAACACCAAAACCTTGCACTTGCTAGATGTTTTTATACTTTAAAAATATTTCATGTTGCATATTGGATTGTTTTTTATTACTGGAATATTGCATATGGATTATTAACTATAGTCTATAGATAGGGAAGCTGAGGTCCACTGGATAAAGAACTTGTTCAGTTACATAGCTGCCAATTTAAGCAAAGACGTGGACTGAAATACAGATTTCGTACCTTCACACAATTCAAATTGTTAGAAATTCTGAGTGGGAATTATGCTCTCTCCACATCTCCTTCTATTCTTAAGCTTTTTGTTTGGTTTTTACTGTTTCATGTTTCTCATATTCTCTTGTTACCTTCTCATTAGAGTGCTCTTGGCTGCTTTTTGCGTCTGTGGCTCCCCGAGTGCGTGGCAGACGACTTGATAAATGGCCCCGGGCTCTAATATCTGTGCGAGAAACAGCAATTTTTACATTCTGTAATTCTGCTTTGGAATTTCCCTCTACCTAATCTCTGTAGTTACTCTTATCTTACCCTGCTCAGAGAAGGGTTTGCCTTATTGGGTCTGGCCGTTTATCCCTCTAATCTCATATCAGTTTCCAGCAAGGTCCTGCCAAATCATTTCAGAAGAAAGCAGTGCACTCTCCCTGACGAGGAGTCAGGAAACCAAACCCTTGCCGCGACTCTGTATTTAGACTGTGAGCAAGTTATTTCTTTTCTTTAGTGTGTGATTTCCACAGATTTTAAGAAACTGCCACTTCAAGTTATCTGTTGGATATTTAATGTGCAGCCGTTTGATGCATCTGCTGAATTACTTATGTCACATGGAATACTAGAGAACATACCTGCTTTTCTAAAAGTTCTGAATTAACTACAAACACCAGAGTGGACTGATGAGATTATCACTTAAACATGGTTTTGGTTACATAATAAATATATTCACATTGTCTTCCTACTGTGTCTTGACATGACTCTGTCAAATTATACAAGTTCTTATCTTTCAGTTTTGACTTGCCTTTAGCTGTAGAATCACAAATAAATCAGCAAATATTTGAATACTTTCCTAAATTGCATCACCATTAGCCATGGAATTTTTAAGAAAATGTATATTCTAGGGCTTTACTCTAGAGAAAAATGACTTTTCAAACTGGAGAGTAGAAACCTTTGTTTAAGAAGCCACCTGCATCGTTCTGATGTGTGGCTAAGGGTGAAAAGTAGTTTTTGAAGGTTGTAGGGGTGGGAGTGCTTCTGAGGTAAGCAAAGTGGTTTCGACGAGGCTCACTTACTCAGCACATGTGTACTGAATGCCTGCTCACGGGGTGTTATCGCTGTGGGAGGGACTGAAGCACAGATAGGATAACTTCCACCGGGAGGTGCTGGTATCGTAGGGGGAATTATCCTGACAAGTACTTTATGGCGCGCATATTAGAGTAGGAGAATGTGCAGTCTGACAACACTGAAGAAGAGGGTCCTAAGTCAGCCCTGATAAGACTCGTATGAGAGATGGGAGGAGGTCCAGGAAAAGCGTCCCAGGGGAATGATCCTTGAACATCCTGTCCAGGAAGTTGTCTGAGTTTGTCCTTTTGACAATAGAAAGTAGGGCAGAAAAATAAGGGGCCATTAAATGTCTGTGAAGAAGAATGGTGTGGTAAAAGCAGCCTTTATAGGATGGTGGTCTGAGAGCAGGAGCAGGACTGGGGTCCTAGAGGCAGAAGGTCCCACACTGTGTGAGTAGATGCAAAGAACTCGCACCAGGGTGGCGGTAGTCAAAGAGAGGAAGGTGAGATAAGGAAACACTGGTGGACTTGGACATGTGACTGCATATGGAAATGAAGAAGAGGACTGGGCCGAAGGTCTCCATAGCAATGTCAGGCTGGTGGTACCTGTAGCTGAGAGGCAGGGGTTGTGGAGTAGAGCTAGGCGAACAGATGATGGTGAATTCTTCTGTCTTCTTGGTCTTTGTGCATTTGCCCTATATCTACTAGAATGCCTGTACTTAATGGTTGCTTTAGTTAAAATATTGGTTTGGCTGTAATCCTGTAACCTGTAAAAGACAGACAGTTAATTTCCCTCTTGATGGGAGTGTCTGGGCAGGTAAGTGTCCAGGGTAGGACGGCTCACTTCCACCAGGCTGGCCAAGCGCTTTTGTAGCTTCACTGCCCCGAGCGCATATTACGGCTGAAGATGGCTCATTTCCATAATTCTGCCTTTAAGCAGAAGCAGAATTCAAGAAGCAGAGAGGAGGTAGAGAGCAAAGAGATTCCTTTTTGAGGCTGTGCTGTATTGCTCTCTACGTTCTATTGTCTGTGCCTTGGTCACATGGCTATACCTAGGTATCAAGGAGGCTGTGAAAATGCTGTTAGCTGGCCAGCCATATAACCACCAAAACTCAGAATTTCTCTGCTAAATCATAGAGAGGATTTTGTGGCGTAAGTTCTTAAACATGGGACCTGCTGCAAAGGCCCTTATTTTTGTTGAATAAATGTGCTTAGTATTTGGTAATGCTGAGTTGGAAAGGAGGGAAGGCCTCCAAGTGGAAGTGCCCAGGGGGTAATGGAAGACACAGACTTGTAGTCAGAACTGTGAGCAATCCATACAACATGAATATGTGAGGCCCTTCTAAAGACTATGGATGAACTTCTTCAACAAAAGCAGTTTAAAAAAAGGCAGCAAAGGGGCCTTGCAGTGCTTGTAGGTTACGTGGTAAGAAGCAGAGAGAGAATCCACGGAAATAATTGGACAACCAACCGTCTAAAGATGCTGCAAAATATTGTTTCCTGAGGCAGGAAGAGACACAGATGAAACGATATTGTGGAAAGGATGAATTAAGGAGGACAAAAATAAAAGATGCAGAGGGCCAAGGCAAGTGTACGAGGGCAGAGAGCTGACTGTTGAACAGAACAGAAATTTCAGCTACGATTTGCAGCTTGCCAACATTAGGCTCCATTTAGAGCCTCAGATCAGATGGGTCAGTCTACAGAGGGAACCTGGTCTATCACAGAAGAACATTGCTTAGAAGACACACGGTAAAGGAAAGGTTCTATTGAGAGTATGGAAGTGTGTCCGTGAAACTGTTGGTGCGGTTGTGTGTGAGGGATGATACTACTGTGTCAGGGCTGACAGCAACGCTTAACGATCAGGTGCGATTTCTGTAAACAGAAAACAACACATTATTTTAATTTCTATAAATAGCTTCATTTAGGCTAGTTTTTTTTTTTTTTTGTATAATCAACAAGTAGTGTGAACCACATTTGATTAATTGGAAAGTTCAAATCAGTCTCAAAGGATTTTGACTATGTGGTGTTTCAGTTCTCTGGAGTGTTGCGTGGTGGAGAGAAGGGGCTTCCTCAGCTCGCTCAGGGGCCTCATATTTGGGTGTGCGTGTCACGTGCTTCCCTCGAAGTGTGACTGGTTTTGCTTACACTATCTAATTGGGAACAAATCTGAAATGTGTTTTTTTGGGTTTTTTTTTTTGGCTTCTGTTTTTGTTTGAACTGACCCGGAAGTGAGGCCTGTTCAGCAGCCAAGAAAACTTTGACAGAGACACCGTCTTTAGCTTCCTTTAATTTTGAACTTAATAGAGAGGAAACCTAGGTACAAGCTAAGTGGTTTAGCAGCTCCTCTGAATTCGTCAGATCTTATCAATCATTGCTGCCCGACAGAAATATCACGCAAGCCACAGACACCATTTTCCATTTTCTAGTAGCCATATTAAAAAAAAAGTATAAGGAGACAGGCAAAATGAAATTCTTAAAAAAAAATCTTTTAAGTCTGCTTCTTTCAAGTGCCTGACTAGCTGTATGAGCCAGTTGGTTCAGTATCGGACAGCGCGGTTCTAGTGGATTCATCATGAAGGAGTTCATTGAGGATTTGTCCTTAATTTTAAGTGTGGGAGTTATACCGGCACGAACGCTAGTGATAATGTTTAGTGAATTGGTTTTCTACTGCTTTACTTTTCAGCTTGGATATCTTAAAACAGCTAGTTGTGTTGCCAGCAGCCTGGGTTGATTTGGGTCTGCCTAGGACGATGTGGGTAGAGGCAGTGAAGTAAACCGTTCTCCGTCTGGGACCGCTGAGCTCCTGCAGTCTCACTGAGAGCTCACTGCTGTCTTTACCCTGAGGCTGTAGGGGAGGGAACGGGGAATTATGAGTAGGTTTTGAGTCAGTGTCCTCCTTATCGTTCTGGCCTTCCTTCCCCAGTGCCTTACTAGTCCATGCAGGTTGCTGTAACAGAATGTCATTGACTCGGTGCTTAATGAACGACAGAGATTTACTTCTCACAGTTGTGCAGGCTGGGAAGGCCAAGATCAGGGCACCGGCCGATTCAGTACCTGGCTTGGAGCCTTCTTCCTGACAGCCATCTTTTCGCTGTGTCTTCACATGGCAGAAGGGGTGAAGGGTATCTTTGGGGTCTCTTTTACAAGGGCACTAATCTCATTTTTAGGGTTCCACTCTTATGACCTAATCACCACGCCGAGGCTCCACATCCTAATACCATCACATTGGGCATGAAATTTTGGGGGACACAAATATTCAGTCTGCAGCACCTAAGTACCGCCCTTTGCCCAGGGGCTCCCATCTCAAGCTGTCCTAGGGAAGGACCAGTTTTTAAATCCCCAAACCATTTATGTTCTGATGCTTTTGTAAACTACAATAGAAATGAATTACTCTATAAATGAAATTAGAAAAACCCAAAGAAAGACATACTAGTCTAAATTCAGCAGATCAAACATCACTCCATCGTATGGCTGTAAACTTCTAGTACTTGCTCTCAATGTCTGTACGTACTTATTTCTTGCTGGGCAGGTAACACCCAGGACTTAGCAGCAGCCTGCGATCTACATTTTGAGGAGGGAACACTTCTTTACATCTGCAGTCTTTGTCATATCAACCTCTGTATAAAGCACGTCTTCTGTTTTCCGATCAGGACAGGAGGATCAAAGCGACTTAGTAAGATGCTGGACGGTGGGCCAGTGGTGGAGCTGGCATTCTGACCCAGAATGGCAGCCAACCCACAGGAGTCTTTGTGAGAGTTAGGGAAAGGTGTCCCTTCCCCTGGGTGGGCTCTCACTCTGTCTGCTATTGGAGCGCAGCCCGAGCCATGTAGGATATGGTCCTATCAGACGCAGCGTGCTCTCCCTACCTCCCTTTGCCAGGGTAGAAGGACAAGAGAGTGGGCAGTGGGAAGAAGAGCTAAAGTGGAGACTAAGTGTTGTCTCTGTCATTTTACTGTACATTTTCATAGAATGGTGGTTGAAGTTGACAAAGAAAACAAAACTCAAGTTGATGAAAATGGGTGGTTTTCAGAATTTCTAGTTCAAGTTGTGCCCAACCTTAAGTTTTTGGTGTACCTATTTAATTAGTGTGTACTGTCCTGAGACTCCCATTATTAGAAATTTCCATATAGTCAGCCAGGTAGCGGGTGTTCAAAATAACACAGGAATATTAATATTTAACAATCTATTAAAATATGTGTGAATACATCCTTGTTTTTTTAAGATTTTTAAAATTTATTTGACAGAGCAAGAGCACAAGCAGGGGGAGCTGCAGAGGGAGAGGGAGAAGCAGACTCCCTGCCAAGCAGGGAGCCCGATGCAGGACTCCTTCCCAGGACCCTGGGATCATGACCTGAGCTCAAGGCAGACGCTTCACTGACTGAGCGACCCAGACGCCCTGAATACATCCTTGTTATCTTTGCTGCTTCTACCATCATAATTCTACTATAAGTTTCTAGTACTGGCTTAGTTTATAATTAAATGAAGAAATTTTAAAAAAAAAGTATGGACAGTGGAAAACGACCTAGGATATCTCCTTGATACAGTAATCATTCAAACCACAAATTAGTTAATGTTAATTTGAAACACATCTCTAGTTAAGTAGCCTAATTATATTAACTATATTCGGGTTGTAAAAGTTTGACTGGGGCCATATACACAGTTTTGTTCTCTTCCTATGGCCTAAAATTGCATGGTTAAAGCAGACATGCCATTGGTCATGTAGGATGCCAGGAAAAGAATTACGGGAGAAGTCATTTGCAACCACTGGAAAACTACTCTGAACTAATAAAGGTCCGGATTTCTTAGGAAATTACACGAGAAGATGGTGAGATTATTTTCTTTTGTAGACTTAAACTGAGTAATGAAAAGTTGACAGTTTATTTTTGAGAAACTATTGAAAATGCTTTCCTGAGTATTTAAACTTGGTGTAGCTATTACTACTGAACTGGGCACACTGTTTGCTAGGTGTGCTCCCAAGAGTGCCGAGTGCATCATGAATGCCTGCTACAGCTTTTTGAAGTCGATGGTGCTGTTATTTTTTTAAATAAGGAAACTGAGGCTTTACGATGTTGGAGTAACTTTTCCAGAAAGCTCTACCTAGACGTAGGAATCAGAATCTGCATTTTAAAAAAGATCCCAGGTGATTCATGTGCATATTAAAGTTTGAGAAGTAGGGTGCTGGGGTGGCTCAGTTGGTTAAACATCTGCCTTTGGCTCAGGTCAGATCCTGGGGGCCTGGGATGGAGCCCCACATCCGGTTCCCTGCTCAGCGGGGAGCCTGCTTCTCCCTCAGTCTGCCACTCCCCTATTTGTGCTTTCTCTCTCTCCCTGTGTCAAATACATACATACATACATACATACATACATACATACATACATACAAAAATAAATAAAATCTTCAAAAAAAAAAGTTTGAGAAATAGTGGTCTATTTTCCAGAGTCCATGTTCATAATCCCTACATAATGTTCATGATCCATACATAGTCCTGCCTCATTGGTAATCTAAGATAAAAACTTTATTAAGTATATTAGCTGAATCTAATACATGAATTTAGATAAATTCAAAATAATCCTTTTATTTCTGGTTATATCTTCTAATTCTTGCAGATTTCAAATTTGTTAATTCTGCATTTTCCATTTTTCAACTAAGGCTTCTGAGATCAGTTTCTAAGAGTCAACTCACTCCTCTCCATTGCTCCGGTGGTACCTGGATTCTAGCAGTGTCCTAGTTTGATAGCTTCTCCACCCATTTCTTAATTGGGTTATTATTATTATTATTATTGCTATTGAGTTATATAAGTTCTTTATATGTTATTGGATATACCATTTGCCAAAATCTTCTCCCATTCAGTAGGTTGCCTTTTCGTTTTGTTGATGGTTACCTTCATATGTTACCCAGGGTGTTTTTTTAAAAGAAGGATAAATAAAGACTATGGTTTGTAATATAAAGGTTGAGTTAGTCCAGGGAACTGTAGAGTCAATCCCTTTAGACATCTGTCCTTCCCGTGTATATGCCTTCTAGAATGCAATGGATGGTTACTATTCCTACCTATAATCTCAGGCATTTAAATGTAAAATATAGTTTGTAATAAGTTTATTTGAATTATAACAGAAGCAGCAAGTGAACAGTCTATATGGCATTTTATTTTATTTTATTTTTTAATTGACTTATAGTTGACACACAGTGTTACATTAATTTCAGGTGTACAGCCTAACGATTCAACATCTTTATAAGTTAAGCTGTGCTCACCACAAGTATAGGTACCATCTGTCCCCATACATCACTATTACAGTGTCATTGGCTATATTCTCTAGGCTATACTTTTTATTCCTATGACTTATTCATTCCTTAACAGGAAGCCTGTCTCTCCCACTCCTCTTCACCCATTTTGCCCAACCTCCCACCTCCTTCCCCTCTGACAGCCAATAATTTTTTCTCTGTGTTTATCGGTCTATTTCTGGTTTTTGTTTGTTTGTTCATGTGTTTTCTTTTTTAGATTCCACGTGTAAGTGAGATTATATGGCATTTGTCTTTCTCTGTTCGACTTATTTCACTTAGCATCATAACCAGTAGGTCCAACCATGTTGTCACAAATGGCAAGATTTCATTCTTTCTTCTGGCTGAGTAATATTCTGGTGTATGTACATTACCATATCGCCTTTATCCATTCATCAGTTGATGGACACTCGGGTTGCTTCCATGTCTTGGCTATTGTAAATAATGCTGCAGTAAGCATTGGGGTGAATATGTCTTTTCAAATTGGTGTTTTCATTTTCTTTGGGTAAATACCCAGAAGTGGAATTACTAGATCATATGGTATTTCTATTTTTAATTTTTTGAGGAACCTCCATACTGTTTTCCACAGTGGCTGCACCAGTTCACATTCCCATCAACAGTGCATGAGTGTTCCTTTTTCTTCATATCCTCACCAGTACTTGTTATTTCTTGTCTTTTTCATACTAGCCATTCTAACTGATGTGAGATGATACCTCCCTGTGGTTTTGATTTGCATTTCTTTGATGATTAGTGATGTTGAGCATCTTTTCATGTGCCTCTTGGCCAACTGTATGTCTTCTTTGGGAAAATATCTATTCAGGTTCTCTACCCGTTTCTTTCTTTTTTTTTTTTTTTTTAAGATTTTATTTATTTATTTGACAGAGAGACAGCCAGCGAGAGAGGGAACACAAGCAGGGGGAGTGGGGGAGTGGGAGAGGAAGAAGCAGGCTCCCAGTGGAGGAGCCTGATGTGGGGCTCGATTCCAGAACACCAGGATCATGCCTTGAGCCGAAGGCTGATGCTTAACGACTGCGCTACCCAGATGCCCCTCTCTACCCATTTCTTAATTGGTTTATTATTATTATTATTATTATTGGTATTGAGTTATATAAGTTCTTTATATATTATTAGATATATCATTTGCCAAAATCTTCTCCCATTCAGTAGGTTGCCTTTTCATTTTGTTGATGGTTTCCTTCATATGCAAAAGCTCTTTATTTTGGTGTAGTTCCAATAATTTATTTTTGCTTTTGCTGCCCTTGCCCAAGGAAACAGATCTAGAAAAATGTTGCTAAGGCCCATGTCAAAGAGATTACTGCCTATGTTGCTTTTCTAGCAGTTGTATGGTTTCAGGTCTCACATGTAGGTCTTTAATCCACTTTGAGTTTGTTTTTGTGTATGGTGTAAGAAAGTTGTCTAGTTTCATTCTTCTGCATGTAGCTGTCCAGTTTTCCCAATACCATTTATTGAAGAGGCTATCCTTTCCCCATTGTATATCTTTATCTTCTGTGTTGTAGGTTAATTGACCATATAATTGTGGGTTTATTTCTGGGTTTTCTGTTCTGTTACATTGATCTAGGTGTCTGTTTTTGTGCCATACTGTTTTGATTATTATAACTTTGTGGTGTGTCTTGAAATCTGGGATTGTGATACCTCTGGTTTTGTTCTTCTTTCTCAAGATTGCGTTGGCTACTCAGGGTCTTTGTGGTTCCATACTAATCTTAGGATTATTTGTTCTAGTTCTTTGAAAAATTCTATTGGTATTTTGATAGGGATAGCATTGAATCTGTAGATTTCTTTGGGTAGTGTGGACATTTTAACAATATTAATTCTTCCAATCTATACTCTGAGAACTATAAAAAAAAATTGATGAAAGAAATTGAAGATGACACAAACAAATGGAAAGATCTTCCATGCTCCATGGACTGGAAGTCTGTACGACCTTTTAAAAGATAACCTGTAAATATGAGCCACTCAGGTTTGAAGAGCAAGGAAGGACATGCAAATATCAGCAGTCTTAGAGATGGTACCTGGAAATTAGTTTGGAGAATGGACAGGAAGCAATGAGAGTCATCTGTGATGCTAGAGTCACTTAAAGGGCTTTTTGAAGTGCAGATTGAGGAAAATCTGATGCCCACACTTTCTGGTTAGTAGGTTTGTGATAGGGCCCATGATTTTGCATTTTTAGTAAGTTCTCAGGTGATGATCATACGTGCTGGTCCAGGGAGCACACTTTGAGAGATACTGCACTAGATTTGAGAGGCTAGTTAGAAATTTTTTGCATTGATCTATGTAAGATAAAACATAGGAATAAATGCTGGCAATAGAGTTGAAGAGGAAGGGTGGATTCCAAAAATATAGAGGAGTTATAATTGACAGGACTTGTTAACAGACCAGAGTATACAGATGAAGCAGAGGTAAGAGTCTAGATTGATTTCTCGATTTCTAACTTTAGTAGGTGGGTGGAAAATGATGGTGCCATTATCTCAATATATGGAATAAAAGAGAAGTTGGATAGGTTTTGGGGTGGACCTAATGACGAGTTTGGTGTTAGACATGTCAAATGGAGATTTATGTGCAGAAAGTAGGATACTGTAGAGTTGAATATACAGTTACAAGAATGAATTTATAAGTGCTGGCATGTATGTCTGTAGAAGAGAAATTATAGGTCATAAAGTGAACAGAATAAAGTGCTCAGAACAGAACTCTGAAATATGCCAGTATTTAAGGTGAAATCAGAGTAATTCACCTTGAAAGGGCCTGAGAAGGGCTGCCAGGAGCTGTGGAATGAAGAGTTTCTGTAAGGCTGTGATCAGTCTGTCAGCACTGCAGAAAGGTCAATTGACATATGGATGCAAATGCATTTAGTTTTGTCAGAGGGTCACGGATGGGACCCAGATTGTATTTACCTGAAGTTAGAAAGTGTTTCTGAGGACAGAATACATGCCTTTTGTTTTTCTGATATTAAGTTTCTATTCACTTCTGAAGAAGATAACACTATTGATAGAAATACTTGGGGTGTGAATGGATTCATATTCAAGGGTAAGCTAGTATTTTAGCTGAAACTTGATGTTTAAAGAGCAAATTAAGAATCAAAATTTGTGTGTGTGTGTGTGTGTGTGTGTATACACATATATATTCTTTTGAGGAAACATTGTCTCTTGTGAGGTATTATTCCTTTTTACAAGACGCTTGCAGAAATGAGTGTGGAGGATTTTGTGGTTGGTTCCTTCTGAAAGTGTTGTTTTACTCTCCACCCCATCCCTGCTGGGGAACCAAGAATGCTATTATTGCTATTAAGAATATTGTTTTACTCTGTGACTTTGTGTGACAGCTGGGCATGATTCTTTAATAGTTTACCGATTGGCCCAACTTCAACAAAAAGAAAGACAAGGTCAACAAATGTGATAGCTGTTAGGGCAGCTGTCCCTTCTGATAATCTGACCATAACTGCTTTTTCCTTTTCCTCAGTGTTTTTTCTAAGCAGACTTACAAAAAAACCATGACAGTAAATAGAAATGACTGCCCTTCAGGACCTGGGGTACTGGTTTCATAAGCAAGATTTATCAGTGGTGTGTCAGTGTCTGGAAAACATAGTTTAAATGTGTGTGTCCAAGAACAGCATGCCCACCTCTATTTTAGGAAAACTCCTTGTGGGGTGTGTGGATTCACGGACTCATTAGGACTCTCTGGAAAGCCGGATTTGAGATGGAACAGACATAGCCCTTTGGATTTGCTGCTTGTATTCCTCTATTAATTAGTTGGAAATTTCCCCACAAAACGTGGGCCAAATGCAGAATGAGAGGGACGGCCAGTAAAACAGTGAGCTTTCTGAAGGATCAGAATCAAGGCATGTTTTCTATTTTGTGCTCAAACAGGTCCGATCTAACAGATTCTGTGTGTAGAGTTTACTTACCCTCCACCTGTTGACCAGTGTTTTAAGGCCCGACATTATGATAGGAACACTTTAAAAATCTCAGGCTGCAAATGATCAAATGTGTAATTGTTATTTCATAGAGACTAAACTAATGTCCTAAAGTGTTAGAAATTTTACACGCTGACAGATCAGTCTCTTTAAAGACGGGTAAAGAGCTTGCCATTGAGGCTGATGGGTGAAGATGGTAAATTTGGAAAATGTAAGACATAAAACACAACAGCTCTTTTCAGATCAGTGTTGAATACTTTAAGTAATGACTTTAAGCCATACATTTTTCATTTAGGATTAAAAAGAACATGTTATCAAGCATATCATTGGAGTTCAAATTAACATTTTCCCCTTTTCCTTTCTTTGAGCAGGTGGTCAAGTTATTAAGCAACAAAAGATCACAAGCAGTTGGAATATTAATGTCTAGCCTTCATTTAGATATGAAAGATATACAACATGGTAAGTATAAAAATAAAAATTCAGCTTTTGCATACCCAAATTTGGGCTGAGAGATGTGCTGTTGGAGTTTTGAGATTACTATGTTTCCCGTAAGCACTACCAAACTTTCTACCGGGATCGTTTCTGGAGGAGTTACTAGTAACTTGACTTTTATGTTGTTTCTATATTTTGCTGAAAGCCTAATTCTCATGTGACGTATTTAGTCTGCATTAATAAATATTTCATTTTTAATTCATCAGCAATACTGGTCCCACTGTGCTCTGTAACTAATTGGACTATCTCTGAGGTATTTACTTCTGGATGCCATGCTCTAAGAGTGACTGATAAGCGGGAGTCGTAGTAGGGTATGTCTCAGCCCTCGAAAATACCTGAAGATAGTGCGCTGGAGAGATTAAATATGCTGAGACTTGGATCTCAAGTGTTTGATGAGCTAACATAAGTTTTCTAACAAATTGTCTTCAACCAGTGTAGGAGTTACACGGATGCTTGCTTTGACTGTTATTATTTTAAGAATGTTTTATGATTAGAGAGGTTGAATAGTAGACTGGATTGCCATGTGCAGTAATTAAATGAAAACTCAGAAGTGTTCAAGAGGCTGAATGATCATTGGTCGCGGATGTCTGTAAAGCATTGGACAGGTGCGGGGACGTGTTCTCTTAGTCCTCCTGTTCCAAGATACGATGCGATGCTGAAAGAATCACAAAAGCAATTTTTTTATGTATAACTTTTTAGGGTGGAAAACTGTTCCTCTTCTTTCAATTATTTGGTGTAACTATATGTAAACCCCTGGGCTTTTCTAGACATAGGGGGATTGAATTATTTTTTCTAATAACCATCAAAGATAGTTTCAAATGATTCTTGCCCACTTCTATTATTGTTGGTGATTCAGACACATGGAAGCAGTAGTATCAGGGCCTTTTGTTATTTCTTTTATGTTGTTTTAATTTATATCTTTAACCAGGCTTATTAAATACTCTCTATGTTTAGAGTTAGGCTGATTTTAACGTTTTCTAAGTGGCTTTAGTGTCAATATTTTAAATACTTGAAATCCACCCTATAATTAACAGGCATTCCTATGCCGTATCTTCCTATCACATTTATGCTGAGAGGTATTGCCCAAAGGTGAATAGAGGAAATATATTTATATTCAGAACGTCCCATGAGCTGTCCAGAGCCTTAGAACAGATTTAAAGCAGATTGAATTATCCAATGGAATGCCAGTTTACCTATTAAAGAAATATGGTTTCAAGTATAACACAGACTTTATAAATCATGAGAACATTTAACCGGCTTTCTAGCTTACCCCTTTATGAGTGTGGATTCTATTTGTCAGCCTTAAAATACTGTGTGGAATAATTCATAAATAGCAGCAGCCTGGAATGCTCTGTCAATTGATGAGTAACTCTTAATCATAATTTAAGTTTTTATTAAACTGTTTTGATGGTGAGGAGACTTCCTCAAAGTGAAGCACTGGGGGTAGTAGTCATAGAAGAGGACGCCAAGGCTGGCGCCGAGAAGTGCTTGGCGTTTGCGAAGCTGGCGGATGTAGCCCTGTTAAGTCATAGAATGAAATCTGAAAATAATGATATGGTCCTTTCCTTCAGTGAAATGTTCAGCCCGGGCGGAGTTAATAATGAGAACCTTATGAACAAAGGAGTCCGCCTAACATCTGTGTCTGTGATAAAGCCAGTGAGAGTTCATTGAAAACTTGCTAGCTTAACATGCAAAGCTGACAAGAATGTGGCCTGGACGTCAGTAGTTGAAGGGTCACAGAATTATGCATCAACTTTCTCCTATTAGGATGCGACGTGATTGCTTGAGTCACTTTGAAACCCTGTACACGGTCTTCTAAAACACGGCCGCCTGAAAATCTAAGTCTGAAGGAGCAAGGGGTAGGCCTTTCTGTGAGTCAAGTCCGTTCCGGCTCAGTCCGTTGTCTGGAACCATGATTTGCACGTGTGAATTGCTTGCGGCCTCTAGAATAAACTTGACTTCTATCAGGATACGCCTGCCCTGAGGAATCCACAGAAGCATAAACAGCGTTGATTTTGGTTGTAGAAGCAGCCGCAGAATTTATCCAGATCTCCACTGTCATCTTGTAGGGCTCACTAAGACCTTTTGGGGGGTCGGTTTCTTTTTCAAGGTCGCAAAGCACGTTGGTGGAACAGACTAAACTCGGGCCCCACCCTCTGCCCTCTCTAGACCTGTTCTTTTCATTCATGTGAGCTGCTTTGTTCAAGGGTGTGCTTCTGCTACAACCAGCATTGGTGTCTGGAAAACAAGTATATGGAACACTGTAGAACAGTGGGAATTTTTTTTTCTATTTTTCCCTTTTCCCTCACCAAAACTCTAGAAAAGGTTAGGGGTGTGTTTACTTTGTAATGTTTCTATTTTTAAGGTGCCACATTAGAGTATTCAGTGTGGAAGGGTTGGATTAGAGGTGCCAAAGTCAAATCGCGGTCTTGCCACCATGTTCGCTGAACACCACACCCGCTCAGACGTCAAGGGTTGGATTAGAGGTGCCAAAATCAAATCGCGGTCTTGCCACCATGTCCGCTGAACACCACACCCGCTCAGACGTCAAGGGTTGGATTAGAGGTGCCAAAGTCAAATCACGGTCTTGCCACCATGTCCGCTGAACACCACACCTGCTGAACACCACACCCGCTCAGACTTCAAGGGTTGGATTAGAGGTGCCAAAGTCAAATCGTGGTCTTGCCACCATGTCCGCTGAACACCACACCCGCTCAGACTTCAAGGTCATTTTCTACAACAGCACATGCAGGGTCCTCGGCGTCACACAGAGTCACAGGGCAGAGAGGGAAGAAAGGATCGGGTCCTTGACGAGGTTTCCTAACGTGGCAGTCCAAGTGAGGCCGTCCCAGACAGTTCAGTGCGTGGGTGCATGTGCAAGACGACGGTTGCCGTGAGGACCCGCGCTGCTCCAAGGCAGTTGTAAATGTGTCTGGCAGCTTCCACACTATCCTGTGAATTATCAGTTTTCCACTGGGAAGGGTGAAACTGTGGTGTGTGACCTCTGGAAAACAAAACAGAACAAAAACACTCCGATGGTTTAGAATAACGAAGTCTAGGACAAAGGTGCTTTCCAGAAATGATTGACCTAGCGTGCTAGAGCTTAGGGTCATCATGGCTTTAGGAGCTCCTTAACTCAAGCTCTAGGGATCCGCTGAGGCAAGGCCAACTGCTCACCCCTGCCGGAGTCGACTTCCCTGGGTGCAGAGCCCCTTGAGTTCAGTTTGTCGTAAGTCTAGCATCTGTACTTTGGGTGGACTGAGGTTTAATGATTGGCCTTTGGCTCCCTCAGACTGTGAATAGAAAGTTCGGGCTTGTTGGGATAGGGCTGAACCAGTTTCTGAACTGGCTCATGTTTCTGCATTCTCTCTTGTTTGGCATAGTAATTCCTATCTTGGTTGTTTTTTGATGCTTTTCAGATATTTGATAAATACACTTTATCCCTCATTTTAAATTACTCTCAATGGGAGGCTTGATTCAAATCATCTAGCCTATTATTTTCATTATGAGAGTATCCTACACCTCTGTTGTTGAGTTTTGTGAAAAGAGATTGAAGTTTCTTTACAGCATTCCGTCTGTATTTCGGGAGTCAATGTGGTAGTCACAGCTCCAGGACAATTTTGGTAGAAAATAGTAGCTGCAAAGCAGTTTGAAATTTCTTTTTTTTTTTTTTTTTTTTAAAGATTTCATTTATTTATTCGACAGAGATAGAGACAGCCAGCGAGAGAGGGAACACAAGCAGGGGGAGAGGGAGAGGAAGAAGCAGGCTCATAGCAGAGGAGCCTGATGTGGGGCTCGATCCCAGAACGCCGGGATCACGCCCTGAGCCGAAGGCAGACGCTTAACCGCTGTGCCACCCAGGTGCCCCAGCAGTTTGAAATTTCTTAAGGCTAAGTTTCCTTCCCTGCAGTCTCACTACTAGGTAGAATATTCACGTAATTCATCATCCAAACTGTGATGCCTTTGAGAGTGGAAGGGGTGCTGTGACTAATATTGCCCAGCCAGCAAGTGCAAAGTGGAAGTTTTGCAGGCACACCAGGGGTATGGTAACTCTACTGTCAGACCAAATGGAAACAAGTTTCTTATATAATTCTCATATATATATATGCATATATATAACAACTATTTATTGGCCGGGGAATTAAACAGCTCGAAAAGCCTGCTTTGTAAACCTGAGGTTGTCTAGAGTGCTGTCCTGTCGGTACTTGCATCAGTATCTTGTCTGAAAGGTATATTCTGGTTGGATGCAAACACAGCACAGAGGCAGGAATCTGTTACCTTTATGGTCTGTAGCTGGCGACTAGAAACCTAAGGGAGCTGGACCCAGGACCAGTTAGGGACTTAGCTTCTGTCAGCTCCCTGAAGGATGCAGGCTGTAGACTCCTCTAAGTTTTCATGCTCTGTCGTGGACAGAGGTGGAGTGGAGCATCTCTAAGAGATTTTAGCTACCCACATGTCCTGTATCCTTTTAGTTTCACCAGGAAATGCCTACTTCACATATTAGAATGCTAATTAACAAAGCCTCAGTTAATGATCTAGTAATTTGTAATAACTGCCTCTGAAGGATGGCCTTTCTTTTTCTAGAATTTAGATTCAATTAGCCAACATATAGGACACCATTAGTTTCAGCTGTAATGTTCTATAACTTATCAGTTGTGTATAACACCCAGTGCCCATCACACACGTGCCCTCCTTAGTGCCCGTCACCGAATTACCCCCTCCCCCCCACCCAGCTCCCCTCCAGCAGCCCTCAGTTTGTTTCCTATAGTCAAGAGTCTCTCATGGCTTTTCTCCCTCTCTGATGACTTCCCATTCGGTTTTCACTCCCTTCCCGTACGATCAGGAATTCAGCAACGTAGCAAGACATAAAATCAATGCACAGAAATCAGCTGCATTTCTATACACCAACAATGAGACAGAAGAAAGAGAAATTAAGGAATCGATCCCCTTTACAATTGCACCAAAAACCATAAGATACCTAGGAATAAACCTCACCAAAGAGGCAAAGGCTCTGTGCTCTAGAAACTCCAGAACACTGATGAAAGACATGGAGGAAGTGTGGCCTTTCTTACACGGTACTGGCCGAGCATCCGTGGGGAGTAGGTATAGAACAGCTGACTGCCCCTAAAGTTGAAGCTTTAACTGGCTCATGTAGGCTATTACATTCCCTCAGTATACATGTTTTCAAGTAGATTCAAGATACTGTAGCAAGAGATACCGTAGATGTATTTAATGATATCACCCATAGAAATCAGTGTTGCTTACCTTCCAGGATTGTCCAGCCCAAAGTGTTAATGGCCTTCCTTCCTTCCTTCCTTTCCTCCTTCCTTCCTTCCATCCATGCATCCATCCATCCTTTCTTTTTTTTAAAGCATTTATTTATTTATTTATTTATTTATTTA
Source organism: Ursus maritimus (assembly GCF_017311325.1). NCBI lineage: Eukaryota > Metazoa > Chordata > Mammalia > Carnivora > Ursidae > Ursus > Ursus maritimus. The sequence continues at coordinate 63,171,910 of NW_024424452.1, forward strand.
TTTATTTATCAGAGAGAGAGAGAGAGCGCGCACAAACAGGGGAAGTGGCAGGCAAAGGGAGAAGCAGGCTCCCTGCTGAGCAGGGACCCAGTGCAGGACGCGATCCCAGGGCTCTGGGTTCAGGACCCCAGCCGAAGGCAGATGCTCAACATACTGAGCCCCCTGGGAGTCCCGGCCTCGTTCCTTTCTTCCTTTTAATGTCTGTCCTGTCTAAAGCCAACTAGTATTGTGAGCCCATGGGCAACAGTACCAGTTTATGCCCTTGTTGAAATTTCTATCTTTTCATCATGATTTGTCAAAATCATGTGTCTTGACATGAAATAAAATAATTATGTAAACTACCTGGTCAATAAAATCATGCTTATTTTTATTCTTTGGTCTCTAAACCTAATGACTGCTTTTTCTAATGCTCTTTTAAAATTGCAGTTAACGATACCTTACAAGGACAATGACCTGCTTTTAGGTTTAAATCAGAAATTCCAGGGGCGCCTCGGTGGCACAGTCTGTTAAGCTTCCCACGCCTGGTTTCTCTGCTCAGGTCGTGATCGCAGAGTCATGTGATCAAGCCCTGTGCTGCTCTCTGCGTCCATCGCAGAGTCAGCCTGAGATTCTCTCCCCCTCTACCTGTGCCCTTCCCGCTCGTGCTCTCTCTCTCTCTCAAATAAATAAGCAATTCCACTGAAGTCTGTCTGCTAATCACTGACCCTGCATCACGCTGCTGTTCTTTCGGTCTTCTGTCACTGACCTCCTTCGGAAGGGCTCAGAGTTGTTGGAAGCCTTATCCTGATCAGTGTGTACGAAGAAATCACCTAGGTTGGCAGGACACACACTCTTTCATAATCAGATCTTTTTATTACTATCTGAAGAGATGGAATTAAATATTGGCTTGAATTTTTACCTCTCCCCCAGCTCCCTTCCTTCTATTATTTGCCAATACAGGCTTACCTCAGATATACTGTGGGTTCGCTTCCAGACCCCTGCAGTGAGGCAAATATCGAAATAAGCTGAGTTAAATGAATGTTTTGGTTTCCAGTGCAAATAAAATTTATGTTTACATTATACTATAGTCTATTAAGTGCACAGTAGCGTTGTATCTTAAAAAATCGTGTATATACTGATGTGGTATAGAATATAGGAGAGGTTTGGTGGGCTGAGGACAGAGCCAGCCATTCAGAAAGAATCCTTGAGACTACTTCGGTGCAAAATGGTGGTTTATTAAAGCACGGGGACAGAACACTTGGGCAGAAAGCGCTGTGGCACCAGGGTCTTGAGGAGTGGCTGATTATATACTCCAGAGTTGGGGGAAGGAAGGAAAAAGGAGGTTTCAAAAGAACTTTCGTATCCTAAAGAGGATCCACCTACAAGATACCAGAGGTCTTGCCATTGTCAAGGGAAGGTTGTTTTCCCCTCTAGCAAGGAATTAACATTTAGTTGGGAGATTCCTAGAAGAATGCCCCACAAGAGTGGGGGAGGGGGTCGGCGGGAGGTGGCAGGGTGTCACTCTACGCTTGGTCTTCAGCTAGCCTTCTGCTCCCTTATCATGTACCTTAATTAGAAAATACTTTATGGCTAAAAAATACTCACCATCATCCGAGTTTTCAGTGGGTCGTAATCACTGAGCACGGATCACCGTAGTAAGTGTAATAATAATGAAAAAGTTTGAAGTATTGCGAGAATCACCAAAATGTGACACAATGGCGTGAAGTGAGCAAATGCTGTTGGAGAAGTGGTGCCCATAGATTTGCCCGAAGCAAGTTGCCACAAACCTTCAATTTGTAAAAAACAAACCCCCCCAAAACACAAAAACGCCCAAAATGCAGTATCTGCCGAGTCAATAAAGCAAAGCTCCCTAAAGTGAGGTCAACCTAGAGCTGTGTAAAGTGGTCCAGTCTCAGAAGGGAGTTATTTTCATTATGCAGTGGAGTGAATGGAGGCTTATAGATGAAGCCTGCCTAGGGCTTCACCTTCACAGGACCACAATGGTGTCCAGTTCCATTGGCTCCCAGTTCACTGCCCTCTACAGTGTATTAGCTTGTTTCAGAATGAGGACCTGTGTTTCCTAATAAAATGGGAACATGCAACATGTGCAAAAAGAGAACTGGCAGAAAGGCATGATACTTCTGGCCACCAGTTGTTTTGGTTTTTTTGAGTTACTAAAGCACTGGAAAATATATTTAGCAAATTTCATCAATTCTTTTGTCATTTCATACAAATTCCCCAGTTTGCTTGTTGATTCTGTTCCTTAGAGAATGAAGTGGATTTTTTCCACAGCTGTGAATTAAAGGAGGAAAAATATTTTAAAGGGAATTATTAATTAATGGAGTTGCTTGTTCTTGATTGAACCAAGCAAAGTTAAACAGATTTGTTAGAGAAAAAGCATGTTGGGCTCAGCTTATCAATGAACAAAAGCAGGTCGAGATTACTTGTAAAAAGCTTGTGGCACATAGGGCGTGGGATTTTCTGTGCCTTTTTCTCTAGGTTACTGATGCTCAGAGAGTTTATAGGGATGTACACCCTAGTTAGGTCCTCGGGGATGCTGGCTTTCATTTTGCACTCATGCTATAAGCATGTTTCTTTATTCCTTTTCTCTATACTTCCTGGCTTTTCCCTTCATTTTTAACTGCAGACTAGCTTTGATTAGGAGCCTGATTCCAGAGCCTTGCTGCTGAGATATTATTTTGTCTCCCCCCAAACCCCAGTTCCTATGTTGAAAGCCCTAATCCCCAGTGTGATTGTGCGGACCCCGGGGGCCTTTGGGAGATAATTAGGTCGAGGAGCTCAGGAGGGTGGCACCCATGATAAGATTCACATCCTTAAGACGAGGGCAGAGGCTGCAGGCTCTGCACACTGGGAAGAGGGTCCTTGCAAGTTCCAGCCTCCAGAACTGCGTGCACTAAATTCCTGTTTAAACCACCCAGTCTGCCAGATTTGTTAGCGGCACCTGCTAGGATAGACGGGGACCCCAGTTCTGCTGAGGGTTAGCTGAGTGATGACCCGGGTAATTTTCTTCCTATCTCTATGGCTCCGTTTCCTCGTTAGTAGAAAGGGCTGTTAAATGAGGTATTTCCTGTACACACACACACACACACACACACACACACACACACACAAATTGTCGATATTCATTCTGTCCTCGCCTTTCTGCATTTCTTAGGAAATGAGTTGTGGTGATAGGCTTTGGAGGTTGTTGAAACTCACATGCTGGGCAACCAGTGAAGAGAGAGAGCGTTAAGGTTCTGTGTTCCTCCTTCCGTTGCAGGTTCTGCCCCAAGCCTTTGCCGCGAGCAACCGGGTGGTGGAATGCAGGGAGAGGGGAGAAGTGGGGGTCCGAGTTCAAGGGGCGCAGGATGGAGGCCGCTTCCGTGGCTCTGCAGCTTGGGTTTCCTGTCAGTATTACTGCAGGACTGAGTCCCCGGGCGGTGTCCATCCCTGGTTTCTGGATGGAGGTCAGATGAGGATGATTTACACGAGCAGCCCCTAGAAGTTGAGCGTGAGCACGTCTTTGGACTGCACGTTACCTGCAAGGAGAGCAGTTTGTTTTGGAAATTTGAGAGGTGGGGCAGCATCCCCTAACTGTGTGGTTTTTTAATCGTGGTCTCTGGGCGCTGTGAGCTTGCCATACTGCACGTGTGCAGCTGTTGGCTCTGAGAGGCTGGGAGGGTAGCAGGGGAGGAGGTTTGGCTTTGTTGCTCCCATGGGTCTTGGTCAGGAGCAAGAGTCGAAGTGGAGACATGGACAGGTGCTTCTGCTTCTTGCTTTGACATATTATTAGACGGACAGTTAAACTAGTTTCTAGCTCTGAGTATAAATATAAAAACACTTCTTTAAAAATCTGGAAATACCCTTTTGAACTATGGGAACTTGTGGTAACTCTTCCCATGTATTTTGATAGCCTACACGCAGAGCAGTTCTTTTACCCTGTGGGGCTGCCACTGAATAGTGTTTTTCTTATGAAATTTTCTACCAAACAAGTTGTAGATTACACACTCCTGGTCTTTTTCGTAACATTTCTGGCTTCATTCTTAGAGACACAAGCTTTTTCACTTGCCTATTAATTACCGTAAGAAAGTTTATCCATAATCATTTGTTTATTTTTGTAATATTCTCAAAAATTGGGTTTGGTGTGGGCAATGTTTTTTTTCCCAGTAGGTTTTCCAGTGTCTGGTTTCTTTATGAAACTCAAGTTTACAAGGCTCACTTAGAAATTGCTTCATGCCCTTTTTTTTTACCTTTATTTTAAGTGTTTTCTTCACATGGGATATGGACTTTTAAGACCTGTTTATTATATTCATTGAGACATTAAAAATCTAGTAAATGCTGTTGGGAGGTTTAGTGAATGGTTTTCATTGAAATGTAAAGTCACTTAGAATTAGAAATTTGAGACGAGAGTGGGCTCCATCCAGTGAGCTGTGTAACCTTTTCATCAACTGTAGCCTTGTCGTGGAGAAAAGTACATGTGAGATAGGTCCACTTTCATTAAAACCTACTTTTTAGAAATTTAATATCAGAATATGTTTTAATTTAAAATATAAATTCATTACCTAGAGTTTTTTATAAAAAGAAAGACCTCCTAAATCATTTTAAGTCACACAGAGAGTATTAAATCAAGGGAAAATGAATTATTATAAGTCTTTTATTACAGGCTCAGAAAAAACCTGGGTTGAACTTAGCTTATATATTTTTTATGACATTGTTCCACAGTTGGGCTTTTTGATTAGGCTTTTATGGGAAGGAGAAACACAATACTTGAGGCTGTTCTGAAACTGTTGAGCTTTGGATGTGGATAGTCTTTCCTGCATTGCTTAGTGTCTGGTTATGCATCAAGTGCTTGCGTGTTTATTTTTGCCCCCCACCCATCTCTCCCCTGTAAGCTCTGTGAGGCCAGAGACATAGCCCACTGCAGCTCAGCTCAGGACGTTTGCCCCTGTATCTGCTCTTCACAATCCTCGGGTGATTGTTAGAGGAATTACCCGGGACCGAAAGGGGCATGTGACTCAGTGTGAGTGCGTCATTAATCACGCCAACTTTGCCCCTTGATCCGCCAGGCGTTGAAGGTGCGGTTTTTGCAGCAATATTCCTTTTGCATAATCCTTGAGAGGGGTGGGGATTCGGACTATTATTTGGGCGGTGGGGGGAAGGTGAAGCCCTTTCCATAACTAGAGTCCCGTATATATTTTAAAATTGCCTTCTTGAAAATTCTGTGTGTTTTGACACGTGCATTTTCAGCACCCCAACGTGGCCACCCTCAAGATGTGTTCTGGTTTTCTTTATCCTTTCAGATGAAGTGAGGGTCTGAGAGTACTAGAGATGAGGAGAGGAAGGAGGGATTGGCACTTTCCACATTTCCCTTAGGAGCCACCTGTGTCCTATTCCTACTAGGTACATTCTAGAAATATAATCAGAAATATAATCAGTCCTGTCTGCCAAGACATCAGATAAAATGGCTTAAAAAGTTACGTAATGGCCTGTTATCTTTGAGCATGACTGCAGTAATGATATTTCATGCTGATGACTATCTTACCTCTTTCCTCACAGTCAAATGAGTACAATAAGATCTCTACTTCCCCAGTAGCAGTTTTCAGCCAAATACCTCTGAATTTGTTGTAAAATCTATTAGGCAGTTTCAATCAATTATTATTTACATGTGATTAAGAAATCAAATAGTACAGAAGGCCTTGCAATGAAAAGTCGCAATTCCCAACTCCCCATATGGGCTTCGTCACTTCCATGACGGATTGTAAAGGCATGATTTTCCCCTGGTTTGAGCCGCGGTGGAATATGCGCAGCCTCCTTGAAGGACATGGTGAAATTTAAGAGGATTCTTCATCGTCACTGACAGTCTGAAGTCCTTACGAATTACATTGTTGTGAAGAGAACTCTAAATTGAACATAATGTTCAAAGACATTATCTACAAGTTTTTAATTCTAAGATTTATGATTCTAAGGTTAAGGTTGTACAATTGCTGATAATAATAATACTGGCCAGCACATAAAGTCATTGCCGTAGGGTTTGCAATAACTCTATGAGGTAGGTAATGTTATTATCCCCACGTTAGGGTTAAGAATCTGAGACGGGGCAAAAGAAAGTCAAGCAGCAGATGGCTGGGCTGTGGCTTAATCCCAGGTGGTCTTGTTGCAGAGTCTGGGCTCTGAAGCCCTGTGCTGTACTTCCTAAGAACTCTCAAATGGTACTAATTGTATCAGTGACTTAAGCTGGAGAAAATGGTGCATGACTTTTGTCCTTCATGGTTCATCACTACAGCACCAGTCTACCAGCTAGCGACTCTCATTGCCGTTTACAGCACTGTCCTCTAGTAGCTCCTTTCAGCTAGAGCACTCATTCCTACTGTGTGTGCTGGTGTGTGGGGGTGGGGGCGGGATCAAGCAACACAGAGAGAGAAAGCCTGTCATGAAAGCTGCAAAGACGTTACTTGATGGATACTGGAGGATTTGCTTTAAAATTCCTTCTATTATCACTTCCTGTCCTGTCTTCTGTCAGTTCTATGATTTAGGTGATGCTCAGATATGCTTTGCTAGAGAAAGCTACAGAGTGCGTAGTGTCTCTCTATGCCCAACTTCTGTACCAATTAAAGGGATAAGGAGGAGAATGCACTCAAAGACTATGATCACTTTAGCAACATGTTTTCATATAAGTGTCAGAGTGTATTAGAGTGATGAATTATATTGTTATAACCATTAGCCCCTGTTCTTACCATAAAGATGTCAGGATTGACATTTAATTTATATCAGGGGGATCTTGATTCACTCATTCCTACTGTCTTATTTCCTTCCTTTCTTTATTTCTTCCCCTATTTAATTATTCACTTACTCAGATATTTACTGAGTACTTTCTTTATGCCCAGCTCCATTCCTGGCACTGGGGTATAAAAATGAGAACAAAAAAGACAAAACAAGACAACAGCAACAGCAGCACATGGCTATATGGAACTTACATTCCAGCAGGGAAGAAAACCATTAAAAAAAAAAAGGCAAAATGTATGGTTTGTCAAATGGTATGGTAAGTGCCATGGAAGAAAAACACAAAAGCAGGAAATGGAAACAGCACAGAGTGAGAGGTAAGGGATCAGTCAGGAACAGCCTCAATGAGAAAGTGAACCCCATGCTGTCAGAGGGAAGAGCATGGTTGGGAGAAGAAGCAGTCAAGGGCAGAGACCATGTGGTGCTGGTGTCCTGGCACACTAAAGGACCAGCAAGTTGCTGAGTGTTTCTGGAGAGAGTGATCAAGGGCAAGAGACGTTTGGGGTGTGTTTGGATAGATAATAAGGGATAGAGGGAGGAAGGAGTCAAGGGGGATGGGCAGGAGGACCAGAAGAAAACTGTCACAGTAATTCAGACACAAGACAATGGTGGCTTCCCCCAGAGTGATAGCAGTAGTGATGGTGAGATGTAGCCAGATTTGGAATATTTTTTGAAGGTAGAGGCAACAGGATTTGCTTATGGATTACATGTAGACTCAGAAAGAGCGAGGACTCAGGATTTTGGACCTTAGTTAATACAAGGATGTATTTGTTATTTTCTGAGACAAGGAAGATGGAAGGAAAGGCAGTTTGAGAAGGGAAGATCAGAAGATCCACCTGGGACATGTTATGTTTTAAGATTCCTGTTAGACATGTGAGTAGAGGTGTTGGGCGTTAAGAATCGTAAGTTCAGAGTTAGAGAAGTTCAAGAATAGAAAATCCAGAAATGGACCCTCGGCTCTTTGGGCAACTAATCTTTGATAAAGCAGGAAAAAACATCTAGTGGAAAAAAGACAGTCTCTTCAATCAATGGTGCTGGGAAAATTGGACAGCTACATGCAAAAGAATGAAACTTGACCACTCTCTCACACCGTACACAAAGATAAACTCCAAATGGACGAAAGACCTTGATATGAGACAGGAATCCATCAAAATCATATAGGAGAACATAGGCAGCAACCTCTACGACATCGGCCACAGCAACTTTTTCATGACACATCTCTAAAGGCAAGAGAAACAAAAGAAAAAATGAACTTGTGGGACTTCATCAAGATAAAAAGCTTCTGCACAGCCAAGGAAACAATCAAAAAAGCTAAGAGGCAGCCCACGGAATGGGAGAATATATTTGCAAATGACACTACAGATAAAAGACTGGTATCCAAGATCTACAAAGAACTTCTCAAACTCAATACACAAGAAACAAATAAACAAATCATAAAATGGGCAGAAGATATGAACAGACACTTTTCCAATGAAGACATACAAATGGCTAACAGACACATGAAAAAATGTTCAAAATCATTAGCCATCAGGGAAATTCAAATTGAAACCACACTGAGATACCACCTTATGCCAGTTAGAATGGCAAAAATTGACAAGGCAAGAAACAACAATTGTTGGAGAGGATGTGGAGAAAGGGGATCCCTCCTACATTGTTGGTGGGAATGCAAGTTGGTACAGCCACTCTGGAAAACAGTGTGGAGTTCCCTTAAAAAGATAAAAATAGAGCTACCCTATGATCCAGCCATTGTACTACTGGGTATTTACCCCAAAGATACAGACGTAGTGAAGAGAAGGGCCATATGCACCCCAATGTTCATAGCAGCATTGTCCACAATAGCTAAATCGTGGAAGGAGCTGAGATGCCCTTCAACAGATGACTGGATTAAGAAGTTGTGGTCCATATATACAATGGAATATTACTCAGCTATCAAAAAGAACGAATTCTCAACATTTGCTGCAACATGGATGGCACTGGAGGAGATAATGCTAAGTGAAATAAGTCAAGCAGAGAAAGAGAATTATCATATGGTTTCATTCATCTATGGAACATAAGAAGTAGGAAGATCGGTAGGGGAAGAAAGGAATAAAGAAAGGGGGGGTAAACAGAAGGGGGAATGAACCATGAGAGACTATGGACTCTGGGAAACAAACTGAGGGCTTCAGAGGGGAGGGGGTGGGGGAATGGGATAGACTGGTGATGGGTAGTAAGGAGGGCACGTATTGCATGGTGCACTGGGTGTTATACGCAACTAATGAATCATCGAACTTTACATCAAAAACCAGGGATGTACTGTATGGTGACTAACATAATATAATAAAAAAATATTATAAAAAAATAAAAGAGTTAGAGAAGTACAGACCGATGATAAGCAGGGGATTCATCAGCATCTTGATGATGGGAGTAAGTGTCGATGGAGGAGAAGAGAAATCAATACCGAGGCTGTTATGGTCCTCAGATTCCTGAAATCACGTGAGCTTTCACAGCACCTTCAGGATTCTATCCTACTTGAATCCACTGTGATGTTGCTTAGGCTATCCTGGATGGGTTAGGAATTAGATCAAATGGAAAATGAAGAACAAAGAGAAATATATTTATATTGAACATATTATATATTTTTGGTGGTTCTATGTAGAAAGAGGGCAGAATGCAAGGTTTATTTTTCCTCATTTGTTCAACAAGCTTTGTTCCCTAAGAAAATGGATAATTGGAAGCTGTTTAAAATCAGATTGTGTTTTTACATTATTTCCACTAAGCCGTTGGTTCTATTAATTATTTCTTCCATAAAGAGGAACATAAACAGGAGCAGCTTTCTTGACTTGCTAACACTCATGTGAAGATAAATTTGAAATATTTATGTCCCTAGACAAAATATTAGTAACTAAATACAAACAGAAAATTTGATTACTATTTAGTGGACTGTTGGGTAACATTGAGAATTTGTCATAACAGCCATTTGGAAGAGAATACATATTGAGTAATTTATGGTATCCACGCTGATATTTCTTTTGGAAGCAAATTTCTTTTAATTCGCAGCATTCTTAATTTTAAAATCAAAATTTTATTATCAATCTGTTTTAGACCTATTAGCTCCATGCTCTTGGACTACTGTATTTCAGTGCAGTTCTATTAGGTCTTTCTTCCTTTAAAAAGTTTTAATTAGTGGAGAATGGAAATGTGTTTCATAAAGATTATATATGCTTCAACCAAAATTGTTTTTCATTTTTGAAAATCTCTTTATGATCTAGTTTAATAGACAGCCAGAGTCTCATCTGCTTCTGCATTTATTCTGTTGTTATATGTTGTTTTGGTTGAAATGTATGAAGAAACTCTGTCTTCACACAGATATGTAGCTGAAAAGGAGGAGTATTTATTAGTCTTTCAGATAATGGTAGATATTATTGTTAACACTGCACCAAAACTCAACAACGAATAGTTTCCTAACAGTTAGTTGCAATGTTGAATTTGAAAGCCACATCAATAAACTTTTCATACATTAAAAAAAAAAAAAGATTGCATCGCACTCAGTATTAAATACGTAGATCTGCTAACCTTATTTTATTTAACTGAGTTAAGGCGTCTGAATTATAGAGATGTTTGGCAGAAAACATAAATTTAAGAATATTGAGTTCATTTCAGTGAAACCCAAATATTCATTTAAATCTGAACACACTCTGGTATGTTTTGAAGTGTTGGAGATGTTTAGAATAGTTCTAAAACAGCACGCTTTGCCTTTTTGAGACAAATTATATTTTTATTTCTAAATCAAATTCACTCATTGGCTGTTTTCTGAACCCTAATTCCAATTACAATATGTGTATGTTACAGTGTTCGCTGCTCAGTGCCCTATTTTAAGTTTAACTTGGAACCGTGCAAACAGACATTTTGGTCTCCTGGTCTCACTGCAGCAGAAAGGGGCAAACTAGTAAGGAGAGCACCAACTGTCAATCGTCCTTATCTCAGCCATAATCTCTGGAATGAAAGATTCCCATCATCTGCTGCACATAGCAAAAGGTCTGGGTGTCACAAGGAAATGACATCAGTTTTCTAGCATCTGTGATACCCTCAAGTAGTAATTTCAGAATACTTAACAAAAGGCTTACATTGTTGAAATATGATGTAGTCTGGGGAGTTAACTTTTAGTCTCGATCTCTAACTCTTTCATTCTGTGCCAGAAAGGAATTCTGCAAGACAGGATGGGTTTTCCTTTGCGGTAGCCTGGCTAGTGAGGAAGAATACACCTCCTCTCCTCTTTCCTCGGTTAGAAGAGAGGAGAATGTGGACGAGATGTGATATTCTCTGGGAACTCTAGGAATAGGAAATTGCTTCTTCTTGAACAATGAGGTCCATGATTTCAGTTGGGAGCATTTTTAATTGCTTTGGCAAAGCATTTTAGCTACCAGCAACCATTTCCCCTACACAGATACAGTTGGACTCTGTACACTTTGAAAGTAAGGAACAAACAAAAATACAAAAGAATCTTTTTGTATGGGAATTGTGAAATCTGAAGTCTGCATTGTTTTGTTTTGCTTTAATGGTTGCATTTTTCATGGGATTATTTCTCTACAGGAACAGCTAAGGAAAAGACATTAGCGAATTATTATGATGGTGGAAAAACTTTCTCCTGGTCAGTTGAACCAATAGGTATGGGAATGTGGATAGAGTTTCTAAATATTAGTTCAGTTCTTTGGGTGGAATCTTGAAGAAACATCTTTTATTCATAGGGCACTCTCATTTTGAACTGTAATTTTTGTTTAGTCGTGGGAAAGAGACTTGCAACTTGTATTATATGATGGAAGAAAACTGTAGTGAAAATTCATGGTGCCCAGCGTACATTAAACCTCTTCTCCCACCAATGGCTCCCGTCTAAAGCTTTTCTAAATGCTGATGCCCCACCCTCTGTTTTGCTATTTGCACACATTGCCAGTCATCAAGGGATGTCAGGGAGGTCTGACCATGAAAACAGATTTCTTTAATTAAAAAAATTTCTTATAAGCCACGAGAAGAGAAGAATAGATGCATTTTGCTGAATTAAATCAAAATTTGTGAGGCATCGTGGTTGCAGAAGAGCTGTAGTCACTGGATGTTGACCCTGAGCAGTGGGTGGTCACTACTGAAGTCTAGAGAATGGTCAATGTGGTGACAGAACAGCAGACAGGACGAGGAAGATCCCTCCAGCAGAGGCCTTACCATTCACCAGCTACCGATACGTATTAAGGCTCCAAGTCTGAGCGGAAGAATTAGAGCAGAGGCAGTTCCATCTTGTATTTGAAAAGTTTCTATTTTACTTAGAAGAACTTCTGTTCATTAAAAGCACATCAGAAAAATCAGAGTATTTGGAACTCCTCCCCATATTCAACTGATCTCTCATTCTTGGTAATGAAACATTACACTAATCCTCTCACACAAATACATACATCAAAAGAGAAGAAGGAAAAACCTTCATTAACTGAACCAATGACAAAATATGACTTAACACACATATAAACTAGTGTATCACGTATTTGTACATATTAACTACATGTTGAGGTGAGGAAACCACAAAATTATTTTTAGAGGAACATAAGGATTGTGTGTATTCTTTTGATTTTTCGTATTTTTAAGCTTTTGGCAAAATAGTCACGAGACAGAAGTTGTTAGTCGAAGTCATGTCTGTGGTACAATGAAAGGCATTACCGTAATGTGTCACTTCTTGGCATGAAGCCCTCATATTCTCAGTCATGTACGTTCACAACTTAATGTTCTTCGGAGGAAGCTACATAGGTGCGTGTTTAAGTAAAATGTTTTTAAGATGTTTTTTTAAACCACAATTGTAATCTTTGTGTTGGCAAATTTAGGCTTTCTCTTCAGGGTTTCTTTGGAAGTCAGGCATGTTTGTGAGGAATTACACTGAACAAAGTATGAGCATTGCCTGTGTAGAAGTTCTCTCAGCATAAGGCACTTTGAATTTCTGATAGATTGTGTACTTCTGGAGCAATGTATATGCATGCATTCAAAATAGAAGTTAAGTGTCCCCCTTTCACAGCATGTGTTAGAAAGCAGTGGAAAATGTGATCAGAGTTAGGGTCCTATTTCCCGGGAGACTCACTTTTACGAGAGCATAAATGTTTACCTAAGCAAGAAGGTGAAGTACGTTATGCCCAATAAAGGGCATTTTGCAGCGCTGGTTTACGGAAGACGTTCAGCAGATGGTGGATCTTTCACACGCAGTGCGGTGCGTTGTTTGAAACTCTGCTCATCTGTACACCATGCTTGAAATAAATACCATCTGGGAATATGCCAGTCGTTTCTTCCCCCTACTGTTTTTATTCCACACCCTAGATTTTGTCACCTGCCAAAGTTAAATAAATCTTATCTAAACAGTTGAGATAAGCCTTGAGTTGTACCCAGGATGGTCAAGTCAACAAACCTCTTCAAAACCAGAAATGAAATACAATATCGCGAGATTAAACAGTCTCCAATGGCAATCATGTTTGCATTTAAAGATTTTATTCCAAAAGGATTCCAGTCTTCGTATCCATTTTTCCCCCTGCCTAGACAAGAAGGCGACATACGGAGTCAAACAAAACGCATTTGCTCTCTAACAATTTAACTTGTACGGCTCTTATAAACAAGGCCTGTAGGTGTATGAAGCCTACTGACTTAGTCAGTAACTTATGTCATTATCCTTGAAGAAGCAAGTGTGCTTGAGAGGTACCAGTAGCCTAAGTACAAAATCTATAGAATTCTGGCATTTTATTGTCTGTACCTTACAACAAATTCCCACCAGGTTAAACTGCCTGAAAAGAGAAGATAGTATAAATGTATATGATTTCTAAATTAATAGGCTATTATAAAAATGCAAGTTTCTTCCCTTCTAGGGCAGACATCATTTTAATTGCTAATCAAATGTACGCTACAAGGGCAGGAAGTGTCTGTCAGGGTTACCACCGCATTCCCAGGGCGGGGGAGACTGCCCGGCCCGGAGTTAGAGCTCCACGAGTACTCATTCAGAGAAGGAATACATGATGTTTTCAAGAAGATACTGTTTACTTTGCAGATAAATACAAACGTTTTGTCATTGTTTAATTTCTGAAGTGAACGCATTTTGACTTACAGTTAAATGGTTCCCTCTCAATGTTATACTGTTTAATGGCAGTTACTTTATGTGTGATGGGTAGTAAACAGATGTTACCATGTCCCTCGGTGTCAGACAGTACTGACTTCTGTGTGTTTCCTGCCCAGAGGGTGATTTATACGCTGCTTGCTGGGTTGAAAAGAACCCATTTCCCCCCTTGTCTTTCTGCACATCTTCACGTACTTGAATTCAGCCTCCAGCACATCTGAGAATTAGCCCAACTGTATGTAGACCTGAGAGCTGATACGCTGCTTTTCTTTTATTTTTAAGGTCCAACAATAACATAAAATATATTTTCATTTCTAAAGTATGTGGTTTTGTAAGAGTAATTATTTCTACAAATGTGTATATGATACTGAGACATTTAGAGAGAACTAAGAACCTCCCATTTTTGAGTGCCTGCGATAGCAAGGACGATAGCCACGCAGTAGAGGAATTACCTTTAATCCTGACAATAACCATTTGAGGGAGGTAATAACACCATTATAGACCCATTTCACATGTGAATAAACTGAGACTGAGATTGCTTACCAAGTCTCTCCCAGGAGACCATACACTAGCAGATCCATGTTTTTAATCCAGGTCGGTGTGAATTCAAAGCACTGAGGTTTAATGTTTCAAGTAATTTTGGTAAAAAAAAAATCAAACTTTTGACTTATTTGAGTAAATTAAAGCCTCTCAATAAATACATTAATGTCTAGACCAAGGACTTGAATGGAAGGAGCAATAATAAAATTTAGAAGTCTTATAAATATAAGGAATGGAGTGCCACTATTTTAATTTGGAATCTTTAAAAGAATGCTATTGGTAGGGGCGCCTGGGTGGCTCAGTTGTTAAGCGTCTGCCTTCAGCTCAGGGTGTGATCCCGGCGTTATGGGATCGAGCCCCACATCAGGCTCCTCCGCTGGGAGCCTGCTTCTTCCTCTCCCACTCCCCCTGCTTGTGTTCCCTCTCTCGCTGGCTGTCTCTATGTCTGTCAAATGAATAAATAAAATCTTAAAAAAAAAATAAAAGAATGCTATTGGTATATTAGCCATTAAATTTATTATGGTCTTTAGATAATCTAGAATTACTTGAAATATTATTCAAGAACTTGTGTGTTTCCCATGTATGTTAAAAACGTGTAGCAACATGTCCTCTGGCAAGGTTCCCACAGTACAGGCGTGCCTGGGTGTACGTGGTTGACAAGCCCAGGTGCTCAAGCACGTTCGGTGGTCGGGTGTGTGAACACTGCAAACGTAGTGTTTCCTTTCATCCTCTTATCAAGTGTGAAATTCAGGTGACTATGGTACCAAGGATTTTCCTCTCTGAGAAATGTTAGTCAGTTCTTTTTTTTTTTTTTTAGTTTTTTATTACGTTATGGAGAAATGTTAGACTTTTAACGTGTTAGAGATGTTTGGTTACCTAAGCCAAGCAAAACCAAACAAAAATCTTTAGCGTTGCTTGACTGCATCATTAGGAATTTTTTGTTAAATAATACATTTTGACAGTTTTTTAAGTGACTCCCCAGGTGTGCGGATTTTCAGTTGGGGATTACCACATCAGTATTTCCTTATAAAGGATTCTTGATTCCACTGTTGTCAGATTGTACAATGACAGGCACGCACCAAAGGTTTCTATGCTTTATTGAATTTCAAATAAAAATGTAAGGATAATGGCCCTGGACATTTCTACCTACACTGTTTTCTCCCCCTCTTGTTTGCTTTTTATATCTTCCCGGCAGGACACATAAAGCAGTGCTAGAAATTCCTGAGAGCATAAACACTGACTGTTTGCGTGCACCACAGACTGCAGTCGTGAGGGAGGAAGAGAAGCCTCCTTCCTCTGGAGATACCTGTTACTCCTTATGTCTCGTTTTCTTCCTTCATTACCATGTGGATGGTTATGATTATAGTACTGTCGGCAGCGGATATCACCGCCCATGCCAGTATCTGGCTTTTGCTTCCTCAGGTGTGGCTGCTTCGTGGATTGCTGGGACCGATAGCACAGATACGTGGTTGGTAGTGTCTCTTTCTTAAGGTCGGCTATCATGGCTTCTCTCTGAAGGTTCAGTGATGACTTTGTTTTTATGACTATAAGCTTTTCTGAGTTTTCTACTCTACGTAGAACACTCTGGTGTGAGCCGATGATATCCAAGGCAATATCCCTGCTTTCAGGCTATTTAAAATCTCCTTGGAGGCAAAGAGCACATAATTCTATACAAAAGAAGGAATATCTGAAATGTATCAGGTGGTTTGTATTTATGTTAAAGGGTTCAAACAAGAGGTCAGGGTGTCATTATGAGCCATGGTTCTTAGGGAATGTTTCAGAGATAACTGAGGCTGGAGCTTGAAATTGCTGTTTTGTTAGAGCTAGTGGTTTGTCCACATTGTTCACACTTTTCAGCTTCCCCTCCATTTTAGGTAACCATTGGAAACTATTCTGGCTCGTGAGACATAAGTAGAAATTTGCTAAGAATTCATATTTAATAGGCATTGCGTATACTTTCTTGTTGCTTTCCTTTTCCCTCAATTTTGCCTGGAATGTGAAAGTGATGGATGGAGCTATAGCAACTGTTTTTCCACATGAGGAATAGGAATTTAAAGACCATAAAAATTTTTTGTCCCTAATCTTATTTTTTTTTTAAACTTTCTGAATCAATGCCAACCTATCTCAATTTTATTTAAGTCATTATTTACTCAGATGTTCCCTTTATGGCTGAAAACAATTTTTAACCAGTGCAAATATATTTAGTGCTTTTGCCAGATTATCAAGTGGCTAATTGTCAAGAATTTATTCATATTTCAGATGTCTTTGTTGCTACACTCTATCTGAATGGCAGACATCACTCCCCACAATAGTCTAAAATGAGCCAAACGATTAAGCTTGAGGTGGGGGGGACTAAGTTATAAACAACATGACGAATGACATTTTTTTCTCTCACCTTGACTCTGTGTCCTTCATTTCATTTCCTAATACATCAGAAGTTTTGGAATTCAGCTCTTATTCCTCTTTAATTCCACCAGGATCTAGATACTCTCTTTAAAAATCTCCTTCCCTTCCTCAACTGTCCCCAGTTTGTGTTAATCACTCTTGCACATCTTCATTCACCTATGTATGTATTCCTCCGCACATTGTTACTTTTGCAAAACCTGGAGAGAACCAACAATTTAGTTGGGCAAGAAGAGGGAAATATTTCTATTATTAGGCAAAAGCTTACAAGAGAAAATAAGCTGAAAAGGCTTTCTAACCTATGGTCTCTCTTCTAGCTTCAGAGTCCCTAAAGTTTTAAGAGCACTTTTGGGGGACTAGGCAACATCATGAATGAATTTTGTAACTACAGAGATCACTAGGGTGGGGATCTGGCTGTACTAGAGTATGAGCCAGGTGCCATATATCCGGCAGAATATGGTTAGAAGGGAGTGTATGGGATCTCGTCTCAGGACCTGGTCAAAAATATATTTTTTTCCCTAAAACTCCTCTATTATTGCGATATTGACCTTCCTGAATTGGCTTATTGTTCCTAATGTTTTTTCCTCTTTCTAAAGTACTTTTGGGCAATACTCTCACATTTATTTGCCATACCTTCTAATGAATTTTTCTGTTTATGATAGCTGTTTTTATGTGTGAAGAATCATTTTCCTTTTCCAGTTTGGAGTGTGTTGCAGTAATCCAGGCAATCGTTGGGAGTGTCTGGGAACAGGGTGGTAGCAACGCCAGTGAGGAGATGAAGTCATAGTCTGCACGCATTTGGGATGTAGAACCAGGAGGATTCGTCATGTACTGGATGTGGGATGGGAGCAAAAGAAAGGAGTTAAGGATAGGGCATCTGGCAGATGGAGTCTCCATCATGTGAGACCTGGGAGAGCATGGGCAGCATGGGTCTACCCCTAGAGTTCCAGGTGAGCTACCTGAGAAGGCTGTTGGTTCTATAAGCAGGGGGTTCAGGAAGGAGGTTGGAGGCTAGAGAGGAAAATGTTCCAAATCTGTCATGGGACTGGAGGAGATCACCAAGGTTGGAGAGTAGATGGAGGTGAGAAGAGGTGAAAGGATCAAGCCCTAAGACCCTTCAATAATAAGAGGTAGGGGAGAGAAGGAGCCAGCTAAGGAGAATGAAGAGTGGGGAGCATTGCAAGCAGGAGGAAGAGGAAGAGAGGGGCGTCCTGGAAGCCAAATTAAGCATGTGTATCTGGAGCAAGGAATTACTCACTGTATCAAAGGCTGCTGAGGTTGGAGAAATGTGCATTTGGATTGAAATCACAGGTGACTGAGTAATCAGAGCAAAATCTCAGTAGGGTGGGATTAAGAAGATAAGGGCAGAGAAGAATGTGGGACAATGGGTATTGGCATACTTTGGGAAGCGCGCGCGCGTGCGTGCGTGTGTGTGTTCCTCCCCTGTTTTCTGGTCTCTAGTATCTGCGTTAGAGGCACTCTGTAGATGACTTGATCTTTGGCTGTCCTGGCTTAAAAGTGGGAGAGGTAAGAGCTGGTGAGAAGCTGTGAGCCTTCTTAACACGCTGTTGGACTTTGAGTTCAGTGTATTGTTATCTGGGTACATTATTTGTTGGGGAAACACCGGAGTCTTTTGTTCTTTCCTCTTGGGGTGGTGAGATTCCCCAGAGATTCCAGTTTCTGGCCTGAGAGAGTAAAGGTCTGTCTGACAGTTTTCTGGCCCCAAATGGAGGACGAGAGCTGGCTGGAGGTGTGGGTTGGTGGGGGAAGAGGAGCTGTGTCTTCAACATGGCAGTACTGCACGTGTTGCCCGTGTTTTCGGTGTAGTGCCCTTGCCTACAATTGTGCTTGGTGTCTTTCTGCCCAGAGACTTTGTTGTAATTTCTCAAGAAAATAAACCTGACACACTTGGGGAGGGCATTTTCGGAATGGAGATATAACTGATGGACAGATACCATTCACCCAGAAGCCCTTGTTTCTGGGACTCCCCCGTTTACCCTCAGTTGGACAGCTTTCTGCTGCTGCCAGTTCCTTGGCCTTCTGAGTTGGGGTTCAGAACTCCTGTGGACAGTGGTGGGTTCTTCATTTGCAGGTCTGCTGAATTAGGTACAATTAGTTTCCGTATTTTGTTGCTGTCACCACCCCTTCTTTCCGTCCTTATGAATTTATGGGTTTTTTTTAAAGATTTTATTTATTTATTTGAGAGAGAGCACAAGTGTGGGGGAGGGCAGAAGGGGAGGGAGAAGCAGACTTCCCGCTGAGCATGGAGCCCAATGCGGGGCTCGAACCCAAGACCCTAGATCATGACCTGAGCTGAAGGCAGATGTCTAACTGACTGAGCCACCCAGGCGCCCCTGAATTTATGTTTTAGAAAATCTCTTTACTATGGTTGGAGCGGAACTTTGGGTGAGAGCAGAACGGGATGCGTGTCTGCTGTCGAGTCAAAGATGCTTCCATCAGTACGTGTATATCACAGTTCAATGCTATTAGGGTTTATACTATTATTTGTTCACTTTCAAACTGGTACCTTGAGGTTCTTTTCCACTTGACAATTGCATTATCTGTCTCCCATTTGCACAAGTTCTGTGGTGTGCTTACATCGCTGTATATTTATACGTGAATGTCTTTCCACTTCGCCAGATTGTGATAGAGGAGCTCCTATCTCCAGAGCCCCAAAATGGTTTATAGTTCATTTACAAAAGAGATAATAAACGTTGTCAGACAAGTGAACAGCAACTTCTTCCCCCAAAAGGTGAAATTTTTAATTCCACTGAAATGTACAGTGAGATAGAAATTATCTTCACATGTGTCCTTTTTCCCAATTTGAAAGTATAATGATGAGTCCCTTGTAATTCCTTAAAGAGATCTCTTAGAAAATTTTGGTCCCCAGTGGCTAGGAGATGATGACAAGCTTGGAACCATTTTAAATGAGAGATGCTTCTGATCTCTGCTACTTAAGACGAGTTTCTACTTGAACAAAGGTCTTTGCTTTGCTTCTCAGCAATTTGCAAAGCTAACTCATCTTGGCTTTTCCTGTGGCTTCTGAATTTCAAATGGGGCAAAGCTGGTTTCTCTAAGCCCTTACACTCCTTCTTACTCTGTCAGTGAGAAGAGGGCATGAACTGTAAATACAGACTGATTTGCATTTATTCTGTGTTTAAGCTTCTGCTCCCTCTGCTCCCTTCCCATATACCTTATCCGAAATCAGTGTTGATGGTTTCCCTGTGGGTGAGACATGTTTAGTCTCCCATGTTACTATTGGTACAAGTGAATTTGTCATTTTTTTCTTTTTGCTGACAATGTTTTCAACCTAGTTTGTCTAAAATCTCCCAAAATACTGATTTGGAGAGAGATTGGTAAAATATTTTTCCCATAGGAATGTGAAAGGGGCTGTGGTAACAAGAAACACAGTCAACATTTTCGGAGTGTTTGCCATCAGCATGGCACCGCTTCTAGGCATTTTACTGGAATAATTTCCTGCAAGAATCCTATAGGGCGGGTGCTTTTATTAGGTCCATTTTGCAGATTCCAAGCCAATGGAGGCACCGTGTGTTACACAGATAATGAGAAGTGGTGGAGCCAGTTTGACTTCAGAGCCCAGTGTGTCCCTCTGCTTCCCAACACTATTTGTCAGATGATGATAGGACACCATGTAGTCTTATCTTTGTGTTTTATGTCTTTGCGCTACAAAGTCATCTAGAATGAAGTTATTTGTTTATGAAAGAGCAATCAGGCTGAGCTCAAGGAATTTTCAGCTTGTCCAGTCAAGTTAAAGGTACAGTTAATTTTCAGGAATTACTAACATCAGCCTATTTCAACGTGTCTACATTCAACAAAGATTTTTTCAAAGATTTTTTCCAAGCCTCTGTGTACTAGGTTCTTCTGTATATGGTGAGGGACACAACAATAAATTAGGCATGATCGTGTAGTTCTATAGGGAAGGGTCTGTCAATATTATCTCATGTCTCCATATGTTTGTATATCATGCCTCAGATAAACTCAATCTCACTGAGACTAGGAACTTCAGTTGATTCGTGTCAGATTTCCTGACTCGTGCATTTCTTCTTTCTGGTAAATTATGATGCCTCCCCATTTTTTCTGTGCCCTTAGAACCAGATAGAAAAACAAAAACTTGGATAAAATTAATACATGGTAGAGAATAATAGAGAACCACAAGTTGAGATTTGAAATCCAAGCCACAAAGAGCCAGAGTTAGCAACCTGGGGTTGTGGGCAGCCTCTCAGATGGCCTCCGAAGACCTGGTATTAATGCTCTTGTGTGTGGGCTGGACCTAGAGACTCATAATGACTAGAATGTAAAGGAGATGAGATGTCACTTCTAAGACTAGGTCACAAAGACAACGTGGCCTTACCTCGCACGCCCCCTCTCTCTCCGCTGAAGGAAGCCTGCTGTCTCCTTGTGAGCTTCCCTGTGGAGAGACATCTGGCAAGAGACTGAGGCTCAGCTTCAGCCAACAGACAGTGAGGAGCTGAAGCCTCCAGTCGGGAACTGAATCCTGCCGACAACCACGTGAGGTTGGGAATGGGTCCCCCTGCGGAGCCTTCCTAGAAGATGCCAGCCTCAGCCGACTCCGTGATTAAAGTCTTACGAGAACCGTGAGGCAAAGGCACCCAGCTAAGCTGCACCTGGATTTCTGACCCACAGATACTGTGTTTGTTGATAATACGAAAATGGATTTTAAGCCCTAAGCTTTAGTGTAATTTGCCGTGCAGAAATTGATAACTAATATTCTTGGTAATAAACACCATGAGGTTTTCTACTTTTAGGGGTCTCTACCTCCAGGGTAGCAGGTCATGTGAGAGAGGGATTGAGGCAAGAACCACTGGGACTGGAGTAAATAAATGTTCAGGGCCAATGGAGGGAAGGGGCCATCAAAAGCAGCCTCAGGGCTGTCCTGTCCCCCTGGGGAGAGCCCAGCTTAAAAAAACAAAACAAAACAAAACAACAACAACAAAAACACAAAACAAGAGTAAGTCAAGCAGTAGCAGTGTTCCGTGGCTTAAAGTATTGCATTCAGTAAGAGTAATTCTATCGTATTGAATTACACCAGTAAAGCGAACTGCTTCATCTGGCTGCCCAAATATACGACTCATTTATGAATTCGGCTAATCATGTTTTGTGAACTTTTGTTTTACTGAGTTTCCTTTAACACAACCTCTTAAAATACGGTGCTTTCCCTTTTATGCACTCTTTTGATCGGAAGCGCAGAGACGGGATTCTTGTTATGCAGAAATTCAGACCGATGTGTTACCCTCTAGTCTGTGAGTGGTTTGGCGTCCTGGTGTTAGAACACGCCCGCGTTGCTGGTGTCAGAGAAGCAGCGCGAATAGCAAAGCCCGAGCGTCCAGGGAATGTGCCTGTCACGTGTTCACGTGCTTGTGTGCCCAGGGTCATGTCCAGCATACCATCATTTCCCGTGTTGGATCTAGAATCCTATGTGATGCAGCTTCTTAAAGTCAAAAGGAAGTAGATTTTGTTTTGTCAGCATAGTTCATTTTGATATATTTTTAATATCTTAGGTTAACTTGACTACTTGGTTCTAAAATAGGCTATTTTGCTCTTCATTTTGCAACATTGTGGTTAACGAAGAGTGCATTTTGTAACGTTGTAACGAGGCGTGCATGGGCTACCAGCAAATGTGTACCAGTGGAGTTCATGGATTAAAGAACTATTTATGGTCTTAACTTCTGATTACTGAAAAAAAATGTTTAATCCTGAACCTAATTTTAATCTAACACATTCCCAGCCCTATCTCCAGTTTCAAACTAATGTGTTCACAGATAATACACATTTTTAAATGAATTACATAAATTATTCCAAGGCTTCTTGAATTATCCTTCTTACTATAAAATTACTTATTTTCTCCACATGATAAACATACACTACAGACAAAAGTTTTTATCCCACTTGATAAAGTCTCAGAGAAGCTTAGGGACTTGAGCAGTAATTCACAGCTTGTTGGTAGGAAAGCCAGAAAGAGCACTGTGTTCTTGTACTTAATTACCACATCCTTGGCATTTTATAAAAGTCTAAGCTTAAAAATAAAAATGCTATCCATTTCGATCTGGAGTGATTATTAACACATGGTTATTTATAGGTTGTTTAAAGAGAGTGGTAAAAACCTTCATATGTTCTAATCCTGGAAAGTCTGTGTACTTTACAAATAAATTAATAATCTTCTAATATGCAAAAAAGTCTAGAATTTCCTTTCAACACCTTCTTAGTCCTTGTTCTCTTCTACATAAAAACAGAACAGGTGCTTCTTGGCTAAATTCAAAGTAACAAATTTATTTATATTTTTGGGAAAACAATTAAAACTGCTTGGTAGACCTGCAGGGAATGTCTGGGTGGGAAGTGTGATGAGTCCCAGACAACGGTGGCTGCTCCCAAAAGTCTTAGAGCAAAGAGGAAGAAACGAGTGTGAAATGTTCGGCTTCTAATCTGAAGTATAATCACATTAGCACCTAGTTGAATGTTAGAGAATAAAGCAATCTGAAAGATCTGGAAGATTTATCACTGAATATCCTTCCAAATTTGGGGTTTATTTGTGTTCTGAAATCTAAGTCTTATGCCTAACAGTTTAAATGCCAGGTAAAAAAGACAGAGTTCGATGAATGATACCCAGTAGCTGTAAGCCAGGCAGTCATTCTTTGTGATAGTTGATTGTTCAGGTGAGAGCATACCCCTTAATAGATACAGGTGGATTTTTTTTTTTTTTTTTTTTTTTTTTTTTTGTTTATGAGGACACAAAACACAAGTAGGAAAAAAAAGGAACTTGCTTAACTTTGCGTCAGATAATAAAACATATTAGAGCCAGAAGAGTTGAACTTTGGTGAAAACTTAAAGAGGGAAATATCATTAACCAACTACAGGCTGGATCCTTTCTCCTGTTCCTGTCTTTGGTCCCTACGAAACCCAAATTCTTGCTAATATTTTCTTTGATTTCCTTTTGCCCTCACCCCTGTTCCCCCATAAAGAAACTAGAACTCGTCAAGTTAGGTAACTTATTGAAGTGATGCAGCAGGTGAAGAAAGATTTAAACCCAGTTAAGTTTGATTCCGTGTTCTGTGTTCCTCCGACATCAATAAACCATCCCATAAACATAGTATTCCCTTTTGGGGGAAAAGAGGAACTATCACCTTGAAATAATCTCCAAAAAGATGTTTTTGTCTCAAAGAAGGCTGAAATTTTGCTCATGGAATCAGGGAATTTGTGAGGTGCTTTTTCCTTGAATCTTTTGCCGCCTTAAAAAATGTATGTGCGTTTCTATTTCTATTCTATAAATTCCTCAGCATGGCCATACCTAGAAATCTGATTGGAGTGGTCTCTGCACATCTAGTTGTCTGCAGCCTTTCGAGGCTGAGTGAGTGACTGAGAACATCCTCAAGTCGCTGTTAACCCACGTAGGAAGCTAGGATAGCCCCTGAATGCTGAGAACACTTTACATATTATTGACTGCGTGAGTGGATGCATTGTTTTATTTCCTTGATTTTAGAATTTTATCAGTTGAAAACACACAGATTTTAAGGGGGGGAGCACTAGAAGACACCACTAAATATTCAGTAAGATGTGAATTTTAGTCTGAGTCTTGATTTCTGAAATGTTAAAATGTGCATTTTAAATTGAGTAAATATAGCACCTCAATAACCTTAAGCTTTCCCGAATTACTTCTTTTGCCTTTATTTCCCATCTAGAACTCCTCTCATTCCATCCATTCATCTGCCAGTATCTAATCTTCTCTAATTTTCAGCTACTCAAACATGACTATATTGTTCTCTCAAAACTGCAATTCCCATCAAATTGTGTCAGCATCTCTCAAGTGCAGAGCCAACCAAGAGAAAATTGTGTGGAAAAATAGTAACAGTATTTCTTTCCATGGAGGTTTCCTTGTGGATGACTAAAAAGTGAGGTTTCATGGATTAGGAACTTTTGAGGACTTACTTAGGACCATATACCTATGATTAGGACCACATGACGTTTATCAAGACATTCTTCAGTACCTGCCATTGTGTGAGAGAAACAGATGAGAAGCCTCAGTAGACGCACAACGGTTCATGTGGGCAACACTTGTAGGAATAACATAATAACATGTTTTAAAACGCTGGATAATGTCAGAGGACAATTGTGTCTTTTACAAAGAGTTTTGACTTAAGTATGAATGATTTTATTGTGTCTTTACCTTGTTCCGACAATGAAATCTTACACTAAGTTGACTACTGGCATTTCTTTCATTGTTTTCCCATCAATCTTTTGCTGTATCACCAGAGGAATGTAGAAATACTGGATTATTATCTAATGAATTCCAAAGTCAGAGATCTTGGGTTCACTGTAAGATTTTCTTTAAGGCCTAGACAATGTACAGATCCAAAGGGATAATTCACACATGGATTTGCTATCTTCATTTGGGTTTTATGCATTTTGTTACATTATAGCTATACTATCTCCAGTGAAAATCATTTATTAATCCCTTTTAATTAATTTCTGAAATACAGTCAAAGCTAGTTGGGCTGGTTTTACCACTTTGAGTCATTAAACAGATTGTGATATGTTTGCTTTATGTGGTCTAAGAAGTGAAAGATTTGTCTGAAAATCTTAATCAAATTCTTAGATTGGTATTTGAGACATAATTTGTTGGAAATGGAGATAGTGGAATATTATTAGGGTGGAAGTATCGTATTCTACTTACTGTGATCTCTGTTGGTGAATCTGGGCTCCGTTCCCAGCTCCAAATAGAAATGCTAAATTATCTTGCTTAGATTTCTCATCTGTCATATGCTTCAATTTCCTACTTGTCTTTTTAAATTCTTTCTTGGTATTTTGCCAGAATGAACTAGAAAACGTCTCATGTACTTTAGGCTTTGAGAGAAAAGACAGTGTAAAATGCCTCAATTATCAAAATAAGTTTAACCAATTTGTGATTATCTACTTTTTGATTTTTCTCTCAGAAATCTTTAATCCCATAGGAGCTTCATTGGCTACTTGGCACAAATCTGATCAGGGCAAATTCACATCTTTTCCAGCTAATATGTATGTAGGTAATGCAGAAAGTTTTTGATTAATCTGTGCCCAAACTGAGTTATAAAACTGACTCCAAAATCCAAAATGCTGCTCAGGCCAAAACAAATGCATTTAAGAACATACTCGCAGTTTTTGATTATCCATGACACTTCTTCCTTATATAAGCATAAGCATATAAGTTTTACATAAGAATGGATTTTTGGGGATAGGCAGTGATGGGTATTAAGGAGGGCATGTATTCCATGGTGCACTGTGTGTTATACGCAAATAATGAATCATGGAACATTACATCAAAAACTAAGGATATACTGTATGGTGACTAACATAACATAATGAAAAATTATTATTAGATAAAAAAAGAGCTGTATAAAAAAAAGAATGGATTTTTAAGGGCATATCTGTCTTAATCTCAATACCATAATCAGTGAATTGTCCTTTGATTATAACAATTTAAAGAATTGTAACAGAAAATGTATCTTTCATTCTTATATTAAGTCCTTCAGTTTAGTGATTAAATTTAACTTTTGTCGTAAGTCTAAGAATTGTGGCAGTTATGAGCATTTATCTCACAAAATGAGATGTGGCAGTAACAGGAGTGATTTGCCCGTTTTTCTAGTATTCAGTGAATTTTTCAAATTCACACAGTTGGACCTTGAAAGACAGACTCACAGTTTATCTTTGACCTTTGACTGTGTCATATTCATGGGATTTTGTATTTGAGGGACAAGTGAAAGCTTTACACTTTACCCCTGTTGAAATTCCTCAGACACAGTCTTGGTAGTGGAGTAAGTGGGTGCATTGAAGTTAGAACACTATTCTGGAGACGGTCACTATTGCTCAAGATAGTCAGACATCTTTTCACAGCTGGCTTAAATGGCAATTTATATTCTTTCTTTTGTATTTTTTTTCCACAGCTGTTGTGAACTTGGACAATTCTGTGGTTGATCTGGAGACGCTTCAAGCTCTCTATGAGAATGTGAGTAATAGAAGGAATTTTATGTGTGAGTATATAATACATACACAATACTTGCCAATATGTACATCTAGACTCATCGCCTCAATGTCCTTTAAGAAAAATTGATCTGGGAGCACTGAATTTACTTAAGTATCAGTTTGTTAAAATACTTTCTTGGAAACCTCCTGGACAAGTGTGTGGTCTCATAATGTCAAAGATTGTGGTTCAAAGTATGCTGTATGTGAGGTCATTCACAACCCTTCTTTTGAAATACAATAGTCAGTACTTACGTAGAGGTTAATTTGAACTGAGTATTGTTCTGTGCACTAACCCAGTTAATCTCCACGTGAATACTCTAGGGAGGTTCAGTTATTATCCCATTTTATATATGAGGAAGTTTAGGCATAGCGAGGTCAGATGGATGGAAATCACACAGCGAATGTGGTAGAGCCGGGGTTTAATTCACTCTGGCTCCATTTCTCTCAACTGCATCGTTTGTTTGACCAAGTGGCGGGACATTCAGGCTTTCTTTTAGCAGCACTTTTTCTGAAGTTGGCAGGAAAAAAGTATAAGTAACAGAGAAGTACGACTGTAGCCTGATGTAGTCAGTGCCTTTGGGAAGTGTGATCTATGTGGTGATAAATGAAATGGTTTTAGATGGGGCGTGGCATTAAATAACATTGATCCACATAGTAAGAGAGTAATTATCTTATCAGGGCCTTTGTAGTACTTCTGATTATAATTAGGTGAAAGTCTCCGTGTGGCCCTATTTGTACCTGGTATTTCTGGATTCTCTCTCTCTCTCTCTTTTTTTTTGTCATTTTGTTTCTGCTCTTGTCTGTGCTGTGCCTAGTATTTAAGCCTCTGTTCTCTTTAGGGGCATGGCCTTATATTGGTCCTTGACTTTTCAGCCCCAAGTCAAAGACTTCCTGGCTCTGGAAGATACACGTGGTCAACGGGATGCAGACTTTCTTCCCTGACTACTCCCTTGGGAACAGTGTATTTGAACTACTTGTCCATTGTTGAACTTGGTACTTTTAAAACATATGTTTATGTGGTCTCCCCTGTGAAATTTAGACCTCTGTAGGAGAAAATATTTCCTGTGGTACATCACATAGAATCTATTGATTAAGTGTAGAGGTGGTGCCTGGTCAGCATGGTGAGCATAGGGGCTCAGTTTGATGGAGTCACTAATGAAGACTGAGAGGGGAGGTTGGCATGGTTGATTATGTAGTTGTCACTACATGATGGAAAACTGGAAAAAATAAATATGTATTTAGTGTATTAGTGTCCCAGTGAAATGGGTATTTAAAATATATCCATTTATAGATACAGAGAGTTTTCATTTCTCTTGAATCTTTGATACCAACTCTCCCCCAACCAGGAAAGCCATGAGGAAGATATGAGGAAATACCAGGGAAAGTAATTGCTTCAACACTTCATAATGATGTATGATGTTGGTATATGGCTAACTGTTTTTCTTAAATATACATTACACATACATATATACAAGTGCTTAGGTATACACATTATTTATATGTGTGTGTGTACATGTATGTATATTATATGAAGACATATGAATGTCTTATCCTGGTCTATCATGTGCAGAAATATATACAGAACAAATACAGAAGTGGGAACAAGTATATTTATGAGGGTAGTTTAATTTGCAGTGATTCAGAGTATTTTATTTGGTAGTTTTCAGCCTTTCAGAGCGAATTAATTTCATGAAATATAAATTTCTAGCTCTGAACAAACTAGATAGCTACCCAGAATTTGTGTCTAATTTCTTATCATCATACTTTGTGAAAGTTGAATGAGTATTAGCTGGAACTGGTTAAATTTGTGGTTTTCTTTTTATTGTTGTTATTGTGAAACAGTGGTTCAGGCTTTCATGGTGTCAGGAAAACACAATGGTGGGGACAGCTCACAGTAATATTAGTCCCAGCAGTAACAGGCTAGATGTCTTTAACAGCCGTCTATAGTAGAGGAACTTAATCTGTTATGAATAATAGATAATTGTATATAACATATACAAATAGAATTCATGCCAATTCCCAGTTAACTTCCATTAAACTACATGTCAAAAGAGGGAGAAATATTTGTTTTATCCATGGCATTATCCCCAGCATCTAGGGTTAAGAATTATTGGACATATAGGAAGTATTTAGTACTTGTTAAATAAATGTTTTTATATGAATTTATGAATGGATAGGAAAACCTCTTTTGGACTATCATGTGGTTTTTAGATACAGTTTTCCTGTTCAAACTGATTGATGCCCACTGGAAATAATGATCTATATTGAACATCTATTTGTGCTATTTTCATTTCTTTAGTAACAAGAGGTTTTCATGTGCAAAATAATTAATGGTTCTTTCCAGTGGGGTCTGGTAACCCCAGTCATAATTGACCGTAACCTGCTATATGTAAAAAGTTTGGTTGACACTTTCAAAAGGGTAAATGAGGTTTTAAAAATGTTGGTATTTTAAGAATTGTGCGTCATTAAGTAGAAAATACTGGGTACCTGTTTTTATGTTAGGTTTTTCAGTTTTCTGGGGATAAATGCTGAGGCAAAAATTTGTGCTTTTTTTTGAGTAATATACAACACCCTTAGATAAAGACTTCCTCACTTAGCGAATGAGTATGCATATAGCAAAGCAAGGAAATCCCCCTAAATTAAGAAACAATTGAAATACATATTCCCTATTCATGCAAGATGCATTTTTTTTTTAAGATTTTACTTATTCGTCAGAGAGAGAGCACAAACAGGGAGAGTGGGAGAGGGAGAAGCAGTCTCCTGCTGAGCAAGGAGCCTGAGGCAGGACTCCATCCTGGGCCCTGGGATCATGACCTAAGCCCAAGGCAGTTGCTTTCACAACTGAGCTACCCACATGTCCCAAGATGCATTTATTTCTAATCCCTTCTTTTCAGTTGTTTAGGTTCCTAAAACTTCCTGAATTTTTAGAAACAGTAATAGTTTAACGTCTATTATGCACCAATCATTACTCCAAGTCCCTTATGTGTGTTAATTCATTTAATCCTCTAAGTGCCTTACCTATGATTGATGAAGAAGAAATACTATTGTTATCTAACCCTTTTTAGAAAAATAAGACACTGAGAGGTTCCTACGACTCTGAGCTGGCTCGACACCTGGTCACTTCCCCTAAGGACTGTGCGGAAGCACAGAATTCCCAGACTGTGGTGATAACTGAGCAGAGCTTTCAGGAGGACCTGGGGTAGCGCTCTTCGGTGGAAAAGAACACGGGGTTAAAAAGTCGTAAGAACTCTGTTCAGGTTCCAGCACCACAATTAAACAGATGTAGGTCTTCATTCTTCAGTTTCCTTATTCTCATCTATAAATGGGGTTTCTAACAATTCGAATAACAACATCAACTTTTGGTCACCATCAAACGGATGGAGAGGGAGTTTTCTAGACTACTCAATACTATCACGCTTTCATTTTTTTGGAATAAAAATTAGTCTGGGCACAGAACTGTGATTGTCAAGTTGCATACGGTTACGTCTAAGACTGGTTAGGGTTAAGGGTGACAAAGGGCTGTGGGCCACATAGGGTGGAACTGAGCCTTTTCCTCCAGGGTCTCAAGGGTTTGCCAAGCGAAGTAGAGGAAGTACCTGTATGTTTACAAGCAACATGAATTAATAGAGAATACTTTTCAAAAGTTATAAAACTCAGAATGATACTACGTTACTCACAATCATTTAAAAAATCTGTTTTAGCTTTTGAAACAATCTCAAAGATACAATAAAGTTGCAGGTGGGATACAAAGAACTATTTTTTTCATCATTTGCAAATACATTGCCAACATTAGCCCCTATTACCCTGAATACTTTGGTGCATGTTACCTACATGTTTGTTTCCTTCATGTTGATGAAATTTTGGAGATTACTGCCTCAAGAGCCCCTTGTTGTTAGAGAAATCTTGCCTTTTCTTGGACTACCTTGAATCTTTTGAGTGTCCATCCAGTGGACTGACAGGAAGCTTGGGCTTTCTTTTCTCAATTGATACTAAATAGTATGTATTTCAGGATGAATCCAGGATGAACCCAAGACCATGGACCCAGTTATAGTTTATTTTTAGTGCACAGTGCAGATAATTTTTCTACGTATTTTAGTTGCTAATAGGTTGTGTGTTTACAGGTGACTGATAAAAATAAGGCAGTGTGCTGTGGGTATGCACATCTCTTGTGTACCTTGGTGGGTGTCCTTCCTACTTGCTACAGACTGTCCTCAAACTTTACAACAATATCATAGCTAGATTAAAATATGCCATAGTTTCATTCAGCATGACATGATATAAACATGCTTTTAATACTCTGTCCCTCCTCTCCTACTCCAAATCACACAAGGGCATATCCAAGAGAAGGTACAGTTCTAACTACATGAAACCAGTGAGTTTACTATTCCCAAGGGGACTAGGATTCTACCTATTTTCATCTACAGTATATCAGATAGGGGCAGCCCAGCAACCCATGCAACTGTAACAGAAGTTTTATATCTTCTTGATGCTATTTAATGGTGCGGAATGAATGAATGAATGAATGAATGAATGAATGAACTCTTTGAAACAGAAGCTCAGCCCAGTAAAATATTCAGGCTGTTTATCACTCCAGCTCCCTTCCCTTGCACACTCCCAGGTTCCTGAGTCACCTATATGTGGAGATTATGCCATCCGATTAATATGCACCAATCTGTCTTCATTTGTCACTACCACCTTCTTTTTATCTAAAAATATTCTAGGAATACCCTTGTGTCCTCTTATGTTCCAGCCAGAGAGCTGTTCTCATTCTGTACTTGTCTCCTCCCCCATCTCTCCCTTGTCAAAGCATGCTCAGATGTCCTCCAAGTTTAAAAGAAAGAAAAATAATTTATTCTCTTTCCTTCATTATTTATTTCATTAAAAATATGTACAGCGTGCTAACTAAGCGTCAGGCAGTGTGCTACGATCCCTCCAGTTTTCACGATGGAACGATGCCTCCCTCTGGTTCATGTACCCACACACTCAGAAAGAGAGAGAAGGAAAGATAGACAAGTGCAACCACAGATGGGATTTTGCCTTGAATCTTTAGATGGCTTTGGGCAGAATTAACATCTCAACAATATTTAGTCTTCTGATCCATGAACATAGAATGTCTATTTGTGTCATCCTTACTTTCTTTCATCAGGGCTTTATAGTTTTCAGTGTACAAGTCTTTCACTTCCTTAAGTAAGCTTATGCCTAAATATTTTATTCTTTTTGATGTTATTGTAGATAGGATTGTTTTCTTAATTTCCTTTTCAGATAGTTCATAGAAACACAACTCATGTTTTTGAATGTTAATATTGTGTCCTTTAATGTTTGGTAGGGGGGCACCTGGGTGGCTCAGTCAGGTAAGCATCCAACTCTTGATTTCAGCTTACGTCATGATCTCAGGATGGTGGGATCGAGCCCTGCATTGGGCTCCATGCTCAGCAGGAAGTCTGCTTGAGATTCTCGGTCTCTCTCTCAAAATAAATAAATAAATCTTTAAAAATAAGTAAATAAATATTTGGTAGAATTTGGTCCTGGGCTTTTATGTGTTGGGTGATTGTGGATTACTGATTCATTCTCCTTTGTTGTTATAGGTCTGGTCAGGCTTTCTTTTTCTTTTTGATTCAGCCTTAGTAGGTTGTATATTCCTAGGAAGTCATTTGTTTTTTCCTAGGTTATCCATTTTGTTGGCTTGCAATTTTTCATAGTTGTCTCATGATCCTTTTTATTTTTGTGGCATCAGTTGTGGTGTCTTTTTAATTTCTGGTTCTATTTATTTGAGTCTTCTCTTTTTCTTGGTTATTCTAGCTAAAAGTTTGTTAATTTGGTTATCTTTTTAAAAATCTCTTAGTTTCACTGATTTTTTTCTATTGTTTCTGTATTCTCTATTTTATTTCTGCTCTAAATTTTATTATTTCTCTTTTTCTCCTAAAATTGGATGTAATTTGTTCTGTTGTAGTTTGTCCCTCAAAGTGTAAAGTTAGGTTGTTTATTTCTTCTTCTTCTTTTATATCACTTTTTAGTGTTTGAAAAATTTTTTTCTTTTTAGGGCATTCTTTATTATTATTATTATTATTTTGTTCAATTAGCCAATGTGTAGTATATCATTAGGTTTTGATGTAGTGTTCAGAGATTCATTAGTCACGTATAACACCCAGTGCTCATCACAACATGTGCCCTTTTTTTTAAATTATGATACGTTAGTCACCATACAGTACATCCTTAGTTTTTGATGTAATGTTCCATGATTCATTGTTTGCGTATAACACCCAGCGCTCCATGCGATATGTGCCCTCCTTAGTACCCATCACTGGGCTAACCCATCCTCTACCCCCTCCCCTCTGAAACCCTCAGTCCATAGTCTCCTATGGTTGTTCTCCTTCTCTGATTTCTTCCCCTTCAGTTTTCCCTCCCTTCCCCTATGGTCCTCCAAACTATTCCTTATGTTCCACATATGAGTGAAACCAAACGATAACCGTCTTTCTCTGCTTGACTTATTCACTTAGCAAGCTGGTACAGCCACTCTGGAAAACATTATGGAGTTTCCTCGAGACAGCATTTCTTCTTTTTTAATGTAGGTGTTTATTGCTATGAACTCCACCTCAGTACTGCTTTTGCTGCATTCCATAAGTTTTGATATGTTGTGTTTTCATTTTCATTGGTCTCAAGATATTTTCTAATTTCCCTTTTGATTTCTATTTGAATCATTGGTTGTTCAAATGTGTCTGGTTTAATTTGCACCTACTTGTGAATTTTATAGTTTTCTTTCTGCTACTGGTTTCTACTTTCATTCTATTGTGATCAGAAAAGATACTTGGTATTACTTCAGTCTTCCTAAATTTCTAAACACTTGTTTTATGAACTCGAATGTATGACCTCTCCTGGAGAATATTCTGTGTGTGCTTGAGACACGTGCATATTCCATGGTTGTGGGGTTAAAAATTCTGTATGTGTTTGTTTGCTCCATTTGGTCTATGGTGTTAATCATACCCAGTGTTCCGTTGTTGATTTTCTGTCTGCTTGTCTATTCACCATTGAAATTGAAATGTTGACGTTTCCTTCTATTAATTGTCTTGCTGTTTATTTCTCTCTTCAGATCTGTCAGTGTTTGCTTTATATATGTAGGCGCTCAGATGTTATGGTGCATATATATTTATAATGTTATATCTTCCTAATTTGCCCTTTTATCCTTATATAATGACCTGCTTTGTCTCTTATAGTAGTTTTTGACTGCAAGTCTGTTTTTTTCTGACGTACGTATAAATTCCTTTGCTGGTTACTGTTTGCATGGAATGTCTTTTTCCATCCACTTAACTTTTAGCCTCTGTGTCCCTAAATCTAACAGGTGAGTCTCTTGTAGATAGCATATATTTACATCTTGTTTTCTAAACCATTCAGCCACTCTGTTTGATTGGTGAGTTTCATCTATTTACATTCGAAGTAATTATAGGTAGGGAAGTATTTGTTACCATCTTGGCAGCTGTTTTCTGTTTGCCTGTAGATCTTTTGTCTGTCTTTGCTCTTTCTGTCTTCCTTTCTGTTTCATTGTTGTTTTTGTTTGTTTTTGTTTCTTGTTCATATGCTATGATTCCTTTCTCTTTATCTCTTTTGCAACTCCTATAGGTATTTTCTTTGTGGTTACATGGGGTTATGTAAAATGTCTTATAATCATTATAGTTAATTATGCTGATAATAATTTAATTTTACTTCCATGTAAAAACTCTACACTTTTATTTCTCTGCCTCCTACATTTTATGTTATTGATTTCACAATTTACATATATTTCTTTTTTTTTTTTTAAAGATTTTATTTATTTATTTGACAGAGATAGAGACAGCCAGCGAGAGAGGGAACACAAGTAGGGGGAGTGGGAGAGGATGAAGCAGGCTCATAGCGGAGGAGCCTGATGTGGGGCTCGATCCCAGAACGCCGGGATCACGCCCTGAGCTGAAGGCAGACGCTTAGCCGCTGGGCCACCCAGGCGCCCCTCAATTTACATATATTTCTATTGTGTATTATTAGTTATTATACTTTTGGTTATAGTTTTAATACATCTGTCTCTCAACTTTTATACTAGTATTAAAAGTGATTTTTTTCACCACCATTTGAGTAATACAGATGATCTATGTGTTTATTTTTACCAATGGGTTTTATACTTTCATACGCAATATGTTGTTTAGTGTCTTTTCATTTGAAGTTGAAGAATTCCCTTTATCATTTCTTACAAGACATTTTTACTGGTGCTAAACTTGCTCGGTTTTTGTTTAGCTGGGAAAGTTCTTATCTCTCCTTTACTTTTGAAAGGCAGTTTTGTTGAGTACAGTATTCTTGACTGGCAATTTTTTTCTTTCAGCGCTTTGAATATATCATCTCACTCCCTCTTAGCTTACAATGTGTCTGCTCAGAAATCTGCTGGTTGCCTTATGGGGATTTTCTTGTTTGTGACAACCCACTTTTTTCTCACTGCCTTCAAAATTCTTTGTCTTTGACTTTTGACGTTTTGATTATAATGTATCTTGGGATAAGCCCCTTTGTCTTGATCTTGGGAAGGATTCTTTGAGTCTCATGAAACTGGATAGCCATATCTTTTCTAAGATTTTGGAAGTTTTCAGTCATTGTTTCTTTAAATAAGCTTTCTCCCCTTTCTCTTTCTTGTCTACTACTGGCACTCCCATTACATGTATATATAGATCTGCTTACAGTGTCACCTAAGTCTTTTAAATTATCTTTTTCATCTTGTTTTCCTTTTTGCTTCTTTCTCCTACTGGATTAATTCCAGTGAGCTGTTTTTGAGTTTACAGACACTTTCTTCTGCTTGATCAAGTGTGATTGAATCCCTTTTTTGAACTTTTCAGTTCAGTTATTGTATTCTTCAGCTCTATGATTTGTGTTTGATCCTTTTTAATACTTCGTTTCTTTGTTGAAGCTCTCACTTTGTTCATGTATTGCTCTCCTGACCTCAGTGAGCATCTTTAAGATAGTCATTTTGAACTTTTTATCAGGTAAATCCTCTATATCCATTTCATTAGAGTTATTTTCTGCACACCTATCTCGTTCTTTTATCTGGAACTTATTTCCCTATTTCTTCATTTTCCTTGACTCCCTGAGTTGGTGTTTGTGCATTAGACAAAACAGCCTGGCCCTGTACAGAGGACTCTTATCAATCATCTGTCCAAAGATTCTGATTGCCTCTTAAACCTTCATGCTAGTGCAAACTGCTATCTTTGATCGTAGAGGCCTCCAGGTATCTAGACTATGCCAGGACCCATTAGTCCTCTGAGACAGACAAGATGGAAGCTGGTGTTTTGAGAAGTTGCTTGAAAAGTTGGGATGCTGTATGTATGGTTCAAGTCCTTCACTCCTCAGAGAGATGCTGGGAGGTAGAACTTATTGCCTGCTTGCTCTGTGCTGAGCCAGGGGAAGGGGCTGCTTGCTTGACAAGAGCCTGCATGCTTTTCAAACTACTACGTGTTCATGGACCGTCCTCAGGACTAGTGAATGCTGCTGTCAGAGACAGGTGAGTTAGAAGCCAATCTCTTTGGGAAGAGCCAGAAAAGTTGTGATGCTAGATGTCTAGTCCTACTCCTTTACTTCTTAGGGAGAGCTGGGAGCTGGACTTTGCTGCCCATTCTCTGTGCCCTGGGCCAGAAGGAGGACCTATGCAAGTGCCTGTACTCTCATTCAAACTACTGCTATGTTCTCTGTAGCCCCCATAGGTACCAGTGAATGCTGAACTCTGTCACTCCCCAGAGACAAGTGAGTTAGAAGCCAGACCCTTGGGTAGTAAGCAGAGAAAAAATGGATTACTCGCTGTGCAGTCCAAAATCCTTACTCCTCAGGGAGAAGGTGGATGATGGGGGTTGTCTCCCAATTGTACGGCACCGTGCCAGTGGTGGAGATTAGGACAAGAGTGTGTCTCAGCTTTTCCTGTCAGTTTCAGTACGGCTTGCTTCATACTTGCCCAGGGTGCAGGAGTCTCTCACCTAGTTTCTGGATTTCTCACAAAGTGAATTGATGAATGTGTTGTTGTTGAATCTGTGTGTCCATGTGGGGAAGAAGAGGCTACAGCCTCTTATTCCAGCATCTTGCTAACATTACTCCCTGTTCCTTTGTTCTTAAAGATCAGGTTTCCCTCTAGTATAATTTCCCTTCAGCCTGAGGAAGTGTGTTTAATATTCTTTGGGTGCAGATCTTTCCGTAGTGAGCTCTCATTTTCTTTTATCTTAAGATGTCTTTATTGACTTTCATTTTTGAATGACGTTTTCATTGGATATAGAAGTCTGAGTTGACCATTTCTTTCTTTGTGCAGATTAAACATGCCCTGCTTAGCCCTGGCCTCCACTCTTTCTCATGGTAACATTAAGACATGTCTAGGCATTGTTTTCTCTTTATTTACTGTGGTTGACTTTGATGAACATCTTGATTCTGTATATTTGTGTTCCATCACATTTGGAAAAGTCTCTACCTCCTGTCATTCAACCCTCATATATTCTTTCTATCCTATTCTCTCAATCCTCTCCTTTTGAGTTTCCAATTACACGTATTTTAGACCTTTGGATGTTTTCACAATGGTCCCTGCACTCTGTTCACTTGTTTTCCAGTATTTTCTTCTCTCTGGTCATTATATTGGATGCTTTCACTGACTCTTTCCTCTGTCATCTTTATTTCAACGCGTTCAAAAAAAGGTTTTATTTTCAATATTGTAATTTTCTTTTTCAGAATTTTCATTTGGTTGCTTTTTTAATAAATAAAGTTCTATTTTTTGTGATTATTTTTGACATTCCTTATCTTTTTACTCATTTCCAATGTATTTTTTTTACGTAATGGAACATAGTTATAACAATTGATTTAAAATCTTGTCTGACAGCTTGAGCATATGAGTCATTGGTGTTGGCATGTCCAGGTTTTATTTTCCTTTTTGAGGTGGTCATATTTTCCTTATTTTTTATATATAGATAATTTTGTATTGTATCTTGGACAGCATAATGTACTTTTTATATGTGTAATTATGATCAATTACTTTCTTTTCTGAAAAAACTTAATATTTAAATGAATTTAGTACTCTACTGTACAATTTGGTTTTTGTTCAAAAAGAAATTTATTCATTTTTGGAAGCATGTGTTCCCCAGTATTGTGTTTTCTAAACTAGATTAAGTGAAACACTATTGTTCTTCTAGGTCGTGATGAAAAATGTGTTGCATAATCAAATAAGTTGAGGGAATCATTAACTTAAAGTTAAAAATAAGACTGTACAGTCATAATATATGCCTAATTAAATGGTAAACTTTAGATGGGGGGCATTTTTAATTGAATCCTTCCTTCAATCAAATTTGTTTTGTTTTGTTTTCTTTCAAGACCTTCAATCAAATTATTAACATAGTGAGAACAATTTAGTATTTTGTAGTTTTGTAAATGTTACCATAATGCAGTTGAGGTAAACCCAGACTTTCAGAAATATGTTTATGATCTAATTCCAAGGAACTATCTATTATGTAGTTATAACTTAATATTGTTATTTCTTACTTATTAAAAAATAATTGAATATGTAGCCCTTTTATGTGTTTTTTGCACTTAAAATTCTTACCGTAAGAATTATTGCATGGAAATGTCATTTTAGAATTTTAGGATATTTATAATATTTGGATATAAATAGTCATTATAAGAAGTCAGTATAATTATTTTAAAGACCTCAAATGTAGAGTTTTCTAGAATAGATGCTTGTATAATGTTTAAACTACGGAGGGAAAAAAAATCAATTTGAGGAGAATGGAGATTGCTTAGGCTGGTGGGTACAATTTAAAATATTGTTACCTAAAGATGACATTTTAAGTAGGAATTGCAGGAGATGAGGAAGAAACGCCATGTGGATGTCCTGGCGATGGCATCAGCCTAAGGTGTGAGGAAGTCTGATGTAGTCAAGGAGCAGTGGGAAGACCAAGTGAAATGGTGCTGGGGAGGGGAGCATAGTCAGAGATAATCAAAGATGTATTGAGGGACCAGCTCCTTTAGTGTCCTATAGGCCTTTGTGAGATTTTGACTTTTACTCTGAGCAAAATGGGAATTTAAAACACACAGAGTTTTAATCAGAGGATTTAGATTTTAGAAGGAAACTTCTGACTACTGAAGAATAGATTATGGGGAGACACGATGAAATGTCAGAGACTGTTAGGAGGTAAGAGATGATAATGACTTGGACCATAGTAGAAGTCGTGGAGCTCGTGAGGAGTGGTCAGATTCTGGAAATATTTTGAAGAATAAGTCAATAGAATTTGCCGATGATTTGGATACAGACTATGAGAAAGAGGAATTAAGGATGATCTCAAGAAATTTGGCCCAGGCAATAGACACAACAGGGTTGCCATTGACTGATACGTAGAAAGCTTTGGTTAAGGATAGGGATATAAGAATTCTATTTTGGTCCTGTTAGGTTTGAGTTGTCTAGTCATTCATACAAATGGGTATGTGGATATCCTGTGCAGCAGTCTCAAGCCAGAAAGCAGGTGCGGGATGGTCTATCAGTTTGGGTCCAATCAATGAATAGAAACCGTGGAGTAATGCACATGGAAGTTTATTATAATGAATGGTTAACATGTGATAGGAGAGCACAAGGATGTAAAGATAACTCTAAGTGGTACCATAGGATTGAGGGAGAGTACCCAAGGAAGGATAAACTGGAAAGGGAGCTCTCTCACTAAGGCTGGGGTGCACATATCCCTGGAGAAGGTATGGCTGCAGCCCACTGGTTTGCCTGGGTCATAGCTGGTCCCCAGTCTCTGGGCAAGCCGGAAACAAACTTCTGGGTGGCAGGTGAGCCACAGCCGGTCAGCAGACATGCAGGAGTCAGGATGCTACACAAGCATGGAGGCCGGGGTGTACAGTGCTGAGAGCGCCCGGGAAACACCTCTCAGGTCACAGGTTAGCCATGGCTGGTGCAAGTGCATAGTGCATGGTACCCACATCAGGCATGAAGAGGTCACCAGGCCCGGGTGTCACGAGGTTCTGCACTCTGGTGTGCTGCTGCAATTTGGGCAGAGGCTTGGGGAGATTTGCTTCTATTTGGCGACTCGTCACTGCATGTGACCTGAACCTTGTTCACGTGAAGGAGTCTCCAGAAGGAAAAAGTGATATGTTCCTGCTTGTATTTGGCTTGAGTTCTCCTTGGAAATCTTTCAGACTTGGTTGTGTTAATAACTGCAATTATTAATCTCAGATCGAAACACTGTTTGAAAGGTATCTGGATAGAGTTTTAATTTTTCCTTAATTGTTTCATTGTGATATTTGAGGGGACATTGAAATTTTATGTATAAAAAATAAATTAATGTTTAAACTCATTTTTTGATATTAAATATGGGGAATAATCTTATTTACCATTCCATTACTTATCCATGAGGACAGAAAAACAGCTAACCTGAATCCTTTTCCATAAATACATGCTTTCTTTTTGCCAGATGCTTAAATGTCACCGGGCTGTTTTAAGGTAGTTCTATTTGCTCTCTGTGAAACAGATGGAAGTGTTTGTTATACAAACCTTATTTAGAATGTCATCTTTTTTCTCCCCTCATTGCATGTGTTTGTCCGTCAGCTTTCTCTTCTAGATGTGAATGAATTTTGGGCAGTCTCCAAATCTAAACACACCCTAATTTCAAAAACCACAGTCCTGAGGGCCCAATTCCTGTTTACTGAGGAATTAAAACCTAGTGAAACCACATCGTTACTAAATACAGTACATCCTACTGAGTTTTTAAAACAAAGGTCTTTATAGTTTATTTGGGGTTGGTGACTATCGGTGAGTTCAGAGAGTAAAGTCCCTTCATAAGCAGTATATAATATTTACAGTTGGTTAAAAATATCTATTGCTCCCAATTCTTAATACAACCTCCTTATGTGGCCAGGTGAGTTTGCAGGTAGGTGGGACGTGAGGGACGTGGAAAGGGGGTGGAGGAGTAGTTGAGGCAGAGTCCTTATTTTTTCTTTAGTGTTTTGAATGGTTAACATCAAGCCAAAAATATGTCTATAAAAATGTCCATGTGTAACTATCAATTGAATTTTTTTTCCAGATAATGGTTCAATTTTTCCTTTATCTCATATTCAAGAAAGGTAACTGTTAAGTATTAAAACCAAGCAAACCCTGAAGTGAATCCTATTAGAAGTTCAGGTGAAGAAAAATGTAAAATATATAGAAAAAGAAAAAAATCCCACACCCCTTTGTAATTAAACAGCTCTAATCCAATTAGAAGGAGAAAAAAAAAAAGCAAGTAGGATAGAAAGAATTAGAGGTTTAACTTTACACTTCTCAGGATTGGATTTCACAGGCATGCTTTATAGTTTTAGTAATCTTTACTCAGGGTAGTAGTTGACATACCGTAAACTTTAATCTGGAAGAAGGATATGGCACATGTCACACGATATCGCATCCTCCAAAGTGTATACCATACTACATTAATGAAAATGAATTGGATTAACCATCTGTGTTCCCATAACTTCCTAGAGGTATTTCACTGATTCATGTTTTAAGCAACATTTAATCATTAGTTTCTTCAAACAAATGTGAGAGGAGTATTGGCTTTCTTCACGTAGCTATTTTAAACCCATACTCTCATATTTCATTGTTTTATTGAGTTGGTTCATGGAATTCCTGCAAGTGTGCTCATTTTCAAGTACAAATGTGCTTAAGGTGAATTTCAGAATTAGAAAGGAAAAGCTTTAGATCTCGAATCACTTACAGATTGACTCTGTAGACTTAATAAAAACCAGAGCTTACATTTCTTTTTTGTTCATCTAAGATGTGTTAATGCCTGCCAAGTCATAACATTATTGACTGAGTTCTTGATAGCCGTGTTTCTTTTGATGAAGTAACTATCTCCAGTGAATTCCTTGGAAAACGAGAGTTAAAACGAATAACACTACTGCATTGGAAAGAAATGATATGGGATTGTTCATATACATTTTCACCTTATTTTAATATGAGATTTTAATTTGATTGGTGATGTAAAAATGTTGACTTGTTGGAGAACACTTAATATTTTCACGTTCACTCTTGGCTTATAGAGTTTATGGCTATTTACTATTTGCAGTAAGTGCTCTGAGTACTTCTCTTCTACTTCACCTTCTTGCAGCAAGCTCCCAGCGGCTTGCACTCCAGCCCCCTGCCCTGTCCATTTCTCAGAGTCTTCCTGGCCCTTCCCTTAGAACAGAAAGGCCAAAACTGTTCTTTCAGACAGCAAATTCCTACCTACTACCGTCCCCTGCTAGTGAACTTTTCTAAATTTTTAATTCTTTTTTTTTTTTTTTTTTTTTAGATTTTATTTATTTGACAGAGAGACAGCCAGCGAGAGAGGGAACACAAGCAGGGGGAGTGGGAGAGGAAGAGGCAGGCTCCCAGCAGAGGGGCGCAATATGGGACTTGATCCCAGGACTCTGGGATCACCCCCTGAGCTGAAGGCAGACGCTTAACGACTGAGCCACCCAGGCGTCCCCTAAATTTTTAATTCTTATTCCTTCCTTCCTTAGACATTCTTCCCTATTACAGACTTAGAGCAGAGCACACCTCCTCTGTGGAGCACTTGGCCTAGGTATTCCACGCCCATGCACTGACCATCTTGACTCTCACACTCTCCAGTATCATGAAAGTCCCATGTCTGTTTCTCCCCCTAGTATCGCATTGCCTTCACACACGGTAAGCACTACAAAAAATTTATTTTTTTTTTTTGTAAATAATTGCAAATGTGAATTATAACTCTAGCCTTGACAAGTTTCCAAAATAGATTTAAGTTGAACAACATGGGTTTGAGCTGCATGGGTCTACTTCTGCAGAGTTTTTTTTTTGTTTTTTTTTTTTCAATAAATCCATTGAAAAAATGTTTTGGAGACTTGCAACAATTTGAAAAGACTTGCAGATGACCTGTGTAGCCTAGAAATACTGAAAAAATTAAGAAAAAGTGAGATAAAAAGAATAATACATATATAAAATACGCATTAATTGACTTTATGTTGAGGGTAAGGCTTCCCATCAAAAGTAGGCTATTAGAAATTAGGTTTTTGGGGATTTAAAGATGAATTTTTGACTGCATGGGAAGTTAGTCCCCAAGACCCTTGTTGTTCAAGGGTCAACTGTATCTTTAAAAATGTTAAGGTTGGGGCGCCTGGGTGGCACAGTCATTAAGCGTCTGCCTTTGGCTCAGGGCATGATCCCAGCATTCTGGGATCGAGCCCCACATCGGGCTCCTGTGCTAGGAGCCTGCTTCCTCCTCTCCCACTCCCCCTTCTTGTGTTTCCTTTCTCGCTGGCTGTCTCTGTCAAATAATACAAAATCTTAAAAAAAAAATAAAAAAAAATAAAAATGTTAAGGTTTTTATCATTATTTTAATGATGGCATATGTATCAAGGAAGAAACAGTAACTGTGATCAGATACTTCACAATGTTAATTTGAGGACAAGCTTTTACTTTTACAATGGAAATACTCTTGCTTTCTTGTCAGTTGTGACAGAAAGCCAAATACCTAATGGTGTGTTATGGAATCTGCTATCCCCAAGTAAAATGTAGTTGCTGGGCTGCTTGGATTGTGGTCTCAATTTCCCAGTGCTAACCTATTTCCACATCAAGATCATTGTCTTCCTTGCATGTCAATGAAGGAGATAGAAAGATAGAACTCTGGACCTCCTTCCTGCTTCTGACCTTTTTTCCCCATCCACCCACTCATCTTGTTTTAAAAGACTAGACCCACTGTAGAAACTAGTCCATTAAAATTTACCAGATCACTTCAGAGTGCACTTACTCTCTGGGTTAACAGTGTTAACTCTTAGCCTTTTCTTTTTGAGTCTCTTTCCTAAGTGAGTTGCCTATCCTGAATGGGCACCTGTTAGACTAGGCCATTAATTCTCCATCCTCTCAACTAATGCTTCCTTATTTTAACAAATATTTATCATGTTTCTTTAACCAACATGTAAAGAAATTGGTGGATAATACAATCTATCTACATATATAACTTAAATCATCTAATGTATGCACTATAATATAAAATAGAAGTAACAAAACAATCTACAATATTATATGATCCATTTAATTAGGTAAATGCTCGAAAATGAACTAGAAGATATTATGAAGTAGACAGATATTTGTCCTTTTATTTATAATACTTTAAGATAGCAGCTAAAAATGGCTTTATCACAACTTACAGGATTTTATAAAATGGTAAACACTTGGTAAAGTTGAACTATGTTTTTTTCTTAGATATGCCTTGTGGCTCCATTTCTGAAAAATTCTATGTATAATAATGTGTATATTAAAGTCTAGTCTTGAATATTTAGATATTTAAAGTAATGTATATAAAAATAATAACATTTATTAATACCCTGAAACATATTTTACGGTTTCATGTTTTATTTTCCAACTTAAGTTTTTGTACATGGTACATTATAGAAAATGTACTGGGTACCTATTACTCTCCTTCTGCAAGAAGAATATACTTTTGTGGGGCAGATAAAATATGCATAAAAATTTAACTATCATAAAGAATTCAAGTGCTATTATATGTGATGAAAAAATAGTTTAACATAAAATATATGCAGTTTAGTTCCCTCCCCCTAAAAAAGGGGACAGATCATAAAGGCTGTGATATTCTGGGGAGGGGAGATGTGGCATTCATGTGTAGTTAGGAGCCCAAACACAGCTTAAGTGGAAAAAATAGAAGAAGGATTGTTGTATTATGTACGCCAGATTTCACACTTCCCTGAGACGTTTTGATTCAGCTGCTGACCTATTATAAATCACAATCCTGTCTTCAACAGCTACTGACCTGAAACTACGAATTATCCA
Source organism: Ursus maritimus (assembly GCF_017311325.1). NCBI lineage: Eukaryota > Metazoa > Chordata > Mammalia > Carnivora > Ursidae > Ursus > Ursus maritimus. The sequence continues at coordinate 63,216,555 of NW_024424452.1, forward strand.
AGTTTTCTACTACTTGCAAAGAGAGGACAGAAGAAAAAGTGTAGGCTATTATTGCTGTCCTCAAATTCCTTATAAAAGTAGATGGAGAACAAATCCACAATAAATAAAAAAAAAAAAATTGGGGGAATCACTTGTATGTTAGCTTAACACTCACATTTATCCCTGCTATTTTTTCTTGTATTTTAGTTCTGAGTGTAAACACTGTGTGATAATGGAAACAAACACTTGTTTGCTTCTCCTTTTATTGTTTTTGGTCCCTCTGGAGATCTCCCCTCAGAACATGAATTGCATATCCTTGTGTGTGGTGTCAAATTGTTTACAAGCACCCTGTCTATCCACCAGCCATTGTTTTTTACATAAATCCTATTCTGTGATCTGTCTATTGTTTCTCTCTTGGAGAACATTAACAAACCTCTTAGCTTGGTAGGGTAGAGAAAGTATTTTTTGCGCATTCACTCTTTAATAACTATTCAGCTTTCCTGAGGGGACAGTCTCTTCTGAACACAGATACTAAACATTTCCCAGTATTTTTCCATGATGGTAGGCAGGCATTAGAAAAATGGTGCAGTTGGCTAGCAACGTGATACAGGTTTCCAACTTGATGCCATAAAAGTTCATTATACCTTCTTTAAATCCCTTTATTCTACTGATGTTACAGGAATGTACTTATGGGTAGGAATATTATAGTTTATGTGGAAGACTTTCAGGTTTGCCCTTTGTATGGTCATATAAAGTACAAAGCTTTCAGTGGTAGCAAACATTGATTGTTTTAAGTACCTGCTGAGAGCCTTGGTTAATACTAAAGCTGGGTCATGACTTGAAATTATGCATGACAGGAATAACATTTGATGGTTTTGACATATTAGCTTGAGAGGGTCATCAGCCTTCCCTCCTTGGTGCCCATGACTGCAACAACTAAAATTTAACTGGGCAATAAATTTATTAAGGGAATAAATACTCAACTCTCTTAATAAACCTCTTATCATATTTCCCTTCACTAACTTATTTAGGAAGTTGAATGATTCCAGATGGCATTTCTTGTGTATTTGGCTCAGAATTTCTTGTTTACTCGCATATTTGCCGATATATGGTTAAATGTTCAAGGTTTTCGGGTCTTTGAAGAGCCATTCGGCCCTTAGACATACAACTTTACATTGCTATGTGTATATGACAACCATTTTGCAAATTGCCTTCAGCACTAGGTATTTAAAGATATCCCAGTTGTTTATTGTACCTGAGGAAGAAAGATCTGTGGGGCTGTGATATGTGTCTGTTGACTATTGAAATTGTATCTCTTGAAAAGCTAGTGTTCAAGGTTAGAGAAAATTTGAGCCCACAAATAGTATATAGACCACCCATAAACTGTTGAGTGTGTAAATGTGCAAAAGTATATTTTAAGTGGTCATTTAATAATGCAGAGAAGTCCTCAGTCCATTCCATAATTGAAATAAAATGAGAAGTTGAAATAAAACGAGAAAACCTAACCATCGGATGGATGGCTGTTAGATCAGATGGTTGATGCTAAGTATGAAACAATAATTAGAGGCTACGATTCTGAGGAAAGAGCAGGGTGGTTGCTAAGGAGGCAACGATTATTTACTGTCGAGGGAGCTGAGATAATGGTCATAGTGGGGCGATAGTGTTCGGGGTTGTTCTTAAATGTGGGGTGGCCATTGCTCAAGAGAAGAGGTGAGAGGTTTCTCAGCAGGTGGAGCAGTTTGATCAAAGGCTTAGATGTGGAAACTAATGTATTTGGGGTAAGGAATTCTGTGTTGCTGGAAAGTAGTACAATGGGGGAATTAGAGCTGGAGTTGGGGCAGGTGTTAAAACTGACAGGCGTGGATGTGGTCAGATGCCTCTGGGGAGGCAGTGAGACTGAAGAGGGAAGATTGTGTTTCTGAGTCTTCAGGGATGAACTAAATAGGAAGTGTTGCCTAACTGGATGTGGGAGGGGAAGGATTGGAGCTAGGCTTCCTTCTTCGACGTTTTGATAGGATGGTCATAAGCCAACATTAGGGTACCCGAAGAATGTACAGACTTGGGAATGTAAAGGAACAGTTCATGAAGGGGTCATGTTGAGTTTTTAAGATTTCATTTTGAAATAATTATAGTTTCAAAGGACATAGCAAAAAATATATAGAGGTCCTCTATAACCTTCACCTAGTTTTTCCCAATGTAACAACTTAAAATCATAGAACAGTGTTAAAACCTGGAAATCGACATTGAAATATCCACAGACATGTTTTGGATTTCACTGGTTTCATATGCACTCCTGTGTGTGTGTGTGTGTATGCGTGCTCATGTGTGTGCACATGTGCACGGACATAGTCCCATGCAGTGTGATCACGCGTTGATTCATACAGCCATCACTATAATCAGGATGTAGAGTTGTTCCACCTCTATAAAGATCTCTGATGCTATCCCCTTATAATTATACTACAACTTCCCCTTTCCCATTCCTAGTCTGTTTTCCATCTCTGTAGCTTCATCGTGTGAATGCTATGTAAATGGAATCATATGATACCTAACCTTTTCATATTAGCTTTTTTCACTCATTATAATCCCCGTAAGATCCATCCAAGTGTTGAGTGTATCAAAAGCTCATTTTTTCCCCGTTGCTGAGTAGTGTTCCATGGTATGAATGTACAAATGTGTTTCATTCTTTGAAGGATATTTAGATTGTTTTGAGTTTTTGTCAATCACAAATAAAACTGTTATGAACATTCACGTATGTTAAATTCTTTTGTGTGTAGATTTAAGTTTCTTTTCTTTGTAATAAATGCCCAGGAGTGCAATACAGTTTTGTATGTTAACTATATGTTTAGATTTTATGAAACTGCTGAACTATTTTACAGAATGGCTGTTCTGTTTTATATTCTCAGCAGCACTACATGAAAGACCCAGTTTGCTGCATCCTTGCTTGGTGCAAGTCACTGTTCATTCTAGCTGTTCTGATAGATGTGTAGTGATATTTCGTTGTGGGTTTAATTTGCATTTTCCTAATGGAAAATGATGTTGAACATCTTTTCCCGTGTTTGTTTTTCTTCTGTGTATTCTCTCTGGTGAAATACCTGTTTATGTCTCTTGCCCATTTTCTGGTTAGGTTGTGATGCTCACTAACACTACTTTGACCACTTCATTCTACCTCCTTCCTGCTGGGTAGGGGGTGGAAGGTCAGCGCTCATCTGGGCCCCCCAGACACCAGGATAGGTGGACATCAGGGGAAGCAGATTGCTGAATAGCATTGCCTCCCACCAAGTAGCTTCACCTTATGGCTGACACATTGGGTGGAAGATCAGTTCTCCACTTGCAACGGTGATTCCATGAAGCGGTGTTTGGCTAGAGTAGGACTGTGTTAAGAGAAAAGTATCCTGGTTTACTAGATCATGTTTCCTAGAAAGAGGTTTTTCTAAAACCTATTTTTTAACCCATGTCTGCTGGTAGTTCCAGGTTCCTGGCTTCTCTAATACCCCATCTGGGCTGAATGTGTGGGAGAGAAAACCTAGGGAGCTCACACCATTCTTTGAGCTGGGAGGAGGCTGCCCACCCGGCCTGCCTTCCATTTTTTTGAAACCCTTCCTCTGTTTGTTTATGGAATTAGGATTTTTAGTTGCAGAAGGACTGTTAGCAATGTAATGACTTTATCTTGGCCCTCGTGTTGATTTTTTAAAGATCTGGGTCCCTCAGTAGGTAGGCTGGGGCTCAGTAGAGCTTTCTGAAGAGATGTAGGGCCATTGACATCAGGAGATGATGGGTGAGCCACTCTTTCTTTGGATCTTGGCTCCTGTACTTACTAATCGAGACTTTAAAATAAAGACTCCACTTTCTCATCATGAAAAGGGGGATGCTGTTGATGATGATGATGATGCCTTCTTCTAGGGCACTATGAGGGTTATATTAGTTTATGCACATAAAACACTTGCAGGGTTTGCCTGACAAATATTAAGTACTCTATAAATATCAACTCTTGTTTTATCTGCAGACAAACCTTCTGGCTCTGAGAAGGTTGTTGTGGAGTTTAGTGAGAGTGATTGAAATAAGAATTAAAGCTAGTTTGCAGGTATTCAAAAAGCAAACAAAAGATGCAGAAAGAAGTCAGTATGCCTTCAAGATATTGTGTTGGAAAGTAGGGGGGGAGATAGAGGGTTGTGGAGGAATTCAGGGATGTGGTTGGTCAAGGGAGAAGTAAGTGTGAGATTTAGACAGAAAAAAAGAGGATTTTTTTTTTTTTCAAATAAATCTGAACATGGACCTGGACTGAGGGGAGGGAGTTAGGAAACAGAGGGAGAAATGGACATGTAAATTATATAGAAAGGGTAAGGATTTTGATGATGCTGGACTAATAGCACAGATATAAAGAAAGACAACTTTATTCCTTGGAGACTGGGCACACTCTTCCTTCTACCACCATCCAGTGTAGACCAGATTCCTGGCTGTTATCATTGATGTTACCAAATATCTTGACCTCTACTTCTCCAAAAGCAGTCACTGTAAGTATAACCCACTATTTTAGTTCCTGGTAGCTATTGTTTCTATTTCAGAAAGGAGATACACAGAAGAAAAAACTGAGGTTGAATGGGAGAGAGGATGAAAGGAAGAGATGAGGGAATTTGGAGGAATTTATATATTTAAAAAACTCCATTCATTCATTTATTATTATTTCATCAGATAATTATTAAATGTCTGCTTATTGCAGGCATGTGCTTACAGTGATGAACAAAAATAGACATTACCCTTGTGTGTATAGAGCTTTCTTTCTAATATGGAGTTAGGCTTTAAATATTCATTTAAAATTGTGATAGGTGCTGTGAAGGAAAGTGCATTTCTACAATGGGAATGAGTTAGGAGGAAGATTCATTGTTGATGAGGAGATTAAGAAAGGCCTCCCCAAAATAGAGAGTTTGGAGCTGAAACAAGGAGAGGGTGGGTACTGTGGAAGACGAGAAGCGTGGGTTATGTGTTAGGCACAGGGAGAAACATGTATAATAGAGGAATTGTGATCTATTTGAGGAACTGAAGGAAAACCATGGAGAACAGAATGTATGCGGTGTGTGGGAGTATGGCATGAGATGGGTTGCAGAGCAAGGTGGGTTGAGGGGGTGGTGAACCATGTGGATTTGTAGACAACTTAAGGTCTGTGGTATTATTCTAAAAATAACAGTTAGCCTTTAAAGAGTTTTATGTAGAGTATACACATTCTGCTTAGCATCTTTATAGAAATTGGGTGCTGTGTGGGTCATATGTTAGAGCCAGGGCTGATTATGGAGAGACCAGGCAGGGTATCAAAGTAGCTGAGCTGAGAGGTGGCAGCAGTCTAGACAAAGATGATAGCATTGGCAATGGAGACAGGCCTTGGTGATTCATAGGATGTAGAAGTGAATTACAGACAGACATCCAGCATGACGCCCAGCTTTCTGACTGGTGACTAGTTTTCCAGTTTACTGGAATCAGAATCGCTGAGTGTTTGGGGACAGTATTCATGAGTTTATTTTTAGACTTTTTTTGTTTGAGATGTTTCTGAGGTATCCAAGTTCAAACGCTGAGAAAGTAATTGCCTGTCTGGATATGAAGGGAAAACATGGACTAAAGATAGTTGCTATATAGTGTTTGGATAGCGGCTGCAGTCCTGGCAATGGATAGCCCAGCAGAAGGATGGGAGGATGTCTAGGAAAAGAAGATGTGATATTAGGAGGCAAATTCACCTAGTAAACATAAAAGTGAAAGGGCTGATGATGTTGAGGGAAAAGATAAAGATTTAGAGATTAGCTTTATTGTGAATATTGAAAGAAACTGGGTAATCATCCTTTCTGATGGCTGAGTAATATTCCACTGTACATATGGACCACATCTTCTTTATCCAGTCATCTGTTGAAGGGCATCTCGGTTCCTTCCACAGTTTGGCTATTGTGGCCTTTGCTGCTATGAACATTGGGGTGCATGTGCCCCTTCTTTTCACTACATCTGTGTCTTTGGGGTAAATACCTAGTAGTGCAATTGCTGGGTCATAGGGTAGCTCTATTCTTAACGTCTTGAGGAACCTCCATACTGTTTTCCAGAGTGGCTACACCAGCTTGCATTCCCATGAACAGTGTAGGAGGGTTCCCCTTTCTCCACATCCTCACCAACATTTATTGTTTCCTGTTTTGTTAATTTTTGCCATTCTAACTGATGTAAGGTGGTATCTCATTGTGTTTTTGATTTGTATTTCCCTGATGGCTAGTGGTGTGGAGCAGTTTTTCATGTGTTTGTTAGCCATTTGTATGTCTTCTTTGGAGAAGTGTCTGTTCATGTCTTCTGCCCATTTTTTGACTGGGTTATTTGTTTTTTGAATGTTGAGTTTGAGTTCTTTATATATGCTGTGGGCTTTTCATAGACGGTTTTTATGATATTGAGTAATGTTCCCTCTATCTCTACACTCTGAAGAGTTTTAGTCAGGGAAAAAAACAGAAAGAAATTGGATAAAGGAACTGCTGAAGTTTAGCCAGGGACAGTGTTTCCACTTAAAACACTGGTTCTTTGGGAGTGTTACTGTCATTTTCCCTGTCTGTCTGTCTGTCTCTTGCACACATGCATTTTTGTTATCAATTAAGTATGAGGATTGCTGTTGAAATAGTTTTTTTTTCAATAATATAGCTTCTAAGAGTATTTAGCATATGAGTCTTAAAAACGGATGTACTATACAACAATTCCTAATGAATCTCAGGAATCTAAGTTTGTGTCCTTTGGAACACAATTTGATAAACTTTTGCTTAACACCATTAATAGACTCAGGCAGTGGAAATGTATACAGTGGAAATGCATACCAGTTGATCTCAATGTTCTTCCCTCCCACTCCACCCTTTGCTCCCCAATCTCTTCCTCTCTGTAGAAGTAACACCTCTTCCTGGGAGTTGGAATAGCAAGATTCAGTTTAAGGGGGCATCTGGGTCAAGGGTAGTGGAGGTCAAAATATGGTGAAATCAGTGATGACAGCCTGGAAATTGAGTTCATTTTGGCCAGTGGTTAGGTGAAGATTGTTCCTGGGTTTTAAGTGTGATGACTCTTTGGTAACTGGTGAAAACATCCAGCTTGGCAGCAACTGAGGTCCATTTCATTTATAGGTAAACACAGTAAATCTTGAGAAAAGGATATTCTGGTACAAATATGCAGGTAATTGGGGTGGGTGCAGGAAGGGTATACAGTAAAGAAAGAGACTGAAATGGTTTAATCTTGGAAGTGAGTAGGATTGGGAGAGGGAAAGTTTATAATCTGACTATTTGGAGCTTGGAAATTACTTTATGTTTTAATTGACGTGTAACTGTGTGGTAGTGTTGCCCGTGTCTTTGGCCATAATGAAGAATGATCTTACTTCAACAAATCGCCATTGGTATAGTGGTGAGATCATTAGCATCCTCTTCATGTACGGGGAGTCATATACAGTTTTAAAAAGCAGTGGAAGAAGATCAGTACAGAAGGGTGAAGCAAATAAAAGTGGTGTTATGAGCTACTTGGTATGTTATGTTTTAGGATTTTGCTTGAATCTGAAGCCTAACATATATCTTTTTATCCCCAGTGCCTGGTGTAACGCTGGTAAACACTGGGCCTTTAATGAATGGATGAATGAATCCCTAAAATTCATTTGTTTTAAAGTCTGACCTTGATTATTACCTCATACTAGTAGAGCAGAGAAGAACACTTGACACTAAATTTACTTTGAAGCCAAACAGAACCAAGAGTATCCAGATGACCTCCGGGTTCTAGTACAAATTTATAACCACTAGTTTGACATAAATTGTGTGGTTGCTGTTAAGAACAATAATATGGGGCCTTGGCAGGTAGAAAATTACTGACTTTTGCTTGATCTCTCATGCTTTGCAAGGAGCAAGCCAAGATGATGGGCAAGAAACGATTGGTCATGGTACATTAGTGAACAGCAGAATCTTGCCGAGCTGGTTAGCATCTATTATGTTTTAGTGCTGCTCTTGTGCCTTTACACAGATAGCCTCTCTGCAGGAGGTGAGTGACAGGGGCGCAAAGGAGTAGTGTTGGATGAGTGTATAGACGAACGAATTCATATGTACTTTCACCAGGCATAGCTTTCTTATTTTTATTTGCCTATTTTGTACCAGCATTTGAAATGACTAATTCTGTCTCACGCATGCATGGTATCTATTTTGGAGTCAAATGACCTCATAGGGAGACTCATTACACTCTTAGGATGATGATAAACGTTGAGATTATCTGCATATCACCGTGCCCTCAATACTTCTTATATTGTTCGGGTATTATCCCTCCTCTTTTTCCTGTCTCTTCTTCATGACTTGGAAGCTTTCTTTTGTCATATTCAATTACTGATACAACTTTCCAGTGTTTAAAAAAATATTATTAACTACTAACTACATACCATCAGCCATAATGATTATTAGGACCATAGAGACACCTGACACATGCCCTTCTCAATAAGCTCCGATCAGTAGAAGGTGCAGACATATATTTATATCACCAATAAGATGCTGTGATAAGCATAGCATAAAACAGAGCAAATAAAAGGTTCTGTGTTATCATTTTGGAAAGAGAGCAATTATAATGGAGAGCAACATGGTTGAAGCAGGCTTTCCAGAGGAGATCATTCATAAGCCAAGCCGAGAGCAGCAAGCCAAAGTGAACGACACATATTCCAGGTAGAAGATCTGGTGTGATGCTGTGAGTTACCAGGTAGATGCCTGTGTCTTCATCAGCAACTGGGGATGTAAGAAGCAGAGCAAATTTAGAGGCAAACCAAAGAGATTGGCTCTCCATCTACCTAGAGCCAGCATATTCTTCAAAACACAGCTCTTATCTCCTCTGTTTTCTGAAGCACTGTCATGCTACCCTAACCCAAAGTATTTTTTGCTGTATAGGATGACAGAATTATGATCTCAAGCTAATAGTTGATTGTATATAGAAAAAAAAAAACAAATGTGTTGTTATGCTTGAGTCCAAAATAATCAATTTCATAAATACAGAATAGGAGAAACAGAATAGAGCCTATAAACATGAAAAATAATTCAAAGGTTTTAGACTACTGCTAACTTAAGAGGATATAGGGCTCCTCCAAATATTGTCCTTAATTTCAGGCTACACTAACAGCAGCAGTCTTTCTGGCATGAAGGAGTTGAGAAGCAGACTGGATGATGGGAGAGTGACGTGACCTGTTATGTGTGACTCATTCGTAAGCCATCAGAAACCTACTCAGACAGCAACTATGATTGTGATAGGCTCACATTCATACCATATAAAATGAAAAGAACCAAAGTACTTAGCACAGAAACAAAAGAAAAAATTTAGCTTTCCCAAATATTTGAAAAGTATTTGCAATTGACCCCAGAGAATAGACTGAGGGCCAATGTCTGAAAGTAGAAGAAATATTTTTGTTTAATATAAAGAAGCTGGGGTTTTTGTTTTGTTTTTGGACAGTGTTTTTTAAAGATGTAATAATCGGTTTAGGATGACAATGAATTTTGTCACTGGAGGTGCTTGAGTATGGTGAATGTTGAAGATAATTTTATCATCAGTTGGATAGGAAGGTCTTACCAAATGTCGGTTCCCAAAATCTACTCCGTGGGTGCCCAGGGATTCTGTACTGTTTTGCAAGAGGGTCTCAAGATAGAAATGATTTTCATAATAGCACTAAGATGTTATTTGCTTTTTTGACAGTGTAAATATTTGTACTGCTGGTTCAAAAGCAGTGAAAGGTAAACATTCTGGGACCTCCGCCTGAAGCACCATGCTTACTGGTCATTCTAACCCTTCAGTTGCAGGGGGAAAAAAGCCACCTTTATTTAAGATTGTCCTTAATGGGGGCACCTGGGTGGCTCAGTTGGTTAAGCGTCTGCCTTCGGCCCAGGTCATGATCCCGGGGTCTTGGGATGGAGCCCCAAGCTGGGCTCCCTGCTCAGCAGGGAGTCTGCCTCTCCCTCTCCCTCTGCCTCTCCACCTGCTTGTGCTCTCTTCCTCCCTCTCAAATAAATAAATTTTAAAATAATGAGTGTCCTTAATGAACAGGGAAAATTATTACATTTATTAAAACTGAACTCTTGAGTATATGTCTTTCATAAAGTGTTTCTGCTGCATGGCAAAGTACAATAGTGATGCTGATAAAAAGCACTTGTTGTGACTGAAGGTAGCCCTTTCTCTTTGGATACCATTTCTATTGGAAAATCAGCCTGGCAAACTAGGGCTATTAATACGTAGACATTTTCTTGAAAATGAACAAAGTAAGTGGTCTCTTCAAGAAAAACAACTGACGTTTGTTGCCAATGATAAAATTCAAGCTCTGAAGTAAACATAGAATTTTGGAGACTATATGTCTGCCACCATAAGCTTGATAGCTTCACTGTATTTAAAGACTTTTTTGATAAGATGGGTAGTGATTTTTTAAAAATTGATTTTATTTTTTATTCATTTTTAAAATATTTATCAGAGAGAGAGAGAGAGAACAAGCGGGGGGAGGGTTAGAGGGAGCGGGAAAGAGAATCCTGGAGAGTACTGAGTGCAGAGCCCCACACAGGGCTCGATCCCACAACCCTGAGATTATGACCTGAGCTGAAATCAAGAGTTGGATGCTTAACCGACTGAGCCATGCAGGTGCTCCCAAAACAGATTTTATTTTTAATCCTTAAAGTTACATATGCCAGTACTTGGCATTTATGGATCATGGATGTGAGACAAGGCAGGGGCTAGATTCAGACCCCCACAACCCTGACTGTGAAATCCAGTGTTCCTTGGCTGCCTCCATATGGGAAAAAAAGCTAAAACTCTATGCCTGTTGAGTAGCACATCTTGCAAGAAGGCGGATGGAGGATGCTTACCCCAGACTGGTGAAGACCAGACCAAACCAGTCTGTGCCAAGATGGGCCCCAGCATTAACCTTTCACCAACTTTTTCTTTCATTGTAATAGTAAAAATCATGCCCAGGGGAGGAGACTTAACATGTTTATTAGATATGCATCGCATGAAGACCTTTAGGTTCTCAGGTGCTGAGAAGTCCTGCCTCTACATGCTTAGATACCACCCTTTTCCCTCCTAAGTTTCTTTAAAAAACTCCCTGACCTCTCCTCCGGGAATAAGCCTGAGGAAACTTCTTTTTGTGCTCCAGCATCAGCCCCAGTAAAGCCTTGCCTGAAACTCCTGTGCGGCCTCTGATCAATTTCTGTTGTTTAGAGAGCCCAGGGGTCCGGTTCCGGAAGGCACAGAGTGGCATTTAGTTCTCTTCATCATTCATAAAGAAGCACTGTCAACCCAGGGCAGTTTTCTTTCTGAAGTCAGCAGAAATGGTTTAATGGGACTATGTAATTAGTAATTTATGTGTACTGAATAATTTGGAGAATAACTCTACAGTACTGCCAGAAAGTTCTCAAGACATTGGGGAGTTTTACCCTTCTTTTGTGTATTTAATTATTAGTATGATTTACCTTAGCCATCTTTATTTCTCTTGTCATTGTTTCTTGAGATTTGGGGTGTATTTACGTAAGACCCAGGGAAATTCACTGAATCCGTGGAGTCACCTTCTAGTCCTTGATCTTCTCATACCAGCTCTCAGTTAGGTCGAGTCTATGTCAAGGTAGCTAAAGTTCAAAAAACAAAAATTATACCAACAAACATAATTACTTCGTCAGATGGTAGCAAGGTGGATTTTTTCCCCTGTTGAGGTTTGGGTATTGAATGTGCTTGGGCTTGAAGATAGCAGACTAATTTCTGCTCCACTAGAACTTCTCATTTCTTTTAAAAGAACAGAGAGATTATAGGGACTGGAAGCCTTTATATGGTGTATTTTGGGGTGGACCTGTATGTCTTAAAACAATCCTTGCTTTATCAGTATTTTTAATATTAATACTCTTTTGTAGTATCACTCTGGTCACTCATGTGCCAGAAAGATGGGCATGGTCATTATTAAAGGCCATCTTGTTACTTGGTTTTAAGTGGTAGTGTCTGTGGAGCTGACTCTGACGGATGATAACTATGAGAAGTAAAGGAGGTGCTGTTTACTCCCCTAAAATTCTGGGGCAAGGCCACAACAAAGTGAAGGAAAGAAGTAAGATTACTATGCAATTCAAATTCTAGAATCAGGTTCTGAAACGTGGGAGTAGCTTGGCATATTTGCTTAAACGTACCCCTCCCCCCCGTTACTTCTTTGGATCTTTTGTTGCATAGTATTTCAAAAGCAAAACTTATTTTCAAATTCAGATCTTCAGAAGATCCACTGATCCTCTTCCCCTGTTGAAAGAAGTTTCCTATGGGGCCCTTGGCTGGCTCAGTTGGTAGAGCATGTGACTATTGGTCCTGAGTTTGAGCCCCATGTTGGGCATAGAGCATACTGAAAGGAAGGAAGGAAGGAAGGAAGGAAGGAAGGAAGAAAGAAAGAAAGAAAGAAAGAAAGAAAGAAAGAAAGAAAGAAAGAAAGAAAGAAAAATAAAATTTAAAAATGAGGAACCTTAGGGGCGCCTGGGGGGGCTCAGTTGGTTGAATGTCTGCCTTCGGCTCAGGTCATGATCCTGGGGAAATAAATAAATAAATAAAATCTTTTTTTTTTTTTTAAAGAAGCTTCATTTGGGGAGTCTTTGCTAGTCAATCCTATCACCTGAAAACCTGCATTTCAAAACAGTTAATGAAGAAAAAACAGAACATAGCTGTTTTTCAGATGAAATCTTTAGTTTCTATAAGGCTATCACATTTTATCTTATACAGTCGTTCTTGTCTAAACTGCTTTAATGTTTAAACAGAAAATGAAGGGAATTTAAGTTCTGAGAATCTGACTCAAACTAAGGTATGGTAGTGTATATACTTCTTAGTGCGTAGAAATACTGTATTTGGCTATCTTGAAACATCTTCATGAGTTATAAAGACAAGACTACAAATAAAAAGCACCCAGATTTTTCATAAAGAAGAATAGATTTATGTTTCTCAATGTCTATAAAATCTTCTACCATATATTGAAAATGCAGAAGAAACTGTCCTACAAAGAAACAGATCAAGGATGAAGGGTAAAAAAAGATACTTTGAAAGAAAAGCAGCCTGAAGTCATTTTTGTGTCAAAAAGAAAATTCAGAAGAAGAATCAAAACCTTTTATTTTTGTCCCTGGACTTAATAATTCAATTGTATTTTTCCCCTAAAAAAAAAAAAAAAAAAGCAAAAAACAATGATTGTATTAGTTAAATAAATACTTATTTTCTGTAAAAATCTTATAACATTAGGATCAAATTACTTCCAAATTTAACTTGATTGATTTCTGAATAAGACATAGCACTTTAAAATGAAATTCTTGTATTCTAGAGAGTATTACAAACAGCCAAAAAACAAGAGAGGAAAACTGTATTGTTTTAAAGCATGCTTGAATAAATAAATGTTTTGCAGATCACTAATAGCCAATAACATTATTTGGAAGGTTTAGAGGTGATCTGGTTTGCATTAAACATATTTGCACTTTAAAATGCCTTCATGAATTAAGTCAAGCTTTACGGCAAACAGACGCTAAGAAATATGAAAATATATCGAGTTTTGTTGTATTAAGATTATCATAATTTAAGGGATTCATTTCACCAGATTTTGCATAACCACTTGGCACTGTTTTTCCAGAGAGCACAGTCAGATGAACTGGAAAAAATTGAGAAGCACGGCCGATCCTCCAAAGACAAGGAAAACGCCAAGTCTCTGGACAAACCTGAACAGTGAGTACACCTCAGGGCCGTGTAGACGGCAGCCAGGCTGCAGGCAGCCTCTTTCCATTTGGAAAATATTGTGTTTTCCGGGCATAATTGTTCTAATGATAGGAGGATAAACGTCTGTTTCTGTGAATTATATTTTTCCTCTTGACTTGGCTTTATTTCCTTAGGTTCCTTTATGAACTGTCACTAATCCCCAACTTCTCAGAGCGAGTCTTTTGTATTCTGTTCCAGTCCACGTTTTCAGAAAGCATTTGCTCAATTCGTCGCAAACTGGAACTGCTACAGAGAGTGTGTGAGGTGGGTTCTGGTCCGCAGAATGCTGACGAAATCGTTGTGACGTTTCATTGTGTCCAGGCATGTTCATACTTCGGAAATGTTTTCTCTAACGCCCTGGAAGTGCACATACATTTGCAGTCTAGCAGCTCCGCAGGAGAGAACACACCTTGGCTGCTTTCAAGGTCCAAGTGAAAATTCAGAGAGGCGCCCGGCCGAGGGGCCCTGTAGCTGGAGGGCCCTGCTAGCTCCTCGATTTCTGCCCCTTCTGCTTCTGCCAAAACAGACTCTTCACTTTACGTGTCCTCTCCTATGTCAGACCTCTGATCGGATGTGATTTGAAGGCATTTTACTTACTTTCCTTCAGTTTTGGGAAGGGGCCTTCAACAAATTGTTAATGATTCTATCCAAATAATCTGAGAACAGCTGTATGACTCCATAGCACATAAATATTCTTCTGAAAACAAAGAATAAACGCTTGGCAGAAATTACCAATATTACCATTTAAAACAATTTGTCAAAAATCAATAGTACCATTTGTTCTGGTTGCGGTAAAGCCTTTTGAAAACTAGTAAGAAGTTATTAAAGACACATTTTTCAGAGGAAAGAAGACATGCAAATTCCAGCTAAGCTTTGTGTTTTGGGAAGAATTGAGTGTGGACTTTTCAGGGATAAATCTAAATTTGGAAATTAATCTTTATAACTGTGTTTTGGTTCCCCACACTTATGCCAAAAATTTCTATTGCTCCAGAGGGTAGGTACAATTAGGGTGAAGGCAATGACAATATTTTGTGGTAGTTCTCGTATTACAGCCTTGTTTGTTTTCTACACAATTCTATCCTTGAAATACCCTAGATTGGCATCTCTCAGTTGACAGACGTGCACCTGAATGCTTGCAAGCACTACAACTTCTTAAAGTTAACTTCAGAAACACTGCTCTTAAAATATCCTAATAATAAGCAACGATACAGTTTGGATGGGACCCAAAATTATTAGTATAATATGAATATCTGCCACTGACTTAAGATAATTCAAAGAAAATCTCATCTAAGAGAGAAAATGTTCTTTATCCTGTTTTACAGACATTAAAAAATGGCCCAGGGGTAATGCAGATTCTAGGTTTGGTTCTTGCTTTTGGCAACTACATGAATGGTGGAAATAAGACTCGAGGACAGGCAGATGGCTTCGGATTAGACATTCTTCCAAAGCTGAAAGATGTCAAAAGCAGTGTAAGTATTTTGTATGAACGAATGTAGGCAAATTGAGGATTAGATGTTTTATTTAATAATAAGTTTGACTGTAAGCCTGTTGTAATAAATGTTTCTTCATGTTCCAAGTTCTTTACGTTCTGAGCTAGATAAAAGTATATGGCCATTGTATGTTTACGATTTTGTGAATAATGTTTCCTATAGTGAGTAACTGTAAATCCTATGTCTAATGAATAATTGAGTAGAGGATTTTTAAAATAAAAATAATTAGTTTTCACTCTCTCATTACCATGTCTGCTAATATTTATCCTTTTGGAGTCTGAGGATGAATTAATTTTTATAAAACAAGACAGTATTCCTCTTCTGTGTTAAGTAATGGAGGACAGCTGGCTTATGTTTTAAAAACAAAGATGGGTGAAGGTAGATTGTAAATAAAATGTAAAAGATGACCCTGCTTTTCTACATATCACCCTCCCCTTTATACTGGTATGCGTGGGAATGTCCCAGCCTTTTTGCAGGACTAATTAATTTTTGGTCCTACTTCGATACTTGTATTTGTTTAAAATTAACATCTAAGAGATTATGAGAGTGTCAGTAAAAATATAATATTAGGGAAAAACAATGATGGTTAATGTCTGAGATTGTAAACTTAGAAAATAATAGAATTCTGTTTCTCTGATAAAAGAATCTCCACACAGAACTGTATGATAAAGGAAATTATGTTCGTGTTTCTAAAATAATAAATATAAGTAAACAACTGGCTCAGAGAAATGAAAATGCTAGAATTGTTCTTCCTAGATAATGAATATAGTTGACCCTTGAATGATGCAGGGGCACTCACGTCCTGTTCAGATCCACACAGAACTTTTGACTCTCCTGAAGCTTAATTACTAATAGCCTACTATTGATAAGTCATACTGATAACACTAGTCGATTGATACCTATTCCCTATGTTATATGTAACATAGGCAGTATTCTTACAATAAAGTAAGCTAGAGAAAAGAAAATGTTAAGAAAATCGTAAGGAAGAGAAAACACATTTCCAGTAATGTACTGTATTTGTTGAAAAAAAAAAAAACCCTATGTGAAAGTGGACCCACGCAGTTCAAACCTATATTGTTCGAGGGTCAACTGTAATTTCCCACGTAAGAGAGAGATACTTTGTTTTCGTTTTTTTCTGTTGGCCAACAACTCATTTGCTCATTCGTTCACACATCCACTCACACATCCACTTACCATTCTTTCACTGAGTTCTGTGAAATCCCACACACTGCTTTCCCAAACTTGAATGAAGCCATCATCCTATCTTGGAACACCAGCAGCGTACGATGTTTGTGATTTTTATGGTTATATTTATTCAGATGCTATAATATTTGTACGGTAGAAGTTTTCACAGGAACCTCCAATAGGTCAACCTGATAAATCACATTTGTTCAAAAGCAAAAGCTCTCTTCAAGGCACTTGAATAGTTCTTAACAACTGATTGTTGGATTGAAACATGTAACATTTGCAAAAAACACTGGAACATGAACAGCATGAACATAATATTTAACTTACAAAAATGGATCTGAAAGAGATGAATCTGAATCTGAAATGATTCTGAAAGAGATTCTGGTAATTATACTTATATGTGAATAAGGGATTGCTTGTTTTTTATTGGTTGATATATCTTATTCAATCCCCCAATAAGTTAAATTTTATTAATTTAAATAACTAAGGAGTAATCTAGATAAAAATTACATAATAAAATCAAGAAGCAAGATTTTATTTTATAATTTCACTTGCATTCTCACAAGAGTTATGCAAAGTCTTCCTGATTTGCTTCTTTCTCTATAAAACAAATATAACTGCGTCTACTTCTCAGTATATTTGTAGACCTGCATGGACAGAGTCGTTAGATCACTCAGAATTTTTGCTCAACATGCTTATCAGCAGACATTTAATAAATGTTTTGTTAATTGATTCGGGCACTGGTAACCATTTCATTGATTTATAAGTTAGGAAAGAGAAAGGAATGTTGCTTAAATTATTTATAAGCAAATGCTCTTTCTAATAAATATATTACTTTTATTATTATATTACTGCATAATATATTATTATATTGTTATTACTACAAATTACTATGAGGGAAGTCTCTATAAGGTGTATTATCATATGTCAAATTAAATTATAAAATAATATGGCTTTTTATAAATAGAAGGAAAATAATGGTTAGATTGAACATCTCAGGGGATGTAGCTTGTGTCATAAGGTTTTAAAAAAATATATGTATTTGTCCTCCCACATTCAAATTATCTAGTACTAATTTTAAGTGATGCAAAAAAAGAGAAATCATTAAAAATGCCTCTACGTGTGCCAGAAAGGGAGTGAAAAGCTATTCTTTGAAAACTATTAGAATAGAAACAATTCTACATTTTTTTCCTATAGAAATATACACATTGTGTTAGTTATAGCTGTGAGGATATTGATTCCTCAATCTCAGTTGCTAACATAGCACTTTATAATACGTATTTGCATTTTTAAATCTCCTGCTTACTTAAAATAATACTTCATTTTCCTAATCTCCATACTAACAAGTTTCAATCAATCTTGGAATGTTGGAATGATACCTGCTGGTCCAGAAATGGTGTAGAAATGCTGGCAATATTTAGTCATTTCAGCTAAAATAGTAGTTATACCTTTTAATAATAGATCATGACAATTAATGAACGAATTTTCTGGTTGAGGAGGGCAAAAACAGCGAAGTATTCACAGTTGAGACTCCACCCTTGAACAGCTGCGCTCCCACTTGGAGCTTAGATTAGAACATTGGGGGAAAACAGGATCTTCTGTGCCATTAAACTCCTTAGAAGCACTGGCAGAAGTACTTTGAAATATAGAATTTCACATTTTATTCTAAATGTTCTCATTTATGTATTGATTTACTGTAATTTATTTTTGACACTGTGTATTTAATATTATAAAAGAATATATTTTTATTTTTGTCTTTCTGCCTAGGACAATAGCAGAAGCCTTTTGTCATATATTGTTTCCTATTATCTTCGAAATTTTGATGAGGTAAGACAGTTTTTACACAGTATTCGATTTTGTTATTCTTTGTTGTTGAGTGATTGGCAGTATTTGTTGCTGTTTCGCCTTTGCCGTTGTTGTCTTCTTATTTATATTAAGGCTGCTTTGTTTTAAAATTATGTGTTTCTTGCTAATTAGGATGCTGGAAAAGAACAGTGTGTTTTTCCACTGCCAGAACCCCAGGACCTTTTTCAGGCCTCACAGATGAAGTTTGAAGATTTTCAAAAAGATCTCAGAAAACTAAAGAAAGACTTGAAAGGTAACTTCTAGTTTTAAAGAATCATGTTTGTATTACTTAATGCTTTTTTAATGAGAAAAACACAGACTTTTCAATGCTTTTTAAGAAAGTAAATCTTTAACAGCTTTATATAAAACTACGTTTTTTTTTGGTGTGGCAAAAGAAAAATTTTACCAATAATCTTATTCTTTCATTGTTTAAAAAGTTATCTGTATTAGACATTTAGCTAGTGAGTAGTATATTGGTTATTTGAATAGCAATTCCTTTCATCAGGAGCAAATTTGATCATCTCATTTTCACTTGATAGCCAAGAACATTTGTACATTTATCATATTATTGTTAAAAGAGAGAGAGTTCCTCCCTATCCTCCCTTGGTATACTTGCACAAGATGTTGTGGCTTATGAACTTGCCTGGGAACAAAATCTTCTTTCACGTATTTGGTCAAAAAACACATGCATGTATAACATTTTATTATTAGTCGAGAAGCCTTGTATCAAATCATTTTGAAATGAGCCTGAAATTCTTCATATTTCTAAATTAAAAGTAACATTTAAAGGGCACCTTGGTAGCTCAGTTCTGTTAAGTGACTGACTCTTGATTTCATCTCAGGTCATAATCTCAGGGTTGTGAGATGAAGCCTAGGGTTAGGCTCTGTGCTCAGCAGGGAGCCTGTGTAAGAGTCTCTCTCTCCCTCTGCCCCTTCCCCGCCTCTCTCTTTCTCCCTCTCTTAAAAACAAACAAACAAACAAAAAACACTTAAAATAAAAGCTGTCTAAATTCTATAGGAAGAATTAAAACTGTCAGTATTTGCAGAGAATAACATTTTGTATATAAAAAACCCTAAAGACTCCACCAAAAACTATTAGAACTAATAAATTAAGTTTCAGGGTACAAAATCAAAATACAAAAATGTATTGCATTTTTATACACCAACAACAGACTATCCAAAGGAGAAATTAAGGAAGCAGTCTCATTTACAATTGTGTCAAAAAGAATAAAATACCTAGGAATAAATGTAACCAAGGAAGTGCGAGATGTGTACGCTAAAACCTATAAGACATTGATGAAAGAAATTGAAGAATATACCAATAAGTGGAAAGCTATTCCATGTTCATTGTTTGGAAGATTTAACATTGTTAAAAATATCTGTATTATCCAAAACAATCTAAAGATTCAATGCAATTTGTATCAAAATTCCAAAGGCATTTTTCAAGGAATTAGAAGAAATGACCCTAAAATTTGTATAGGAACCACAAAAGATCCCAAATTGCCAAAGCAATTTTGAGAAAGAAGAGTAAATCTGGAGGTATCACACTCCCTGATTTCAAGCTATATTACAAAGCTATAGTAATCAGAACAGTATAGTACTGGCAAAAAACAGACACATAGATCAGTTGAACAGAATAGAAAGCCCAGAAATAAGCCCATAGGTATACGGTCAATTTATGACAAAGGAGGCAAGAATATACAATGGGGAAAAGACAGTATCTTCAATAAATGGAGTTTAGGAAAACTGGACATCCAAATGAAAAAAAATGATACTGGACAGCATTTTATACCATACCCCCAAATTAACTCAAATTGGGTTAAAGACCTGACTGCAAGACCAGAAACCATAAAACTCATAGAAGAAAACAGGCAGTAAGGTCCTTGATATCAGTCCCATTGATTTTTTTTTTTTAATCTGACTTTGGTAACAGAAGCAAAATAAATAAATGGGACTACATCAAACTAAAAAGTTTCTGCACAGCAAAGGAAACTCTCAACAATAAGACAAGTCACCTTATTGAGTGGAAGAAGATATTTGCAAATAATAAATCCAATAAGGGGTTAATATTGAAAATATATAAAGAACTCATACAACTTAATAACAAAAATACACACAGTCCAATTAAAAAATGGGCAGAGGATCTGAATAGACATTTTTCCAAAGAAGATGTACAGACGGCCACGAGGCACATGAGAAGATGCTCAACATCACCAACCATGAGAAGATGCTCAACATCACCAACCATGAGAAGATGCTCAACATCACCAACCATGAGAAGATGCTCAACATCACCAACCAGGAGAAGATGCTCAACATCACCAACCATGAGAAGATGCTCAACATCACCGACCATGAGAAGATGCTCAACATCACTAACCGGGAGAAGATGCTCAACATCACCAACCAGGAGAAGATGCTCAACATCACCAACCAGGAGAAGATGCTCAACATCACCAACCAGGAGAAGATGCTCAACATCACCAACCAGGAGAAGATGCTCAACATCACCAACCAGGAGAAGATGCTCAACATCACCAACCAGGAGAAGATGCTCAACATCACCAACCAGGAGAAGATGCTCAACATCACCAACCAGGAGAAGATGCTCAACATCACCAACCGTGAGAAGATGCTCAACATCACCAACCAGGAGAAGATGCTCAACATCACCGACCATGAGAAGATGCTCAACATCACCGACCATGAGAAGATGCTCAACATCACCGACCATGAGAAGATGCTCAACATCACCAACCGTGAGAAGATGCTCAACATCACCAACCAGGAGAAGATGCTCAACATCACCGACCATGAGAAGATGCTCAACATCACCGACCATGAGAAGATGCTCAACATCACTAACCGTTAGGGAAATGCCAGTTAGAACTACAGTGAGACATCACTTCGCCCCTGTTGGAATGGCTAGTATCAAAAGGACAAGAAACACGTGCTGGTGAGGATGTGGAAAAAAGGAATCTGCATGCACTCTTGGTGGTGGGGTAAATTGGTACAGCTACTGGGAAAACAGTATGGAGTTTCCTTGAGAAATTAAAAATATAACTGTCACTAAGTCCAGCAGTTCTACTTCTGGGTATTTATCTGAAGAAAATGAAAACATTAATTTGAAAAGCTGTATGCACCCCTGTGTTCATTGCAACCTTGTTTACAATAACTAAGATGTGGAAGTAACAGAAGTGCCCACCAATAGATGAACGGATAGAGAAGATGTGGTGTGTGTGGGTGTGTATATGTACGCACACACTCACTCACACACACACACACACACGCAGGAATACTACTCATCCATAAAGAAGGATAAAAATCTCATTTGCAACAACATGGATGGACCTTGAGTGTATTTTGCTCAGTGAAATAAATCTGACAGAAAAAGAAAAGAAAATCTAAAAAACAAAATAAGAAAACAAAACAAAGCTCATAGATACAAAGAACAAATGGCGGTTGCTGGGGGAGGGGTTTGGGTGCTGGGCAAAATGGGCGGAAAGGATCAACAGCTGCGAACTTCCAATTATGAAGTAAATACGTCAGGGGATGTGATAACGTAATGTATAGCATGGTGGCTTTCGTCAGTAATATCACAGCTTTGAAAGATGTGAAGAAAGGAAATCTTAAGAGCCCCTGTCACACTTGGGGCGCCTGGGTGGCACAGTGGGTTCAGTGTCCGACTCTTGGTTTTGACTCAGGCCGTGATCTTAGGGTCAAGAGATTGAGCCACGTGTCGGCTCCACACTCAGCACGGAGTCTGCTTAGGACTCTTTCTCCCTCTCCCTCTGCCCTTCCCCACGACTCTCTCTCTTTCTCTCTCTCTCTCAAAAATAAATAAAAAGATCTTTTTTAAAAAAAAAAAAAGGAGTTTCCATCACCAGGGAAAGAAAAGCAACTATGTGTGGTAACAGATGTTAACTAGACTGATTATGGTGATTGTTTCAGTGTATACACACGTTGAGTCAGTATAGTATACACCTAAAACTACAATAATCTTATATGTCAATTATACTTGAATGACAATTTTTAAGATAAAGAGATTTTAAGTGAAAAAAGGTAACATTTACACAGAAAATTAAAATTTTCTTTAGTTTTGTATGTAAAATCTCTCTATGATCGTGAGGGTCCTTCTTGTTGTAGAGTTGAGGACACCTCAACTGTCTGTTTCCGTCTCTTGCTAAGTCTGTTCAGCACGGATAGGGAATAAATAAATTTATGTGAGATTTTCATTTGATGTTGTATTACTAGATGAGAAGAAGGTGGGTAGTTACCTCTTTCCATAAATCAAATAGGATATCACTTTTTAAGAGATTGTATCCCAGTTTTAATATTTATCCAAAGATTTTGATCTGTCATCAAATTTATGGAGTTGTTATATTCTCATCACAGATGCTTTTATATAACAACATTATACAGTTTGCTTGTATTTTCTAAACACTCCACAACATTTATTTATAGTCCCGGTGCATGTCAGGTATTTGCTGGGTGCTGTGGATAAGCACAGATAGAATCATCACTGCCACGGACGGGTGAAATTCCATCACATAGATGTTCTCCCTTAGAGCCTCAAATAAGGATGCTCATTGATTAAGCCCAAGAATGACTGCCTTGTGGCAAAAAAAAAATACATACACTATGTTACATTTATATAATACTATGATACTATGTATTTAAGTGTGATTTCTTAATAGGAAACCCAACCATTCATGTGTAGTATGTATTATACTTCAAAATTTGCCAGGTATCTTGGTTTGCTTGTAAAATTCTGCGTTCTTTGTCTC
Source organism: Ursus maritimus (assembly GCF_017311325.1). Taxonomy (NCBI): domain Eukaryota; kingdom Metazoa; phylum Chordata; class Mammalia; order Carnivora; family Ursidae; genus Ursus; species Ursus maritimus. Next base: position 63,239,581 of record NW_024424452.1, read on the forward strand.
TGTCTCTGTCTCTCTCTCTCTGTCTCTCTGTCTCTGTCTCTTTGATGTGGTGCTGGGGGCATTTCTGGAATATCTGGAAAATACTTCACACTCTGATCAACAATTTGGTCTTGCAGAGGATTTTGTAGTTTGCAGGTGATTTAATAAATGAGAGGAGTGGTAATCTTATCACCAGGGGTTTCTGTTTGCTTTGGTTGGTACATCACTTTGGAATGGTACTTCATTTATTTTTCATATCTACATAGTTTCTCACTACAGTTATTAAATATACATGTAGCCATGAAAATGCCAAGTTCTCACAAGCCTTAGAGCTGAAACAAGGGAACCAACATACATCAGACATGGTTTTGAAAGGAGGAAGTAACCAGTGCCACTGATGGCTGTTTCCCCTCGCACATCTGTCTTCTTCAGCAATGTGGTTAACTGCACAGGTGAAACATTGAGGGGGCATCTTGGCAATTTTTAGTACCTCAGAGGGGTGAGAAGGTGGTGATTTTAAGCCTCACAATTTATACTTTCCGTTGAGGTAAGACAAATTTCTCTAAAAAGCCTATTCCCTCAACTAGTACCAATGGCATTTGCTCACCCAGTATTTTCTTATTTGTCTATGGATTCTTACAATTTGCTGCTGTAGAAATGGAAAGTTTCATGACCAAATGAATGTAAGAAATGTTGGGATAAGATAAATTTAAAGGGAATTCACAGTATTCTCTGAAAGAAAGGTTGGCAAGTAGCTCCCTAATTTATTTGATCACAGAATATTTTTTTCACAGAGTATCTGATAATTTCTCTAGTCAGCGGAACATATTCTAAGAAATGCAAGCCTGGTACCACGTTAGTAGCAGAAGCACGGATTTGCCTCTAAGGAACTTACAGTGAAAGTGGGGAAATGAAACTATAGTTTATGAACTAATATAATTATATATTTCTGTTCTTATAAAATGAGATTAGCTTGAAGAGCTATTTACAAGGCTGTCAAACTCTGAGGTATCCTTTAAACACTGACAAAAATCATAATTTAATCATATGTGCTATGTTTTGCTTTGCCAAAATTTGAGTTTTTCCATTGAAAAAAAAGTATTTTGTGACACAAGGAAGGAAATCTTATGCGCTGATATTTAAATTCATTTTCTGGGGAAGTTTTAGCATGAATGTAGCATTTCATATCAACAAGGCATGAAATAAAATTGTCTTGTGTCCCTTTTTGGAATGAGATAGGTATAAATAGATATGTACATTGATTTCACTGAATGGGAATCAAATTGGAGATTATTGAATTATGTTACTTTTGATATAATTTAAAATAATGTCTACTTTGATAAATAGCTTATTAAAAATGATTCCTTCTAAGTAATCAAATTAGGTAATTCATTTAGGAAGATTCGAATAGCGTGTTCACTTTTTTCTTTTTTTTCCAGAAGCAAGTTGTTTTAAGAAAGTTTAGAAAATGAGAGATGATGTGTATAAAGAATTTATCGCAATACTTTCCATGTAACAAATATCCAATAAATACTGGCTATTCATAATAAGGAAAAAATAGAATAAATGGTGTGATTAGCTTGATAAAAAATAAACTATAACCATTAAGTTACTCATCTTCTCCTATCACTTCTTTTTTTCTGCTTACAGACTTGATTTATTTCTAAGGAAAGACTGGGAAATAATGTGTTATGGCTCAGGCATTTTAATAAAACAACGGAATCTCATTTTAGCATTTTATAAGAACATCCGCTATGTTTGGTTTCTATAGTTGTTCCCAAGATTTCTACAGCTCCTCAGGGTGCTGTCCTGGCTTTCTTAACACAGTGACATGTACTTTGTTAAGGGACCTGATCTGCTTTTGATCTCTTCTGGCTGTCAGCAGCATTTCTTGATGCAGTCATGCCAAATGATGACTTCTGTTCCAGTGCCTTTCTTAGTTAGAAATTGTAGCAATTGCCACATGACTTAAATCAACTCAACATGTACAGGGCATTGAGTAATTAAGTTACCGGAACTGGGCAAGAATGTTCTCATGCAAATTATTTCTGTATCTTCCCCCCTCCCCCCACCTTCAATAAGAGACTTGAAATGTTTAAAATTCATGAACTATATCTTCAAATTGAAGTCATGTCTCTGTTCAGAGATATACAGGAAAACCCCATCTTTAAAATTGTTTGTATTGACTTATATTTGTGCATAGCAATTTTATTTATGATCGTAAATTTCTGATTTTTTTGTTTGAGGGAAAAATGATATTATAAACTCCATTCAAATGCAACCAGTAGCTTTTTAAAAAGTAACATTTTATTGTGATTTTAAAATGACTCAGTTCAGCATAGGAACATCAAACAACGCTGAAAAATGTGGAGAAAAAAAGTATGTTTATCTGTGTTTCTACAGTCCAATGATAAATAACATTAATATTTGGTGTATTTTTATCTGGTGTGGGTATGTATTGCATGTGTATGCACAAATTATATCATTGGAGCCATGACACATATAATTGTTATATTCTCTGCTTTATAGTTGGATCATTTAATTAATTCACATTTGTATTCTGTCATTATCCTTATTCAACTTTGGCTTTGCTTTAATATGCACAGTATTCATTCATTCATTCATTCATTCATTCATTCATTCATTGTCTCGCTCTGTACTTACTGAAAACTTTCAACTTGAAGACTGATGTTTTCCTTAATGTCTTCAGAATTCCCAACAATTATGTTCAGTGTTCATCACTTTTCTTCCTTTACCTGAAACTCTTTTTAGATGTACATTGGAGCCACTTAGTCTAACTCTCTATGTCTCCTAACTTCTCTTTCATATTTTAAAAATCTACCACCTCCATTTTTGCTATAATCTTCATGCATTCCTCAACATTGTCTTCTAGTTCATTAAGTGTCTCTTTGACTCTGTCCAGTCTGATGTTTGCATTATCAATGCAACCAGCCATGATAATATTTTTGTTTCCAAGTTTTCTAATATGATTTTTATCACATGTAGTTTTACCTTTAAAGAAATTTCTTGTTCTTATGTTGGATATTATCTTTCCTTTATCTCTTTGATGTTTATAAAAAATATTGAAGGCCTTTTTGGATTTTCTATAGTTTTTATTTCATCCAAAATGAATCCATCTTTCATCTGTTAATAGTTACAAGCTATCTTTCTATTCATTAGTTTCATATTGGTATTGGAATGATGATTAAAACAAGTGCGAGAAAATTACAGCCTGTGTATTAATTGAGACCCCTTTTTATAAGTTCAGTTGGGACATAGCCATACGCATGCAATTATGTATGTATGGTCGATGATTGCTTCTGTTTTGTAGGCTGAGGCTTTGACAGAAACCGTCTATCAGTCTGTCTGTCCCTTGCTGTCTCCCTTCTCCTGACCCCCCACATTCTTCATTCTCTCAGTTTTTTCAATTGCTTTGACGTGGCCTGTTTTGGGCCCCCAGGCCAGAACCAAAGCTTCTGTTAGCAGCTGGGACACCTGCCCTGTGCCTACATAAATGTACGTACACGTGCATATTAGGCGTCTGACAGATTCAGTATCAAGCTAGGGAATGACTTAGCTGAGGTCTTGCCTGGAAAGCTGTGCCTGCCTCTGCTTGCTGCCCCAGTCACACAGCTGCATGTGGACTGTAGCTGTTTTCATTCTCCTGTCATGATTTGAGGAGCTCAGTTGCAGCTCTAGGTTTCCAGTAGAGAGACTGGTTCCTTTTCTGGCTGAGTGAACCCTCCCTCCACCAGTCTCTACATAAGCCAAAATCTTTACCTTTTTCTCTACATGCACACTCCAGTGACCTCTTGCTTCAACACTGCTTATTAACTTGGGCTACTCTAATATTTCTGGTCCAAGAAGATACTAACATTTTTTAAAGCATACTGTGTTGTTTGGTTTTTCCTTTTTATGTTTTCATTTATTGCTATGTGTTTTCAGCTCAGCCTATGAATTCATCATTCCATTTACTGGACATCTGTATTCACTTTTATAACTTACATGTTTTTTCCCACTGAAAATTATAACATGAGCATTTTCCCATGCCATTTAATACAATTCAAAAACCATTTCAGATGATTTCATAATAATCCTTCTTATGATTGTGCCATAATTTAGTGAGTAATTTGATTCTTGTAAAAAAGAAATTAGACTTTTCCCAATTTTCCCTACTCTTAAGAAATATGTTGAACATCTTTATTCATAGTGTTTTTACTATATCTCTGATTGTTTCCTTAATATAGATTCCTAGAATTATAATTACTAGATCAGAAGCAATGAACTTTTTTTTTCAGATTCTTGATAATTTATTAGATTTAGATTATAAGGAATCTTGGAGATATAGTCTAATACCTTAATTATCATTCAACAAATGGCTATTAAATTAATAGAAAGTACAAATAAAAAATAAAAAATAGACCCTTCCCTCATAGTTCATAGATTAATAAGAGGACCAATGAAAATATGAATAACCACTATGTGGCATAACAAATATTTAGTTATATAAATAAGATACTATAGAAACAGAAAAAGTAATGATTAAATATAATTGAAGAATTATATTTAAACCAGACTTTGAAATATCAGTAAAATTTTCTCCAGGAGAAAGAAAAATAAAATTTCAACAATGGGAAAGAACATGAACAAAGTCACCAGTCTTGCCCCTATTTTGGCTTTGATTATCTATTGATCCATGAGGCAAGGGAGTTCTTAATTTATATCAAGTTTACATCTGAGGGATAAAAAATATTCGTACCTGAGTTGGCTCACTGCAGCAGAATTCCTAAGTACAGTCAGAATTGTGCCTATATATGGTTTGATAAAGCCCCCAACTAGTAATTTTATATGCCTTTCAAGGTAGCTTGCTGTGCCTACCCTGTGTCAGAGTTTTACATGCATTAACATAATTTAATCGCAATGATGATGATATTATTAATCCTCTCTTTAGTGAATTGGTAACTACAAATTAGAGATATTAAATACCCTGCAAAGGGGGCTGGATTTGAACCTGGGGAACCCAATCCAGAGCTCATCCTCTTTAATGTCAATGCTAATGTTGCCCCTGTTAAGGTTTTCTGAATGGTGCCCTTCAGGGAAGATTTGACATTGACTGTCCTTAGCTCTTACTACCTGCCTGACATGATCTGGACTTAGTGAGTGAGTGAGTGAACCAATAAAGTAAAGAAATGGACGGTAAAATCTGATAAAACTAGAGTATAGGGTGCTTAGGGGTGTGCAATTGAAGGATGTTTAGGCACCCTTGGGAAGGGTCTTAAGGACTCACTGAGGAGTTTGGACGATTCTGTGATTGTTGCTTAGACATAGGAATGCTTTTAGGCAAGGATGCGACACCCTTGGACATGCATCTTTGAAACCCCACCATGAAGATTTTGTGAATGATGGTTTATAGGGGAGACCAGAAGCAGGAGGCCTAGCTAGCTAGTCATAGATGTCAAGGGCATAAGCTAAGTTCCTTGTGGTTGGAATGAAGAGGAGAAAAGGTTATGGGAGTTTTCCGAGATACACGGGAACAAGATTCTGTAATTGCACTGCTATATACAAGGTAAAGAAAGAACAGGTACAAGACGACGTTGATTTCTAGCTTGTATACCTAGATCGATGCAAACCTATTACAGAAGGGAACACAGGAGGAGTGAATAGAGGTGGAAAGTTGTCTATGACTTATTTTAGACATGTTAAAGTCCTTCAGAACTTGAAGAAATTACATTGAGAATGAAGTAAAAAAATACACAAGGAGCATGAAAAGCCCACAATCCTGTTGGGACTTGGCTAAGATCAGAGCTCCAAGTTGAGTCAGCAGCAGATACCAATTTCACACGTTCATTTCAGCATGCTTTCCTGGTGGAGACCCAAATTTTGGGTCAACATACATACCTCACCCACTTACAGTGAGTTCTACAGCCTATATCTTATTACATCTAGAATTGTTTTCCTACAAGTCAAGAGCACCCTTAGTATGAGAATGATATGATTTTAAAATTACTCTACTCAGATATATTTAAATTAGAAATAGATGAGAAACTGAATCTTTCAAATTATAGCATGCTTTAGCACGGCATATGAAAGAGTGGAAGGGATACCAGTAGAATCACACAGTAATTATTGAGCTCTGTTTCTCTTTTTATATGGCATTTCTATATGACCTCATCTTCTGTTCTATTGTGTGTATCTGTCTCATGTAATGTAATTTTTTTACAAGTAATCTGTCAAATTTTCATTATCCTAATATTCTCATCTGAAACAGTAGAGCAGTATTTTTACTGTATATAGTTTTCCTTGTTGGAATTTTATATGTATCAAGCTTGTGTAAAATACTGAGCCTGGTCTGTTTAAGTCAACAAATTTGTCCAAATAGGTGTTCTCCTCAAAGGCAGCTGAACTCAGAACTTGCGTTTATTGAGCACCTTTTGTTGAAGATACTTTGCTCAATTCCTAGAGGGGAAAGATGAATAATAAATTGGTTGTTATACTTCAGGACTGCATCGTGTAGTCAGGAAGCCAAACACAGACTGGTAATTACCCCATAGTATACCAATGGTGTTGACAAATAGATACAGAAAGCAGTGTGGAAGGTAAGCCTGATGCTACCTAATTTGTTAGGGAAGGCTTGAGTTAGGAATTGCTGTTAGAATGGAGTCATGACTTAGGAAGACTTTACAGGTGAAAAACTGATGGAGGGAAAATTAGAAGAGGCAAATCACGCAGTTCCATAGCCTGAGATGAGTCCGTTCTTGGAATTGTGGACAATCCTATGTGACTCAAGCACAGGCTTAGTGCAGGGAAGTAGATAGTGATAAAACCGTAGAGCTATGTAGCAACTAGATCACAAAAGCCAACGTAGCCGTGCTGGGCAGGAACACTGGAAATGGATGAGGAGTGTGTGTGTGCCTGGAGTAGATGGGAAGGAGAATGAGGAGGGTCAGAGAAGCCTTTGAGGCAGAGGAAAAGTCTAAAAGCCCCTGTATTCTGAGAACGCAGTGAGCATGACATGAAAGAGAAAGTTTTCTGATTATGTGGAGTGTACAAGTTTATATGCTTCATAAATTTACATTTTATTTACATTTTATACCCAGCCCCTTAAAGATCCTATTTATGGAATTAGAGTGATAAGATTTATGTCGTGAAAATATTGCTCTGGCAAGCATAGAATTGGGGAGACCAGTTATAAAGGGTGTCAAATAAAAGATGATGGTGGTTTTAACCAAAGGTGGTACAGAGAAGATGGAGAGAAACTAGCAGATCTTTCTAATGGTTAGGGGCAGTGAGGGTGACGTAAAGTAGTTGTATGACTCCATAATCCCCTTTCAGTCAGCACTATGGAGTTTGCTGTAATGTTTTGCTGTTTGAGATGTTTACATTTCTTTACAAAAGCTTTGAAAGGAACGTATTCACTTTTGATTTTTTTCCAAAGTTAGTAAGCTTCAAGTATCTTTCTCTTCTCATTCTCCCTTCCCTCCCCCATATTAATATGCACGTGCACTCAATTCAAATAAACATTTTTCAAGATTCTTAGACTTTTCATGCTGTAAATCTCTTGAACCTCCATTACTTTCGGTGGTAATTTTGCTAGTGGAATTGAGAGTTGATGAGAAGAAAATCAAGTCATCAGTCATTCAATTCTAAGATTTGATGCCATTTATTCATGTTAGAAAAAACTAGTAAAGTTGTACTTCCTCATTTTCACTAATCACTTGCTTTTCTGATCCAAGTGCCTTGAGAAAACCGCAGCTAATTAAAGGTGATTAGTTCTCTGACATTCTGAGTTAAGGTATATTTAACTTTATAAATTATCCGTGATCATGTTACAAAGTGTATTTTATAAAAATGTTTTTCTTTTTGTGCAACAGCCAACTTAGATTAATTCAAAGCTGTAAGATGCCCTTTGACACAGGGACCCAACACAAGCAAAGTATCACATGAAAGCATTGATATGTTCCCTATGTAGTATGTGGTCACTGTGGGGTTAAAATCATTTACAATAGCCTCCATGCGAATGTTTCATTCTCTGTGGCTCACGTTCTGCAGTTTTGTTTTGTTTTTTTTTTGTTGTTTTGTTTAGTTTTTTTCATTTAAAATTAGCAAACTCCTACTCCTTCATCTGTACTCAGCTAAGATGATTTCTCTTCAGGAAGCTGTCTGGATGAACTTGTCCTGTAGGGCACGTTGGTAAAGGTACACTGGTAGCTGCATAAATGGAATTTGCAGAGATGCAGGACAGCATCTGAAATGGGAGAGTGTAAGCGTTAAGAGCTTCTTAAATTACACACAGAATTTCATCTCAGGATACAGATTAGTATCCTTTTCAAAAATACAGAAAGTCAGAGAATGTGAAATACTGGCAAAGGTGTGGATTAGTGAGAACCCCTTTATACTGATGATGGCAATATAAATTGATGTGCTTAATTTTGAAAACGTGAAGGTAGTGTTGTCTCTGGGCCCAAGGGCAGGATGTAGGGAGCACGTGGGACTCTCCCAAAGTATTGAGTCAGTTCTGTTTCTTTCTTTCTGTTAATTCAATTCAGTTAACATACAGTGTATTATTAGTTTTGGGGGGTGGCATTTAGTGATGAACCAGTTGCAAGTTCTGTTTCTTAAGTTGGAAATTGGGTAAATGTTAGGTACACGCTATATGTTCCTCTGTAGTATAACACATTTCTTAATTTATTTAAGAGGAAATAAAAATAGGCAGCCACCCAGGAATGTGTTTGTTTTAGAGTTGAAATTCAATCATCTTCGGCCCCACTAATTTAAAATGTGTGATTACTCAGGCTTTTTCATTCTTTATGAAGAAATTATATAGCTTAGCAAATTCAAAGGTAAACATAATTAAAGAACGTACAAAATTTAATTAAAAGAACAAGCTATGTTTTAAATGACTTTAAATACATGTTTGTTTGCAGATGAATTGTCCTAATATATAACATTTTGGGAGGAAATATTAATCTGAAAAACTAGCATATCTTCTGGTGAACAATTCAAACAGACATGATGTGCAAGCATTTAATAAAATTTAAATTAAATACTAGTGCCAGAAAGCTGCTGAGTACTCAGAAAAAGATAATCCATTGATTTTGGTTTACTGTTTCTACTGGTGCTGAGTGAAGTCAGAAAAGCAGAAACCACACTTATTATTTAATAGAATTAATGTAATATGGAGAATTAGGTTAGCACATGTTAGAGGACAGAAAAAGCAAAAAGAGAATGCTCAGGTCGATATTGGAAGCAGCTATTATTCTTAGGGCTTGGGGAACCAAGCAATGAGGTTGGGGTTATCAAAGAGCCTAGAAATTCCAGGCGAGCGCTCTGTGGGGCTGGGCCCTAGGCCTCTGTGGAAAGAGTACGGGCTGGGCAGCTTGGATGGGGGACCCTGCAGAACTGTGTCTGAGTACTCAGAGGTGGAGTCCCACAGAGCTGGACTGAAGAGGACAGGGAGAAAGACCACAGAGCTGAAACTGAGAGCTCAGTTGGCTCTGGCAAAATGGGACTTGAGTTTGGAGAGAAGGAGCGTCATACAGCTGGGACTCTGCACAGCTAGGATTGGGGAACTCAGAGGAGGGCTTCTGCCTGGCTGCACTGGTCCTTTCAAGGGGTGTAGTGATGCTGGGTTGGGCCTATGAAAACAAGCCAGGACCTGGAATCACCTGCTGATGTGGGGGGACGAAGAGGGTCTGGCAATCTGTCAGGAAGCCTGCTGGCAAAGGAGAAGGTAGTTTGTTGAGCTCCGGTGTCTCAGACCTGAGGGTAGGCGTGTAGTTTGGGAGCTAAAAGACAGTATCTTAATAACTGACATATTGCTTACTTATTTTATTATTTAATTTTAATTTGTCTATTTAGGTTATTCTAAGGTGGTCTTAAAAGTCTCTCTCATGGCTCTCAAAGCTGAAAATAAGTAGAATAGATTCATAGTTTTTGGAGATCCTTAAGACATACACTGGTCTCTTCTCTAGCTACTGTCTTCCCACTTTATTTAGTTCTCTCTTTCCTGCTTTGTAGACACTCTCACGGGTGATTATATCCATTTCCAAAACTGAGAGAGGAAAAAATCAGAACAGAGGATGGATAGGTGATTCTGACCAATGTCTAGTACAGTAGAAAAGTGGTGTGCCTGTTTGAGTAGCCCATGACGGTTAGTAACACCCACATCTAGTTTGGTTCGGACAGTCGTAGACTTGTTAACTCAGTTATCCCATGATTTGTGGGTCATTCTTCACATTTCACATTTCTGAGCTACGTGTGCTCTTTACTTCTGTGTCACAAAGGGTACAACCTTATATGCATGTCTTTGGAAACTCATGGCTTCTGGTAAAGCCTGTAATTTATCAAGAACATCTAAAATTCTTGTGCTGTGTTCGAAGAGCTGAAACTTCACAGAGGTGTCTAATTACATTTCTAATTAGTAGAAGTAAAAACAGAATCAGTTAACATATACTGAGACACTACCACAGGTGCGGTGCCCCTTGTGTACGTTAACCCTTGTGCTAAAATGTTAGATGTGACGATTGCAGATGAGATAACTAAGGTTAGCAAGGTTCAGGAACTTGTCCGAGGTCTCTCAGGTAACAGGTAGTGAAAGAAGAGTTGAAATAAGTCAATCAGAGAAAGGCAATTATCATATGATCTCACTGATATGTGGAAAAAATAAAACAAGATGAAACCAGAGAGGGAGACTAACCATAAGAGACTCTTAATCATAGGAAACAAAGTGAGGGTTGCTGGAGGGGAGGGGGCTAGAGGGATGGGGTAGGTGGGTGATGAACATTAAGGAGGGCATGTGATGTAATGAGCACTGGGTATTATATAAGACTGATGAATCACAGGCTTGTACCTCTGAAACCAATAATACATTATATGTTAATTAATTGAATTTAAATTTAAAAATGTTAAAAAACCAGTTCAAATCTAGTTCTCCCACTTCCAAAGCTTTGGCTCATGTTTTAATGTGCTGCTTCTCTATTTTATAAAAGTACTTTACATTTCTTCATTTACATTTAATAGACTATTAACGGATTCCTAGAGATACTGGCTATCAATCCATAAGATTAGCAAGAGTCCTAAGTGTAATTTTCCATAAAATTTCCCTCTTAACCAACTGGGAATGTTAGAGATGATTACAACTGTATTGATAAACTGCTTTGAATTCTTTTTTTTTTTTTTAAGATTTTATTTTATTTCTTTGACACACAGAGAGACAGCCAGCGAGAAAGGGAACACAAGCAGGGGGAGTGGGAGAGGAAGAAGCAGGCTCCTAGCGGAGGAGCCTGACGTGGGGCTCCATCCCAGAACGCCAGGATCACGCCCTGAGCTGAGGGCAGACGTTTAATGACTGAGCCACCCAGGCGCCCCACTGCTTTGAATTCTTAGAATAGTTAAAAATACCTAAAAGTCAGAGTTACTACTCTCTTTCTTTTGTTTTGTTTTGTTTTTGCTTTTGGGATATGTTTAGTAGACTTTGCTACTTCCCCAAACTTAAAACCTCTAAATCCCCTAATAAATCTTTAACTTCATTCCATTTCTTTCTAATGAGAGAGACTGTTCCTTTGAATGAGAGACTAGCTAATGCATTGTTAAACATTTTAATAACTCACTCTACATTTCAAATATTTCATGATTTTCTCAGCGTTTCTTCTGTTTTCTCCTCCTGCGTATAAGTTTCTCTTCTACGGTTCTTTACGTACCTCCTCTCCCTTTCGTTCTGTGAATTTCGGAAACTCAAACTGACAAGACATTTGAGCCCCAACAGTTTACTTTGCTTTAGATATCTTTTGCTAATTTTATGTTTGTAGGCCCAAACTAGAAAACATTTCCATTTGGAGGTGGTCCGTCTTGAATTTTGTTTTCTTAAGCACTGGACAAAATGTTGCTTTAGATCTTGAAAACAGACACACCAGTTAAGAATTTTACTCCTTGGGGCTCCTGGGTGGCACAGCGGTTAAGCGTCTGCCTTCGGCTCAGGGCGTGATCCCAGCGTTATGGGATCGAGCCCCAAATCAGGCTCCTCCGCTATGAGCCTGCTTCTTCCTCTCCCACTCCCCCTGCTTGTGTTCCCTCTCTCGCTGGCTGTCTCTATCTCTGTAGAATAAACAAATAAAATCTTAAAAAAAAAAAAAAAGAATTTTACTCCTTGGGGACATTATGCTTTATCTTTAATTATTTTTAAAATTGTAAACTACTTTAATACCACAGTGGAGCCCACTAGCAAGACACCATTCCAGCAGCAAATCACAGCCCTAGTGACGTCTGTTGCCGTTGACAGATGTCACTCACTGAAGCTTGACTGCATGGGACATTTACATCAATGCACATCAGAATTGGAAAATATTGGCAACTAGAGTGACAGTACTGCTCCAGAGACTCTCAAGGAGACTGAGATTTCCAGGCTAGTCATAGATGCCTACGATTATACCCCAAGTCATCATCTAATAATGGGTGTGGTGGGGCAGCCAATATGAACCAGGCATCTGGCCGGTATTATCAAGATTGCGTATAAGCTTCTGCGACAGTCACTCACGCCTTCAATAAGCACTATCACCTAGTCCTATGATTTTACTGTATCCTTAGAAAATGTTAGAGGGTTTGCTTTGATTAAGTTCATATATGCAGCATATTAGGGTACATTATACAATACTTTCAGTTTTATGTAAATCACTTTTATACTCAAGACATTGTAACATTTGTAGTGTTTAATGTTAAAGAATTCATTTGAGGGGCACCTGGGTGGCTCATTTGGGCGTCTGCCTTCAGCTCAGGTCATGCTCTCAGGGTCCTGGGATTGAGCTCCAAGTCAGGTTCTCTGCTCAGCGGGGAGTCTGCTTCTCGCTCTCCCTGTGCCCCTCTCCCCAGCTTGCACGTGTGCGTGTGCTCTCTCTCAAATAAATGAAATCTTTTTTAAAAAAGCAAAGAAATTTACAAGAAGAAAGTATTCATTTGCATAAATCCTAACTATTTGAGCAACTTGCTAATTCTTGAAAATATTATGGTTAAAGATGATACATTTGAAGAATTCTAGAACCAAATGTCAAATCTTATAACCAGGTTAGTTTGTGGTAAGGGTGCTTTTATTATTTTATTGTAGGGTGTTGCATCTGTTATCTTAAATATGGTTTAAAGCTATAAAGTAATAAGCTTTTACAACCATCTGAGGAAAGTTGAATATTTTTACTTATTTGGAAGAGTAGAGCTTGTAAGTCCTCTTTAGAAACCTGCCTGGGAACCATTACGAGTGTGTTTGCTGTAACCCTGAAGTGCCAGTCAAACCGTCAGCTAAAGACACATTGTGTGTGCAGCTGGAGCCTTCACCCTCTAACCGAAGCCAGATGTAAAGGAAATCCAAGCTTTCCACTCTCTGTGAGGCACGCTTGACTGTTCTTAACATTCTAAAGAAGAAATGGTAGGGAAGACCCCTCGCACCAGGTCCTTTGGTTGGGACTCCGAAAAATCCAAGTTAGAGAAACTGGAACGTGTTATTCTTTGTTGTTGTTTGTTTATAACTTTTTATTTGATATAAATCAAACTTACAGAAGAGTTGCAAGCTAGCGCATGGAATTCCTGTATATCCTTTCCTTAGACCATCAGTTGTTGACTTTTTGTCCCATTTGCTCTATCGTTCCGTTGCTCCTGTTCCCCACATATGGACATGTATGTATGCATGCTTGTATATACATATGTGGGTGTGCATAACTTTATTTTTCTGAACCATACACCAGGAAGTCAGAGATAGCATGCTCCTTTACTCCTAAATACTTCAGGGTATATATGCTAAGTATTTGGGCATCTTTTTAGGTATATACAATATAATCATCAAAATCAGGAAATCTGACATTGAAAAATACTATTATGATAATAGTCCACAGACCATATTCAGAGGTGTTCTTTATAGCTATCTCGCCAACCCCTAGATCCCACATTGCATTTAATTTTCATGTCTCCTTGGGATTATTTAATACAGTGCAGCTCCCCAGTCTTTGTCTTTCTTGACCCTACCATATTTAAAGACTGCTTATTTTGCAGACGTCGCCTCCATTGGCTTTGTCTGCAGAAGCAGTATGTGTCCCTTCTGCAGGCCCATGATGTCAGCTTGTCTCATTACAGCTAATGCCGATGCATTGTTTTGGTCCCTTTGCTTACGTGGTATCTGCCAGTTCCTCCACGATGAAGTTATATGGGTGTTTTATTTGTTTGTTTTTGTTTTTTTGTTTTCTTTGTTTGTTTTAATAATTAGCAATTTGTGAGGTGACTCTTTGAGAGTGTGTAAATATCTTATTTCTCAGCAGAATTTTACGCAGGAATTCTAATATCTGTTACGGTTCCTGGCCCCCTTATTCCATCTTTATTTATGACTTGAAACTTGTCATTCTTTTGTATACATTTCTCTTAAACAAATTTTGGTATAACTTTAATTCCATTCTAAGTTAATTTGGTCTTTAACATTTTATGAGGGATTAATCAGTATGAACTGAGGAGAGGTTAAAGGAAAACCTGGCATTCCTGTTCCTACAGAGTCTCAGTGTTACCTTCAGAATTCCTGCAAATTTCTACAATTTGCTTCATTTTTCTGTGAAACGTTCTGAGCTAGTAGTAATGTTCAGTCTCAGAAATCAAAAATTGTCCCTATGAAATATGATATGATTTGGAAAAGGAGAACAGCTAGAAATAGTCAAGTTTATTTTTTTAGTAGAAAATGGTCTTCAGTAATGTCATTATGTCATCATTTATCATATTAATGCATTCCAAAAGAAGTTTGATTTTAAAAGATGAAGTTTGATTTATGCATGGATTTATTTATGGAAGTTTATCGTTGAATGTCAAAATTCCCTAAGACCTTCGCTTTGGCTGGTTCACTTGTGGCTCAGAAATGTAGAAGAGACACAGTGATCTGGTACTAAACAGATCATTCTTTACTACATAAATGCCTTCTTTTCACTTTTGTTTCATACTCTAAGTGATGCATCATCTATTTTAATGAAGAAGTACGTGAATATCTTGTGTATTTAACCTCTAAAGGAAAAACTGGCAAAAGGTATTGTTTTAAAAGGGAGCATGTTGCCTTCTGAAGTTAAACAAGAGCAAATCCCCACCTCTAGGAAGTGCTGTGATTCATAAGGTTGACATCGTTTTGCATTGTTGACCATGTTAAAAAAATAAATATCCAGACAATGGGAGAATATATTTTTAAAACATCAAACATCACCAAAATAAAAAAGCACTCTAATCATTTTGGAAAAGTCACAACAGAAATATTGCATCATTTGTTTTAGTCCTAAGAGACTGAACGGGGTCTGTCTGTGTTTTATGTGGGATGTTGTTATGACATTCTTTTTTAAATTATTTGTGGACATGTGTGCATTAGCATTGGACAGATGGGAGACTGCTAAAGGGTATCTCACTCTGCCTAGTCTTGAGAGCTGTTTCATCAGTGTTTGCAGTATTGCATACATGTGTTCTTTCTCCTGACCCAAACAGACTCTCTGAATGTCTGAGCGGAGACCAGTTGTTTTAGAATTCTAGACCAATCTTTTTTTTTTTTTTTTCAGCCTATGGGGAGTCAAGTAGAGGGAATGATATTTTAAAGTTGAAATGAAAGTAGACTGAATTGTTTTCAAATATATGAAAGGCTATCCTAATTACCTCCTTTGAGTCTATGACCAACATCTATTTAAAGTGTCTTTTCTGTTGAGTTGGAGATTGACTCTTCAGGTGCCCACTATTATACAGCCAGAATTGATATTTGAAATGAAACTTGCTACCCTTAGATTAGACTCCCTCTGTGCTGTCCCAGTGGACAAGACCTAAGGTCAGTATGCGAAGCTAGAGGTAGAAAATTCAGAAAGACTGTCTCCAGATGAGAACTGGAACAGTAGAAGAGCTAACCTCAAAAGTGGAGAGCCCCTCGTCACTAGAAATTATCACATGCGAGCCTGGAGACTCAGAATAACTGTATGGTATATAATTTTCATGACTGCATCTGAGGTTGAGTCAACACCAGTGTCTCCTCTCCAAGGCCTGTAGAGTACAAACGTGTGGAGTTTTGTTATATAAAGTGACGCTGTTTTACACAGATACCACATATGTCAAATAAGTGGTTTAGAATTGTTTCACTTTGACTTCGAATCCCCGTGGTAATAGAGTGAATCCATTTACATGATCTCGATGACCACTCTGGTATTGCTTATGATAATAAGAAAACATTAAGTTTTCATGTTTCCCAAGGCCAACTGTGAAAAGGAAGAGTATTGTCAGCAATATACACTCACAATTTGTCATGTGTTTATGCTTAGACCCACCAGGAACCAACTTGGAGAACTTGCTCATAGCAGGGAGACTTACAGAGACGGTGACTAACTGACAAAGTTATGGTCCCTCCAATTTCTGAACACATAGATAATTTGAAGAGCATAACAAGTGGTGTCTAAGGGACCTGGGAGGTCATTGATTCTAGCCAGTGTCATCCACAGTATCAACACAAAGTGTGTCATCAGTGGGTTTTAGGTGTGTCTCAATCAAGTGTGAGATAGGCCAGTGATTAGTAACTACCAGTAAATATGACATATATAACTCATTCTCGGTTGTCCCTATAGAAATGTCATACTCAACAGTCGGAAGCATGGCCTTCAGTGCTCCTTGAGATTTAGAGATAACAGTTCCGTTTCCTTGTTGTGTCATTGTGGTGTATGGTGATGGTAAATAGTGTCACAGTAATTATAGCAAACATTCTACTCTTACAGTGCTTGAGGCAGTCTTCCTTGTATTTTACCTACATAAAATCCTTTGATCTTCACAATGAAGTAGGTACTGTTATTACCCTTCATATTACAGATGAAGGACCTGAACCACAGAAAGACTAACTATCTTTTTGAAAGTCACAGCTATTATGTCTTATCTTTTTGTAACCTGTAGACTGTATTTGTCCATGAAAGTGCATCATGTTGGAAAACAATGATTTGTGTATGTGAACCAACAAAAAAATTGATAATTCCTCTTATAGGAATGATTATTTAAGGAGCAAAACTACATGTATTGTGCTTTCGTTCATTTCAATTTAAAACAATGTTCACTTTCAAAATCCCTCAGTTGAAGAGTGCACCTGTGAAACACCTGTTAAAGAGTATACTTATAAAATCATTCAGTTCTGTTTAGCTTTGTTTTGAGATATAAACTGATGAGCTCAGAGTGACCTTAATTTATTCCATTGGAGGCATTGCTAATTCTACCATGTCCAAACTAAGGTACTGTGGGATTTGTGTGTGTGGTATCTCTGTCCTCTTTTATTATATTTACATGATAAAGGACTACGTTGACATTAATCTGCAGACATTTAATTGTTAGGGATCACATTTCTCTGAAATCCATCTTTATGATTTTATCCAAATTTTATACTTCTCTGAATCTGTGGACCTACTGTTGGCAAGACTAGGGTATTTTGAATATTATTTGAAGTTATAAAGGATTTGTGTTTATTTATTCATCATTCTTCCCATGGCCCCCAGCATACCTTTGCTGCATAGGTTTTCTTGGACGCTTGTGCTAATAGGCTAAGATGTTAACGTTCCTGGTCTGTTTCTGGGTTCTTTGAGTCATTACTTCCCATTCTTTCCTCACTCTGTTGCAGTGCGTCTTTTGTCTCCAGCACCACTGAAATTGTTATCACTATTTGCCAAATTGAATGGACATTTTATTTCAACCTTTATCGTATTTGCTGTCTCTGTTGCATTTGACTGGCTGTCTATAACTCACTAGCCAGTTAGCTTCATTAACCCCACTAGCTGCTGATTCTCCTTCTTCTACATCTTCTTTCTTCATGGTCTTCTCTTTCACTGCATCTTCATAAAAGTTGGTATTCGTCAGGTATGCCGCCTTGGCCCAGTCTTCTCACTTAGGCCTTTATCAAGTGATCTTATTCCATATTTCCATTGTCACTCTGCTCTTCAGACTCATACACCCAAGAACTTGGTGGAATCCACTCATGGATGTTCCACTGACATCTTAAAATGCAGTAAGTTTGAAACCAAATTCAGTTTCTTTCCCTCTGAAAGCTACTCTTCCTCCTGCATCCTCTCTCCACAGAGCACCCAAGCTGCAAACCCAGATGGCATCCCCCCCCACACACATCTTACCTCACACCTCAGTGAACATTAGAACCGCTGTGTGGACTTTTTCTGTGAGTCTTATCCTTGGGGATTACTTTTCTCCAAGTATCTCCAAGGAGATGGGAGCATTGGCAGGGAGATTCTGAAAAGGCCTTCCAGTGGATTTTAAAGTTTGTCTCTTCGTGAAGGGATGGCTTACTTACAAACTAGTCAGTCACCAAGCTTTGCTGTTTTTCCCTAAATTATTAAGCAGTGACTCTAAACTGATTAACATTGATTGAACTTGGAGACTTGTATAAGTTATAGCTGGAATATTCCAATTCCTTAAGAAAACAATCATACTGTCATGATCGTGGTTCGTTTTAGAGAGCTGTGTACCGTGTTCTTGCTTTAAACTGACCGTGGTGAGATGGTGTCTGCTGTGCCCCCAAACATGCCAGTCTGTTTGCATTGATGTTTTGGAACCTATTTTCTAGTGAAAATATCTAAGAGATTTTTGTTCTTCCAGACCTCTGGCTGGATTTTTCTTTGTATTTAGGAGGCCTGATTCATGCTTTCTAGTATTAGCTCTTTAACCCAATACAACATCATTTGGGATTTGGAAGGTCTTTAAAACAAACAAAAAGCCAACTTGATTGGAATTACTCAGTTATGCCAACATCCTTTAACAAATGCTTTTTAAAGTTGGATTTGACTGTAATGCAGATTTCCAGGAACTCTGTTTTTAATAATGGTTCTAAATGACCCGTCGAGTTGGTAAGTTTATAGCACTTGATGTTTTGTTTTTCTTTAAGTTTACGTAGTCACATACCAGTTTTGAAGATAAGTAATAGCCAGGATAATATGTTATATACCATGATGCACTACAGTTAAGAGAATTCTGGGGGTCCAGTCTTATAAAGAAATTTCCTTATTCCTGGAGCCCTTGGGTGGCTTGGTCGTTCAAGCAGCCAACTCTTGATTTTGGTTCAGGTCATGATCCTGGGGTCATGGGATTGAGCCCCATGTTGGGCTCCATGCTCAGCGTGGAGTCTGCTCGAGATTTTCTCTCTCCCTCTGCCCCCCCACTCTCTCTCTCAAATAATTAAATAAATCTTATTTAAAAAAAAAGAAATTTCCTTATTCCTTATCACACTGAACACATTCATATGTATTACTGAATATATTAGATGTATATACATAAGAATTTTATCTGTATATGTATATATAAACTCTACAACTTGACATTTTATTTTTATACTTACCCAACAGTCTCTTCTTTCTTAATACGGTGAATAAGTAAAACAATAATCACCTACAAATACAGGTTGTGTATCACAATGAAGAGCTTTGGAAATTTGAATTGGGTTTTTGCATGTTTTGCATAAGACTTATGTGATGTTACAAATGTTGGAGGCTTAATATCCAGATTAAGGAAAGTCATAATTATCGACATAGTTGAAAGTGCTTTTCTCACACAAGATTTTCGTGTTTCCTCAGTATTGCAGACACTAGGCACACAGAGGTGAATAGGACAATCCTTGACTTCAGGGGATGCAAAATAAAAGTAAATCAGAGACAAGGATGCATAAACAAATAAATACAATGAGATAATATCATTATTAACTATGGGGTTTTTTGAGAGTTTTTCAGCGGCTCAATGCTTAACACTCAAGTGCAACATCTTCTTCATCAACCCGATTTCTAGTTGAGGCTCGGATAATTTAAGGAGCCAGCCCAAGATCACATAGCTACTAGTAGAACTAGGCTTGAATCCAGATCTCTTTTCCAAAGATTTGCTTTTATCTCATATTTTTCACTCGTGTTGTACAGAGCAGGGAAGTGCAAACTTCAGGGGGGAGATTACCCTCCTGGCTTGGGGTGATAGTTGAAACTCGGGATGGATAAGTAGAGTTCAACAATTGGTTCTAAGGGGTAAGAGTATATCAGATGGGTGAATAGTATATGTAAGGTGTAGAGAAATCTGAATAGATATGACATTTTGAAAATTAAGTTCATTGTACCAGGAGGGTCTAATTCATTTATGCGTTCATTCCACAGATGATTGTTGGATGCCTATTGCCTGATAGGGAATATTAATGTGTACATGGAGAATGGTAGGAGATCAGGGTCTTCATCTGTCTTCAGAGTGGAATTTCTCTGTAACTCACTAAAGAATTGAACTATCTATGGTGGACATTTTTTTTTTTTTTTACTGATTTTTTAAATTACATAAGGAACTATGGGAGTATATCAAGAGTATTTTATTTATGTATTTACTTATTTTTTTGAGAGGGTGTAGTGGGAGAGGGGGAGAGAGAATCTGAAGAAAGCTCCACGCCCAGTGCAGTGCCCCACATGGGGCTCAATTTCACAACCCTGAGATCATGATCTGAGTCTAAATCAAGAGTTGGACGCTTAACCGTCAGAGCCTCCCAGGTGCCCCGTATCTGGAGTATTTTAAAGCAAACTCCAGCTATATCATTCCACAGGGGATATACCATAGAGAGAGATTTCTGCGCAATATGTAGTTGAAAATTCCAGTAATTAGAACAACTCAGTAAGGAAGAAGTGGCCTGGTAGGGAAACGAATAGACATCACTGGAAACACTGAGATACATGACAAGCATTTTTGTGGCTTTCTGGAAGGAAGACTGAAAATGAGATGAGGTTGTCAGGAAATGACTCTAGAGAGCTTCTAGATCTAAAAATCTACTTAGTTCTTACTGTGTGCAGGAAAATCTATAGGTGAGGTGAGAAGAGAAGAAATAGAAAAAAATTAGTTATTGCTTACATTTGTATGAAAAATATTAAGCTCATATGAATGGGCCAAGGACATTTCTAAAATTAAGTGAAAATTAAAATATAACTGTCCCTCGATTTTTAAAAACATTTTAAGTATTTTATTTATTTCTTATTTGTTATAGATTCTGTTGTTTTAAAATTACTGAGAGCATATGAAGACCTAGAGAAACTTTGGCACATCTTAGGAGACTTTGCTATGGACTGCCTTTGATCTAACTCTGCTTTCCTAACTAGTGAAATCCTCCTTAAGTCACCAGATCCATCAGATTAACTTCTGCAAGTGCCTAGTGTTAGGGTCTTTTTATAGCTCCCAGACCTCTAGACAGAGTGTAGTGTCATAAGACAAAGACAGTTATTACTTTCATTTTCTAATAAAAAAATGGCAGATGAAACAATTGTGACTAATAGTCAAAATATTAATCTTGCCTCAGGCTTTTAAGTTTTGAAACTCACACCAAGTGGAAAACTAGATCCTTTTTTTTTTTT